>NC_091811.1:43754545-44057575 GCF_041296235.1 Equus asinus | reverse complement strand
TCAGGGAAGGTTTCATTCAACTGAGTGTTAGAATAAGAGTAGATATTTTCCAGATAGCTAAGGTGGAGGACAGAGGAGTTATTTCAGGCAGAGGAAGTCACGTAAAATAAGGAGTAAGGAATGACACAGCTTGGCTCATTCTGTTTAAAGAACAGGAGAAAATGAGGCATAAAAGTAGAAGAGAGGGACAAGGCATTAATTTCCATCCCATGAGTATGAAAATTTGATGTCCAAGTCCAACGTGCTTCATGACCTAGTTTCATGTTATCTATACAACCTGAATTTATTCACATAGTAGGTGCTGAAAAATATTTACTTAATGGAAACAAATGAATACCACTTCCTAATTCTGTATATGCAAGGAACTTTGCCAAGGTTTATGCAGAATAAAAACAAACAACGAAGAAAAAGCCAAAACAAAAGCAGAGAAGACATCATAGTTAAATACAAAATATGATAATTAAAATGTAAATCAAGATAGAAAGTAATGTAGAGGAATTCTTTGGAAATTAAGAAAATATTGTTTCTGATACTGGTTCAACACAAGGTTGACATATGGGAAGCCGTATCACAGAAAACAAGCCATGTTGCAACTGCAAATGACCTGTGGGGAACTAGCCTAGGCAGATATGCTCCAGGTTGAACATAGTCTAGGTAAGTAATAGCCTCCCTTTAGGGAACATGCGTGCTTTATAGATTTATGTCCCCTGCTTGAGTATATACTTCCCACCTTCTATAAGAGGATAATTTTTTTAAGTTCCCTAGGAATGTAATGACTCCTGGACAGAGATTCTATGCTGATATCCATCATCAATGACAGCTGAAAGATCTGGTGTGGCGACTCCCAGTCTGTAACACCAGAGGGTCAACATTCCTAACCTTCTCCCCTATAACCCACTGGCCTATAAAACTGCTTCAAGATGCTGTGTCTGCCTTAAGATGGTTCTTCAGGATGCTAGTCCACCATCTTCCAATCAGCTAGCTCATCGCTTAATAAAAGCCCTTTCTTTACCACTATCTTGCCTCTTGACATTTTGGCTTCTGTCTTGTGGCAAGCAGATCGTGCCTTTTGCACAGTAACATTTCCATTACTATACAGGTAAGCCTGTGTCCTCAATGCTCTCTGCACCCAGTCTGTTCATTCCTACTTTAGTGTTTTCATTTACAAATTCTTTCCCTGCCTTCTTAAATGCTTTAATTTCCTTCTTATACATATCTAGATTTCACCTATCTCAAAGAAAAGAGAAGAAAAAGAAATGATAGTGATTAAATGTCTTTTTTTTTTTGCCAAGCATTCTAAGTGCTTTATATAAAACATCTTATTTAATCCTCACAACTTTTGAAGTGAGTAAAGGAGGGATTGCCTCCCTGTTTTACCACTATAGCCATGTATGATTCAAAGAGGTTAAGTAATAGTGCCAAGAAAATATAAAACAGTGAGTGGAGGAGGTGAGAGCTAAGTCCAGTTCTATTTCTTTTCTCTCCAAAGCTCAGCTCATGTGTTATCTTCTCTATGAATCATGCTCTTACGACATCATCCTCTATTGTGTCTTGTCTCTGATATCCCATGACCAGCACCCCGCATCCTAATACAATTTTTTTCTAATAATTCTTCAAGTTAATTTCATCCCCTCACATGGATTATGAGGTCTTCGATAGATAGAACCATATTTTATGTTCTCTTGCATCACCCATAAAACTCCAAACAGTGCTGATCACATAGCAAGCGCCTTGAAACATTTGTGGATTGATTAGGCTGCATCTTCTGGAGTTTTATCCCCTATTTCGTTTCAGTGTAACCCTCTCCCCCAGTGATGAATCATCACCCATAGCCAGTTCTCAGTGCGAAAATGTGGATAGGCTATTTTCTGATGTGTAGTGTATTTTCAGAGTCAATTCTTGTGTATCCTGACAAAGCAGTATCTGTGTCATATCTGTATATTTACCTGGTATCTGTATATTACCTCATAGTTCTACCACTAATGCTCTGTGAGCCTGCACAAGCTACTTACTTCACAGGTCTTTTGTGAAGGTTAAAAATGATTATGTATGTAAATGAATGTTATAGACTTTAGAGTAATGAAATATAGCTATACGATTACAATATTTAAAGAAATAATCTACTTGTATTTCTTACTTCCTACCAAATTTATCCCTGAGCTAATCTGATAATTGAATCAATGTCCCTGTTTCAAAAGAAAACGTCAGTGCCCATATGTATTTTAACTGGCCTGGTAAGGAAAAAGTTCCAGCTTCGGTCACAAAGAGCATTAGTAAATCAAACAGCGGGAATTTCAGACCATAGTAGAAAATTTGGGATGTCACTGAAGGGTAATTGAGCAATAATTCTGCCGATACTTCTTGCTAGAACAAGGTGGTAAGGCATTTCTGGAGGTAATACAATGACATGAGTTAAGCAAAATCAAAGATAATTGACGCCATTCTCAAAATGATCACCTTTTCATTTGTTAGAATTCAAAAAAGAACCAGGTGACAAACTACATGCATATCATATGCATCAATGTGTGCAAATAATTTTAAATTTGTCAAATATAGTACTTAAAAAGGGTAGAAAATTATTAATTCTAACTGTAATAAGTAATAAAAATTGTTGTACCAATATAAAATAAAGAATTTGAGGACAATGTTCCTTCCTAACCTCAGCCATAGACTAGTGGGAAGCCTCTCTTACAAGCTGTGTCTAAAAGAAAAAGGCAGGGGGATTCAGTGGGGGCAATCCTCAGCTGCCTGGGAATAAATGTCCAGCCCTTAACTGCTGCAAAGCAGCCTCCTTCAAGGTTGAATTACAGGTTATTGTTTGCTGGAAAACAGGCAGAACTGGTTTTCTGGGATCTTTTAACATAGAAGAAATTGAGAAAAGAACCCTCATAAAGAGCATTGGAGAGAAGAATTTCTGAAGAAATATGAGATTCACACTGCTCCCCCTCCTGTTGGTTGGCGGTAGGGGTAGAAGAGGTGGACAGAAAGTCCTCCCTTGAGATTTGGAAGGGATTTTGAACATGGAGTGCTGGCTTTCCTGTCCACTTGCAGGTTCCTGAGCAGCAGAATCCCAGATATTTTCAGTGCTGCCAGGGCGTGGGGATGGACAGCTACGAGATGGCAAGAGGCACAGATAGGGAGAAGAGGGTAAAGCCCACTCTAGCTTCTTATGAGACCTCGTGATGCAGAGAAAATTGTGAGTTTCCCATTAGTTTAGGTAGTCCATAGACAATAGTTGGAAGCACTAACCTAGAGATTAAGTCTTGTAAGGGGTATCTGGGTATAATGAAGTGATAGTATCATAGAAGTGGTAACCCCTTTGGGATAAGAGGGGAATGTGGCTTCCTACTATAAGACTACCCACCTCAGGAAGCTGTAGGGGAGATTCACTGGCTCCTGAAGAGCATCTGTGTTACTCCTTGGAGGTAGCAAAGGGCATCAGCTAAATATGATAAATGCCAGTGACCAACCAGAGGTGGGCCTTAACAGCAGGAGTCATACACATGGTACAAGTCATTCAGGTACTAGAATTTGCAGCTGGAAAGAATCTGAGAAACATGGTGAGAAGAGTAGCACCCTTTTTCTGTTTTATGAATGCACTGTAATCTGGCAGTAGCTTCATCAGCAGCGGTGCACTCTGGTGGTGCGCATAACACTTAACGATCCTCCTAAAATGCACAGGTATTTATTTCATAAGAATTGGTGTCAGGTCAGATCCTTTACCACCCCACATTTATTGAATCATATTTTCAAGTGTAAATGAGGAATTTTATATTTATATCTGACATATTTTACCTTGGTTTGAGCTCAGGGTTATAACTGTTGCATTAAGTTTGAATACTGATTCTCTTGTCCAAAGTGTGACCTACTGGGTTATATAATGGCAATTTGTTGTTATATTTAACTTTAATTTCCCCATGTTTGCATTGCACTCTGTAGAATGTGCTTTAGGCTGCCACTTTCTGCTAAACCTAACAAAGCACAAAAAGGAAAAAGGACAGATGCTGTCATAGGTGCTAGATAAAATCCTACCAAATCAAGCTCCAAATTCAATTAAAAGAATACTCTTTTGAGGGAAAGGACAGTTTGATGTTAGGAAATCTATCAATTATTATAACACTGTAGTAAAGATGGATTTAAGGTGGACCGTGGTGAAGAGAGAACAATTAAGTTGAGTAAGAGAGGGGCATGTAGATACTAGACTCACTCACTAGATGAAGTGAATGCTCCCGACGCTAGAACTGAGCAGCTCTGAAGTGTGAGCTTCAGTAAAATAACAGATCTATACAAGTCATGGGTCTGTGGAGGTATTTCAAGATCAGATGGATCAAAGAATGTTGAAGTAGCAAATATCAACGGTGTAAATCTAAAATGTAGGAATCTTACAAATATTCGTAGTATATTTCCTAGAAAAATATACGTAAATATGGGAATATTACAAAGGGATTAACAATAAAATTATTTTTAAGTAAAACATTAGGAAAAACTTATGTAACTATGAGAAATGACCAAATTATATAAGGTATAACATTAAAATATGTTTTTGAAGAATTTGTGACATGGAAAGTTTCCAAATTCAACACAATATAAGATGAAGTGAAAAAAATAGGATATTAAAATTTATGGTATATATGACTTCAAAATAGCTCAAGATGATAAAAGCCTATCTCTGAGATGTGAGTTATAAGTCCTCTCTCTTATTTTCCAAGTTTTTTCAAAACAAGTGTGCATTTTTCAAAGGGCTCCTATTATAGAGCACTCATCACAGATTTGTTTTCCTAATCGTTATAACGTTCTCTCCATCATTACCCCTTTTTGCCACACAAGGAACATTAGATGGCTTGCCTATACTCTTACAGGTGTCAGTGGAGATCTAGAATTCAAATATAAGTTTCTTTAGGTTCTTTTTACTGCAATACATACAAATGTATTCTTGCATTTCCATTTCTGAGAAAGAAAGAAACCCATCATTCAAGTGTTCATGAAAATTTCTAAGCACTTTAAGTGTTATTCATTGATAGGTGATTCAGTAATCAAAATGCAAATATATGGATTAGAATTTCGTCTCCTTTCCTTGCCAAACTTCTGCTCCGAATAACTTAACATTAGTGTGATAGCAGAAAGTCATACAAGGAAATTTAACAAGCAGATTATATTATCTACATATGGAAAAATCAATCTCAAAGTAATTACTAAATCAATAATTATATAGCAATTAATATTATTCTGTAAGACATTATGCTGAATAATCTGTGGAGGCTTGAAAGATGCAAAAGACATAACTCTCTTCTCTTACAGGTTTATAATCTCATTTGGGATATATATGTGAAAAAGAAAAAGAATAATAAAGGTTTAAACTAAAAATTGAAAATGTAGGACAAAGGAAGAAATGAAAATGTTCTGAGTGTCTACTATGTAGTGGGCACTGCTGGGCACTTGGATATGCCATTCCTTAATCCTCGCAGTAATGCGATGGATGATGTATCTGATGAGGCAGAACCTAAAAGAAAGAGAAGCAGCTAGAGAAGTTAACTTAATAAATCGTCTAGAAAGACCTCCTTTTACAGGGTCATTTTACTTTCCCCTAATAACCTAGTAGGTATCTATCCCCCTGGAAAAAAGGTAATAATTGGACCTTTTACGACCTGCTAAATTAGCGTTCACCCACCATGAAAGTCAGTCACTGAGTAAATTATTCCAAGAGATTACTTGGGCATGGAGAATAATCCTTTTGCAATTTAACGTTACTGGAACTTCTTGGAAGTATTTCTCTTCCTGATTGAGGTTGTTCACAGAAAAGGATATCAGGCATCTCAGGAGGTCACCGTGAGGCAAGGAAGCGCATGGCCACTGACACAGGCTCAGAACCATGGTTTAGAGGTTCCTGAGGAAAGGCTGAGGCTGGCAACTTTTCCTGTCCCGGCCACTGAATGAGAGTGGACATTGTAGGAACAATGGCTGAGCTTCTAGATGACAGAGGGAATCCTGAAGCCCACAAGTATACAGGGATTAGTTTCAGTCAGGACATTCCTGTAGCAGTGCAAAATCACCAGTTGGAATGTATTAGAGAACCAGTTTTCCATAGCAGCTCCATGTGTATCAGTAGAAAGCAATGGAGGGACTTCCTAGTTTTCTCTCTGCTTGGGATTTGGAAGTAGGGCAGACTGCATTAGATGGAGTAATCCTCTGGGAATCTTGGGCAATGGGAGTAGGGGTAGCAAGGACCTCAAGAGAGAGACACTGGACTTCCTGCTAATATGGGCATGCCAAGTTTAGAATTATGCAGAAAAATAAAAGATGTGATTGCATTTGGATTACAGTTGTTTTTATTTTTTTATGGTGAGATGAAGGCTCAGGAAAGAGATATAGTTTGCCTAAGGAGGGTCACAGCTAGTAATCTGCAAAAGCAGGATTCAAACCAATTCTCTTTGACACTCATATTCTATCCTCTACAAACGAGATGTCACAAGACATTATCTATTTTCCAGATAATATTATACATCAGCAAAACTTAGTAAATTGTTATTCACTAATAATTAGTAAAATGTTTTCTTAAACTCCAGATGAATGCTATTATTCAATTTTGGGAGAAAATAAAGCTTATGTTTGCTTTATGAATTTCAGTCATTTCATTTTATTCTTCATTGAATCTCAGGCACTAAATCCCCTGCAGTTTCTTGGATTTACTTTTATTGAATAAGGAATTCTTATTTTGATGAAATGGAATAAAGAGTCATGAGATTTTCTTACATTAATCATGCTTGAAAAATAAAGCAATGGCTTTTAATACCTATCTATAATTCATTCTAATATAATTGATGAGAAACTCAAGTTATTAGACATCCAAAATAATTCAATTGTGCAACAGAAAAAACAATGAGAGTCTGCCAAAATTTACCATAATAAATAGTTTTTAATGATACTGAAAGATACAGTAGAGCTGTAATACTTTTCCCAGTGTTCCCACAAGTGCCAAGGAGAATAGTGAGCACATATTTGGTGTTAAACAAATTACTTTTGATTGACGATAGCTGCCAAGTCCTGAGTAAACTATAGCATTTAGGAGAGTCTACGGAATTGTTGAAAATCATGTAAGATAAAGGTTATAAAGATATGAAGGTTTTTAAGTGACAAACAAATGAAAGAAGTTATAAATAAGAAGAAAGGTACAACTTTATGCTGACAACTTCTAATTCATGAAAAATTGATATAAATAGATAACTTGACAGAGAGAGAGAGTTTTTTTTTTTTACATCCTCAATGCCTAGAATAGAACCTGACTAGTCGTGAGCATCACAGTGAGCTGATAATGAATATTTGTTGAATAAAGAGTTAAATATGTTATACATTTATTTATGCTATTTGTTACATATTAGAAATGTTACACTATATTTAAAAGTTGAGTGAAGAAATACAAATAAGGCCTTCTCAATAAGACATAACTGGAAGATAGGAGTGAGAAGCATGAGGTAGGAGATGTTCACAGAGAACTGGAATCTTCTGGATAGATCCCATATCCCAATAACTTCTGGCTTCCACTTTAGCTATTTAGAAGTCGTCCATTACTAACTGCCTTCCTTTAGCAGTGCTGTCTCTTGTTTTTCTAGCTGCTTCCAGTTCTTCTTTATTATTCGTATTCCACAGTTTTACTTTTATGTGTTTAGATTTGATTTTCTTGTAATTTATTCTGTTTCAATCTCCTTGGACTTCCAGGATCTGAAGATTAAGTATTTTTCAACAATTCTGGAAAATTCTCCACTACTACTTCTTCAAATATTTCCTTTTCTTCCTTATTTCTATTTTGTCCTTTTAGAACACCAATTACATATATTACATCTTTTTATTCTGTTCATCATCCATCCCATGGTCCATATTCCTTTTTGGTAATGCCCATCTTTTTTCTCTCTATGATATTTCTTTCTTTGATGATTATTTCTTTGGATCACAAATTCTCTCTTTGTGTCAGTTCTACTAAATTGCTCTTTAAGTTTATGGTTCCAATTATAATATGTTTCATAACTATTAGATTCTTTTCCATAACTACTTCTCATTTTTACAGTCTCTATTTCCTTGCTCATATTTTCAGGTATTTTTTTCTTTAAATATATTTTTGGTGGTTAGAATAATGCCCTCCCCTTCCCACCCCAGGATGCCCATGGCCTAATCCTTAGAACCTGCGATTATGTTACCTTACATGGCAAAAGGGACTTTGCATATGTGATCAAGGTAATGGCCTTAGACGGTGAGATTATCCTGGATTATATGAATGGGCCCAATCTAATCACATGAGCTCTTAAATGCAGAAGAGGAAGGCAGAAGAATGGGTCAGAGAGACAATGTGAAAAGGACTCAGCCCACTGTTGGTGGCTTTAGAAAGGTAAGGAAGGGGCCATAACCAAGAAATGCAGCAGCCTCTAGAAGCTTGGAACAATCTTCAGTTTATAGTCAGCAAGAAAATGAGGGCCCCAGTCCTACAAACACAAGGAATTGAACTCACGAGTAATTTGAACAAGCAGGAAACTAATTCTCCCCTAAAGCTTCGAGAAAGGAACATAGTCTGCACCCTTAATTTTAGTCCAATGAGAACTGTAGTGGACTTCTAACTACAGAATTATAAAATAATAAATTTGTGCTGTTTTAAACCACTAAGTTTGTGGTAATTTGTTAGCAGTAACAGAAAATTAATATAGATTTCAGTACCCAAAGTGAGGTGCTGCTGTAACAAGTATCTAAAAATGTAGAACTGATTTTGGTATCATCCAGTGGGCATAGCTTGGAGAAATTTTGAGAAGCATGAAAGAAAAAGCCTTGATTTCTTTGAATAGACTGTTAGCAGAAATATGGACATTAAAGACTGCCCATGAGGAGTATGAAGGAAGTGAGGAGCGTTACAGAGGAATTCTAAATTGCCTCAGAGAAAACATAAATGGTCATGAACAGACTATTAATAGAAATGTGAATTTTAAGGATGCTGCTAATGAGAGTTTAGAAGAAAATGAGAATATGCTATTGGAAACCAGAGGAAAAGGGATTTTTGTTCTATAGAGGAAGAAAGCTTAGCAGGATTGTGTCATGCAGTTATGTGGAAAGCAGATCTTGTAAGCAATTAACTTGGATACTTAGCTGAGGAGATTTCTAAGCAAAGTATTGAGGGTGCAGACTGATTTCTTCTTTCTCCTTAGAGTAAAATGTGAAGGGAGAGAGATAAATTGGTGGAGGAACTGTTCAACAAAAAGAAACGAGGACTTGATGATTTTGGAAATTCTTAACCTACCCATATGGCAAAGATGTTAAAATTAAGAGATTAATTTTCAGAGATACCTTAGAAAGATCAAAAGATCACAGTATTTAGTAACAAAAAAGACTCTTTGAAAAGATTAAGGAAGTGATTACAGATCCCCTCAGCCATCTCAGTTGAAGCCAAAAATAGAGAAGAGATTTTCTTGGAAACATCCGTGCATGAACCTCTTGTCTAATTCAGTGAATCCTTGCGGCATCCATGGGAGACTCACTGAATTCTTGAGAATTTTATACAAGCAGGGACACTGCTAGCTTGGACTGAAGGGATCAGAGAGATATGATGTGAGAAAGATTCAATCTGTCATTGCTGGCTTAGAAAATTAAAAAGGGGCCTAATGCCAAGGCACGTGGGAGCATCTGGGAGTCACTGATAAAACAAGGAGCTCAGTCCTGCAACCACACAGAACTGAACTCTGCCGACAACCCAAAGGAACACGAAAGAAACTGATTTGGTACTCCCCTAGAACCTCCAGAATGAAATGCATCCTGTCTACACTGTGATTTTAATCTGGTGACACCCGTACTGGACTTCCGACCTACAGAACTGTAAGATGATAAATCTGTGCTTTTTTTTTTTGACACTAAGTGTGTGGTAATTTGTAGGGCAGCACTAGAAAATTAATACAATAATAAACATTTATTTTTTTCTGAATCTGATTATTCTAATATAATATACCTTTGTAAGACTATATCTTCTGTCATGGTTTTTTTCAGCCTTCTTCCAAGCGTCATGTTTTATGCTTTGTAATTTTTAAATTGTTAACTAATTTCTTTAGAAATTTATCTTGAAACATTGAATTCGGGTTTATACTGCAAACAATTTCTTTTGCTTCCACCCACTGACTGTGAATCTGGAACCACTCTAAATTATTGGATGAAGCTTATTGGATCACACAGGTGAATTCTGCCACCAAACCTCAGTGAAGACTGCCTAAAAGTTCTGAATTCTAGGGGCAAATCTGTGTCCCTCCACTGAGTGGCAAAGCCTAGATAGGCGTGTTTCTTTGATGCACCTTCTCGGTGGTAGGTAATAACTTGTAGACCCTTATTCATAGATCGTTGTCCTTAAGGATCCTGGTTCTCTGAGAGGCTCTTCTATTAGACTCCAACTTGGGCTAGACCTAGGCTGCATCCTCTGCCTCCAACTTTGCCCCTGCTTACCTCTCAGGGTTGCTGCCTTCGCTTCATTTTTGTCCTCTTTGGATTCTTTACTTTCTTATCATCTCAGAAAAGCATTTAAAAAGAAGTGTTTTATAGTCATATTTTTTGAGTTTTTCACTTAACAGCTGTCAGAACAGGAACTCTTCATGTATTTTTTTTAAACCTACTCAAATTTATTTTAAAAAATTGAAGTAATACATTTCATCACCTGTACAACAAGGGTTTTACTACCTTAAGTAAAACTGTTACCACAGTGATAGCTTTTCCACTCAATTTCTTAATGCATTTAATAAGTACCATTCTTGAAGTTATCAATGTTAAGAAAAATAAGTAGCAGACCACAGGCAATACATTTCACATTTTAAATCCCCACTTTCTAAAAATATATCGATAGCACAATATGAAGACGCTCCTCCAGACTCTAAATTCAGAAAAAATTATGGCCTTTGAGAATCAAATTCTAACAAATTCAAAGCCTGCCATTAGTCTTTGTACTGCCTTTACATTTTACATAAACATAATTAAGCTCAAATATAAATTTAGAAACTATATCTTCTTTTAGGTTTATAAACTAAAGATCCACATTTCCTTGATGATATTTGTAAGCAGTCCTGATCCACTCAATCAGAAGTAATCCCATCCTTTGTGCAAGAGGTTACAGTATGCTGTAATAATTTGTTTACATATTTGCTGTGGTTTTCTTCCTAGTCTGTGAGCATCTTGAAAAGAAAAAGTGTATGTACTATAAGTATTGTGGTAGACCCAAAATTTAGCATTGAATTTAGGTACCAAATAAACATTTGATGAATTTTATCTATGAGTGAAGATATTCAGTGAAATCTAAGTAGTTTATAATTCTGTAGTACATATCATTTCAACTTGTATTTTTTTTTACCAATATTGGGGAAAAATTATTATAGTATTATAAAAAATATTATAGGATTGTGGGTCGGCATTAGTGAAAGACATCACTCCAAATGAAGTAACTTGGAGCCTAAGTAGAGCTTCCCACCTTTCTTTCTCTTCCTGTTTGTTTATTATCTAATGCACATGTTCTCTTGCACAATGAATGAATTAGTGTATTGATTCTGAAATAAAAGTGATTTTAAAATGGATTTTACCTGAAGCATTGTTAACAGGATAATGATAATGCCCAATGAAAGAAAATGCCATTAAATGTTTAAAGTAAGGGCGGTCACATTGTCAGTATTTAAAATAAACGTTTTCCGGAGTTGAGTTTTAAGTAATTTGCATTTACTTTGTTAAAAAAAATTATATTGCCAAACAAAGAAATAAATAAATCCCAAAGAAACAAAATATTTGAGAATTTACAGTTAGGCATAGAAAGCAAGACTATTATACAGGTTGCATTTTCTTACATATATTTTTCAAGCTAACATACCTATATTTTATTTAAAGAATGTTCAACTAAAATTAGTGTTTAAAATATCAGCCCAATGTGTTTCTAATTTTATACTAATCCTTCCATGGTAATCATCGGCTCTAAAGTTTTTAATAAATACATTTCATGGAATTAGGACCTGATCTTCACCTCCTTTCTTCCTTTAATTTTTCTGTCCTATAGGATATATGAATGTGGGTCTCCATTGACATTTCAAATGCAAAATAGAGAAACCAAACTCATTCTGTTCTCCAGCAAAACAGTTTATATTCCCATTTCTATTGGTTTTGAAATGTTTCTTTTTTGCTATAGAAGTAAACTGAAAGCCATCTCTGCTTGTCCTTCTTTCTTTCTTTTATCTAATCTGTCACAAAGAATGTCATATTTGCTTGCTTTCTTGTCTTCTGGCAATAGCATGCTTCTCTATTTCCACTGCCTCAATCAGCATTAGGCCCTCACGTCATGCCTTGACAGGACTAGATAATTTTCAAAGATCCTACCTAATTCTAGTATTTTATCGTTAATTTTTTTTAATTGATCACCCTGACCAGATTGTGAATTCTTGTACTCAACAATACAACTGTAAAAATCCAACTTAGTAGTCACATAGACAACACCGGAGATGAAACTGGAACACAATATTACCAACCAAAATCTGTCCACAGCCTCCATCTGCTCTGGCTATACAATTTTTATTGTGTTATCCTTAGATGCTCTTCATTCCAACTTGTCTCATGAGCACAGTGCACATCTATATCATCTTTCACGCTTTCGTTAGTGATCTTCATACCTCAAAAAGTTCCTTTGCAGGGCAGCCCCTGTGGCACAGCCAGTTAAGCATGCATGTTCCACTTTTGGCGGCCCGGGGTTCGCCAGTTTGGATCCCGGGTGTGGACGTGGCACTGCATGGCAGGTCATGCTGTGGCAGGCGTCCCACATATAAAGTAGAGGAAGGTGGGCACAGATGTTAGCTCAGGGCCAGTCTTCCTCAGCAAAAAGAGGAGGATTTGGCAGCAGATGTTAGCTCAAGGCTAATCTTCCTCAAAAAAAAAAAGTTCCCTTGCCACTGTCTCCTCAATCCAAAATTTGCAAAATGCTACTTAATTCTTATCTTTTCCAGGTAGTTTACATAGGGGCAGGACCCCAAAATTTGGGTGTTAGATAGGCCTCAGCCACATAACTTTAGATAAGCCTCAGGTTTCTCGTTGTAAAATGAGATTAATAATAATAACAAGAATAATAATACTTTTGCTTCATAAAATTGTGAGGATTGTATTACATAAAGCACATAAAGTGTTTAGTATAGTGCTTGGATTATAAGGTTAAGTAAATAGTATTATTATTGCTGTTGGTATTATTATTTATTATTATTATTAATTCCATGATGTCTTCATTACTCTAGCTCACGTTTGATAACTCATTCCAGCACCTGTTAACTCAGCAATATTGAGCGCTACACTATCCAGTATTAATTGTTCCCTAGTTGCTTTGCGTATTTCCCAGTGATTTACTTGTAAGGGAATTTTCAGAGAGGGCACTGAGAGGACATTTAATAAGTAGTCATCAAGAAATTTATCATATGCTTTGGTATTTTTTAAAATTGAGAAATATTACAAAAAGATAAAATGGAACCAATATCACTGAGTGTCACAAACCAGAAAATTGCTAGGTGCTCAGTAACTAGAAATATGTTTCAACATTCTAGAATATTCTATTACACATAGTTTTGCCACATATTTTTATTCCTTAAACTGAAACACACAGACACAAACACTCACACACCCGTACCCCAAGTAAAAAGCTTACCTTAAGATTGTTCTGAATTCAGTTTCAGAAACGATCCAAAGTGGGTATCTACAAATTGATAATTATGAAATAATACTCAGTTAGCTTAAAGAAAAAGATATTTTTACTTTTAGCAATGATTTTTAATATTTCCTATGACAAATTAGTTGCATTTTAATCCTCTGGAAGTTTTTATTTATTGCTTTGACCATTATAGCATAGTTTTAGCATATTTGTAAAATACCTTTATAAAATCAGTAAACATTTAAGCTAAAGGGATTTGACTTTTTTATTGTTTGCAAAACCTGTTGACGGTTTATACGCCAAATAACATCTTATTCAGCATTATTGAATTCTATTAAAAATTAACTTTTAAATAAAACTATAATAACATTGCTGAACTTGCGCCATTTTATGATACTGACACTAGAATGAAATTTATTTTAGAGTACGTGTATACACCATATACAGCATACATACACCGTGTGTGTGTGTGTGTGTGTGTGTATCTCATATGTGTGTATACATACTGATAGATAGATAACACGCACACACATTTGTAAAATTAAGGGGAAAAAGAATCAAGTAGACCTAAAACATTTGGTAGAGAAAACCGAGTATTTGGGTGCAATCAAATGCATCAAATTCAACCTAGCTTAAGTATTTGGATACACTGACATTTTGGTGCTATTAACAAAAATACCAGCAACAAAAATTGTGTGTTGAATTTTATAGTTTACAGAACACTTTCTCACATTGTTGTTCAGGTCTTTGGGAACCCTATGACCGTAAACATGTTCCCTTCCAAATACTATCAGGGTCAGCTTGGTCCGAGTTGACACAGAAGTAGTTGCATAGGAAGCTTGTTCATCAAATGCACATTCTGAGACTAGCCTTTACATTTAAAATATACACTATGTCATGTTCCCTCACAAATAAAACGGAGTTGTGAAATCTAGTTTTTCATATAGTTGAAGCTCATCTTTTAGATATTGCTTCAAACATCCCTCCTCCAGAATGGTAGGAGATATTAATCAAATAATGACTTAAATCAATACATAACAATAGACCATGTTAAATGTCAAGAAGAAGACTCACACAGTACTTTCAATGTAATGGGGATCCTGATTTAGTCCAGTGGGATCAGAGGAGACTTCCATGAGGAATAAAATTTAAGCTGAGAGTTATCAGGCAAAGACAGAGGAGGAAAGGGAGAGAGTGCCTTTTTTAGAAGGACTGGCAGGTACAAAGCGCGGAGGCATGAAGGAGTGTGGCACAGTTGAGGAGCAGGAAGAGGCCATAAGCCTCTTTTCCTCATAAAAATGGAGGGGTGACTAGGGGTGCACAAAGCTAGAGAGGTTAGGCAGGGCCATGGCAGGCTACAAAGAAGGTTTGTTTTCACCTTACACACTACAGGGGGCCATTGAAAGGATTTATGCAGAAGAGTGAGGTAATAAGATCTCCCTGATGATGGTAGCTCTGGTGAGGGGAAGAGAAAGTGGAGGAAGAGCGAATGTAGGAACCCAGTGAGGGGTTATTGCTCTAGTGCAGGAAAGAGAGATAATGGCTTTGACTAGTAGAATTTGCAAAAGAGATTGAGAAAATGGGTTTGTTTTAATAAGATCTGGGGGATAGAGTATAATCTGTCTCTCTCACTTGATTGTAAGCTCTATGAGGGCAGAGATTGCATCTGTTTTACTGACCATTATATCCTTTGCCACAATGCTCTGCACACAGTAGATACTCAAAAAAGTTGTTTTTAAATAAATTAATGATAGGAAAGGAAGAGGAAATTGGAAAGTATAAGGAACTTCCTGAAAGGGTACTATTTACTGTGATAAGAATCACTAGAAAGGATCACGTTTACAAGTAAAATCATGAATTTAGATTTAGACAAATTGCACTGGGATTGCTTATTAGACATCCAAGTGGAGATGTGAAGTAGGAAATTTTAAGTGTCTGAAGCTCAGAAAAGAGATCTTGACTAAAGATACAAATTTGGAAGTCATAGGAATAACAGTAATATTGATGTCTTAGGAGTGGATTGATTTCCTTTGGGGAGAAAATACATTAATAAGGATAACTGAATCTTTGCAGGCTCTTACTATGTATCAGGCACTGTTCTAAGGGTTTTACATGTATCAATCCACTTAATCCTCATAATAACCACATAAAATATTTTATTTATTATGCCACTTTAAAGAAGAGAAAACCAAGGCACAGAGAAATTACATATAGAAATTATATAACTTGCCAAATTCACACAGTGGCAGAACTAGGGTGTGGTACGCAGAATTCTAAGATGGTCTCCAACATTCCCAAACTCTGGTGTACAGGGGCAGATCCTGTAAATGTGATAGGATATAATTCCCATGATTTAATTACTAATCAGTTGACTGAGTTAATGAAAACTAAAAACGACATCCTTGTGGGCTTGGATAAAATCAGTTTATCCTTTTAAAAGGGATTGGGCCTATCCTGATGTCAGAACTAGAAGTGTAAGAGGGCCTATGTAGGGGCCCACATGGCAGAGAATTGCAGAAAGCTCCTAAGAGCTGAGAATAGCCCCTGGCCGACAGCCATCAAGAAAATGGAGACTTTAGTCTTACAACCACAAGAAATTGAATTTTGTCAACACCAATGAGCTTAGAAGAGGACCTCAGCCTCAGCTGAGCCCTCAGCTCTAGCCAACAGTTTAATTTCACCCTGCTAAGACTTGGAGCAGAGGACCCAGCTAAATTCCATCTGGACTTCTGACCTAAAGAACTGTAAGATACTAAACGAGTGTTGTTTTAAGCCACTAAGTTCGTGGTAATTTGTTACACAGCAATAAAAAACTAAAGCACATGATTAAACCTAGGTAGTCAGTTTATATAGCCTGTGTTGTTAAAGACTTAGCTTTATTGCATTACGTAGAAGAGTTGGGAAAGTGAGAAGAGCCTTGAAGAACGCAGGCATTTAAAGAATGAGCAGAGGAAAATGAACCAACAAAGGAGACTGAAGAGAAAAAAGAAACCCAGGAAAACCAAGAAAACATGGCATGACAGAAGTCAAGAGGAAGGGTCTGTGGAAGGAGGGACCCGACTGAGCAAGAGCGTGGAGTGTTGCTGACAGCAAATCAGATGACGACTGAAGAATGTTCATTGGATCAATAAGATAGAGGGGGCTGATACTGGCTTTCCTCTGGTCAATTAAAAAAGTGGAGTTGGCATTTAAGAACATTTGTTTCTTTTAATGAAGGAGGAAAACCGCGATGGGCTGAGGACAAAGAAATGTTTTCCAGACGTTTTTTATTATTCAGTATTTTCATATCAGAGAATTATAGACCTCTTGCTCAAGAATTAGACACACTTGTCAATTACAGCCAGCTTGAAAAGTAAACCAGTCAAATGTTGTTTTGTTACAAAATTGAATTTCAATTCTTATGTGACAAGGCAAAATTACATACAAGAAGTATTCTAAAGAATAGTTGATCTCACAAGATGACTAATGAAAAATTAGTAGAAGGAAGAGAACAGAAAAGAGAACACTCGATTTCCAAATCTGTTACTTTGATCATTTACATTGCCATTCTAAGCGAAAGGCATTCTTTTCTCCTAAGAAAATATGAAAACATGTCAAGAAACCAAAATATAAACAGGCATTAAGTAAATCAATAAAGTCCATTTTGACTGTAATAAAGAACAATTGAGAAAACACAGTGTACATGCAGAGAAAATTAAAGTTAAGGACTTTTATGCTGCTGTATTCACCTAATGGTGTTGTTTTTGGGTTCTCTTGTTCCAGTACTTCATTTTGGTGACTAATTTTATGGAAAGCAGAAATAACAATGACCAAGCCTCCTCTTATCCCATATAACACAATAAGATAAAATTCATACTACATTTAAGTTGTTCCTTACATGGGAGAGAAATACTCACCTCTGATGGTGCCACTAGGAAAGAAGAAGAAAGTTTACCCAGGATCTCTGATACATATTCAACACAGGATGGGGGCTGTGTTCAATGGCCCAGTCTGAATTGAAATTTAAATTTTCCATTTTGAATGATCCAGACAGATGTTCAGTAGGATAGAGCCCCAAGTGTGAGAGTGCAGTGGCTTACATGAAATCTCTCCATGTCTGACTTCACCCTTCGTCTCATTTGAGGCCCTCTGTCCCACAGATACGGCTGTGGGTTCACCTCTTCCTAGCACTTTACCGATATGGACAAAGACGGCGTAGGAGGCCTAATATAGTCATTGTTCACATCCCAAGATCATCGTTCCTTTTGCTGCTTACTTACAATTCAAGGATCTTCAATTGGTTCACTTTCAATTTATTTTCATGCATTTGGCTCCTACTTTTAGCTGTTTATGGGAGAGACAGAATTGCTAACAGAGGTAACATTAATAATGAGCATATGATTTTTTTCTAGTGTAAGACAAAGCCTGATTCATTAATGAGTCATGCCATCTTCATAAAGAAGAGAGATTTCTCACACCCTTGCATAAAATTCTTTTAAAAAGAATTTTTTGTGATCAGTCATTCTAGGAAACACTTCCCCCTTCCTAGTCAATGATTCCTGAACCTCTAACCAAAACCAGAGGCTTGACTAGAGTGCACTGACCTTTCCTTAAAGTCCTTCTATTTTGATTCATGGAATTTTGTGATAAACCATAAAATGAGGCTTGGTCATTCTTTTTCTCAAAAAAGACATTTTCCATGAAAATATGAGACAAAGACAAGTATGAGAAATCTTTTCAAATTTTATTTTATATGTTGGATATCCTAAAACCATATTGTAGTTCGTATTAACTAAATAAATTCTTGGCTGATGTTTCAGATCTTCATCTCAAATATTCCAAATCCCTAATGGCCATAAACTTCAAAGCCTAATCATTCAGATGATTCATTATCCCCTCTCCCAACTGGGATCCACATATAACAAGTCTATCTATCACCTTTCCAGTATGCCCATCTTGCACACACTATGAGATAGGTTTGATTCTCACAATCATTTTGTCCAACCTTGATAACTTCTTCTAATTTTCCCCGAACTATGTTTTTCTATCTTTGGCTATACTCATTGTACATAAATACTCCACACTGGTTTCCGATTACTTCAAATCCTAGGATACGTGAAAATCTGTTTGTCTTGGTGTATGGTGTTTCTGGTATAACAAGAGCACAGAGCATCTCTTCTTATCCTTATCTACTATATCCTTGTACTGAATAAGCCATAGTCCCCAAAGTAGGTAACTTTTAAACTTTGTAGGACTAGGGTCTAAAATAGAATATAAAATATAGATCACACTTTGGTCTGAAGCCTTTTTAGGAGAAAGATACATGGCCCAGAAAATCTTAGGAATCCAGACTAAATTCTAACTTCAAACTCCTTAGACTTCAAACTCCTTAGATTTCCTCCAGAACTATACTGACTTTAGGGAGATTTAGATTTCTAGCCTAAAATGAGTCCTCCTAACAATGGCAGGAGCAGGAACCAGAACTGCATTGAACTACACTCAGATATGAAAATCTTTCATAATCCAGCCAAAATGTATCCTGTTGTATTTTGATTACACCTATATTTTAATATCAGGGGAAAGGTACTTTTCATAATCAAATTCTTTTTTATTTTATTTTATTTCTTTATTTTTTGAGGAAGATTAGCCCTGAGCTAACATCTGCTGCCAGCCCTCCTTTTTTTGCGGAGGAAGACTGGCCCTGAGCTAACATCTGTGCCCAACTTCCTCTACTTTATATGTGGGACGTCTACCACAGCACGGCTTGCCAAGCAGTGCCATGTCCACACCCGGGATGTGAACCGGCGAACCCGGGGCCGCCAAAGCGGAATGTGCGAACTTAACCACTGCGCCACCCGGCTGGCGCGGATCAAATTCTTATTTTAAAAAGAGATTTCGTTCCTGTTCCCATTTTCATTTAACTTTGAGGATTTTCTATATCGGATCCCAAAGTATTTCTTAACTGCTTCACAGTTAATAATAGTAAAACTTAACTTTCACAATTTTACTCTAAAACATATTACAAAGAATGTCTTAAATGACAGCAAACTTCTTCGAGGATGTACTTATACTTAAGGTCCAATCTCTGGCCATAGATATTTAGGACATTGGAAAGCATGGTAAAAATAGAGCTCTTAAAGCTGATGTATATTTTGTTGCTCCATAGCTAATTATAACTTTAGGTGTATCTACACATCCAAATGACACCAGACAACTAGCTTTTGAATTATAAGTCTCCCTAGAACTCTTTTAAGTGGCAGGTGAAAAAGGTGAGAAGGTTAAATTCTTATTTGTCTTAAAGAATTGGAAGTGACACACAGAAAGAATTGTTAAATAATTCAGAACAAACAGATGGAGAATTGAGATTTAAATAGACTTTTTGAAAAATATGTTGAATTATTTTGACATATTTTACTTGATTAACTTAATCTTTACAATAGAAATAATAGCTACAATTAATTGAGAAACTATTATTCACCAAGTTTTTAACATATTATTTAAAAATCTTGCAAAATTGGGATTATTTTTCCATGTGAAAGGTATGGTTTCAACTTCTTGCTTTAATGAAAAAAATAAATACTCACAGGATTCCCTGAGTTTCAATCAAAAATAGTTTCCAACAAGGAACTAATTCAGTTACTGTGTCATCAAATCTGGCGCTTCTGACTATAAAATGGACTTTTCTTCACTATCACTTTTTAGTTCAAAAGAAGGAAAAAGACCAGTTGTTGAAAAGCTTATTTCTCATAGGAAATATTTTGTAGGTAGTGCAAATGAAAATTTAGTGAAAAAGAACAGTTTGTTCTGCTTTAGTTTTTGTATTACTTGGTTTTTAACAAAACCTAAGGAACTGTGCGTGTTGAAGGCAGCATATTGCAACTAGCTTTCCATTGTTCATCCTTAAAAGATGTTTTGGAAGGAAAAATAAGACTTACCATACTCCAAATTAATACAATCTTTGTATTTCTTTATGTATAGAATTGAGCAAAATGGAAGTTCAAGTGAATTGATATTTTAAAAGGGATCAAAAAGGCAGAGGCAGGAGTCAGCAAACTTTTTATGTAAAGCATCAGATAGTAAATATTTTATGCTTGGCGGACCATATGTTCTCTGTGACAATTACTCAGCTCCATCACTGTAGTGGGAAAGCAGTCTATACAATACATAAATGAATGTGTGTGGGGGTGTGTCCCAATAAAACTTTATTTACAAAAACATTACATGGGCTGGATATGGCCATGTCCTGTAGTTTGTCAACCCCTGAAATGGGAGAATAATAAAATATGATCATAACATGGAAATGGTGAAGCCAAGATGCTTTCTTGTAGTCTGTTAAAAGTTTTCTTGCTGTTTTGCTGAAATAGCACAGCAGCAATATTCAGGAATAAACATTTGGTTCTAGGCTACATCTTTAGTCATTAAAAAAATAAGATGACCATTCCTCTGCTTCTTTTGGAATGTCTTCAAGTGAAATATTCTCGAAGACAAAATTTTTAATGTAATGATTTACAGTGAGATGTTCAAACCAGCAGTATATTCATCTTCCCTTCACATTAGTGTAAGGAATTCCACAATCTGGCAATCTTAAAAGGATTTGTGCTATTGAGGTGGTAGACTGAGACCATCTGCAGGTAAATTTGAAATTGCTAATTTTGCAAATATATTTTCTTATTTACTGTTGCTAAAAATGCTCTGAAAAAGATCGTGTTATTAGTCACATTTTATAGGTCATGAGTCTGAAGTTTAAAGTGGTTAAGTATATTACTGAGGTTATATAGTTACTAAACTGTGGGGTCAGTATTTGAACAACAGAGATCTATTCAGAGCTACCATGTATGGTTGCAATTTATGCACCCTTAGAACTCTACATATAAGAGAATTGATGGTGTAGATTTGTATATTCATTACAGAAATTTTCCCACAGAGGGCAGTAAAGCTTTTTTCTTTTTACAAAATCAGTGCTATGGCTATTTTTTAAAATTAAAGAATGTATATTTTAGAAGGAATCTTTCTAATTCACAGAAATATGCCATATATGATGGCATCAGTCCTGGCCTGACTCTAAAGATCTTGTTCTTTTCTTTTTTTTGAGGAAGATTAGCCCTGAGCTAACATCTGCCACCATCCTCCTCCTTTTGCTGAGGAAGACTGGCCTTGAGCTAACATCCATGCCCATCTTCCTCTACTTTATATGTGGGATGCCTGCCACAGCATGCCTTGACAAGTGGTGCGTAGATCTACACCTGGAATCCGAATCAGTGAAGCCCAGGCGGCCAAAATAGAATGTGCAAACAACAACTGTGCCACTGGGCTGGTCCTAAAGACTTCGTTCTTTTACATTATGCTGAACTCTGTGCCATGAGGGCCACCTGGAGAGTTACAAAGAGTAAGGTGTTGAGGAAATTCTGTGTTTCTAGACTGAATATGTAATGTTAACTCCTTTCTTGCCTTTAAGTCTTGGCAAGAGTTTATTACTATGAAAGCAGAGAAAGGTTTTATACATATGAAAGAAATTTCAAGACAGAATTGACAGGACTTGATAACAGACTGGATATAGGAATGAAAAAAAGAGATAGAAATCAGATCCTCTGAACATTCTAGCATGGTAGACCAGATGTATGGATATGTTACTAATGAAGATTGGGAGACAGAGTCTGGGGAAAGAGGGAAGATGACTTTTTTTTAAGGTTCAGTGAGAGAAGATGAAGAAATCAAAAGGAAGTTGAAAATATGTACCTGGAGTTAAGAGAGTGATCAAGGCTAGAATCAGGGCTTTGGGTGTTAGTATTATAGAAGTTTGAGAGCTAATGCCAAAAGAAGGAGAGAAGCTATGTGGGAAGAATCTAGGACTGGGAGAGATGGGACCTACAAGATGAGCCAAAAAAGAAATAACACTGTAAAAGTGTGATCAGAGAAGGGATACAACAAGTTAAAAATAGGATCACTGAAGCCAAAAACAAACAAAAAGTATGTTAATGAAAAGAGCTTCTTAAGAATGTCCCCTTCTTCAGAGAGTTCCAGGAAGATGAGAACTGTGCAGAAACCATTCCAGCTGGCAATTCAAGAGTAACTAGTGAATTCTGCAAAGTCAGTCTCAATCCAATAGCAAAGGAAGCTGTCAGAATAGCACAGAGGGGGCCAGCCCGGTGGTGTGTTGGTTAAGTTCACACACTCCGCTTTGGCAGCCTGGGGTCCATGAGTTTGGATCCTGGGTGTGGACCTACATACCACTCAAGCCATGCTGTGGGGGTATTCCACATAGAAGAACTAGAAGGACTTACAACTAGGATATACAACTATGTACTGGGGCTTTGGGGAGAAAAAAAAAAGAGGAAGATTGGCAACAGATTTTAGGTCAGGGCCAATCCGCCTCACCTACAAGAAGAGAATAGCATGGAGGATAAAAATGTAGAAATAAAGGGTGCAGACTATTTTTTTAAATCTAAAACTTAGGAGAAGGCAGAAAAAGAGGAATGAGGAATGGGGAAAGATTTGTTTTCTTTCATGTTTGTTTTTAATAATGGAAGCTCTCTGGACACTTTTGTAGTTAGGAAAGTATCCAGAGGGAAAGGAGCAATTTAAGACATAAAAAGGGGGATGAATAATTGACACCATTGTATTTCACAGAAAACCCGACTATCCCAAGTCACAAATCAGTAGTGGCTGCAAGTGAAATCTGTCCTGATTCTACCTTTTCTTTAAGTAGCTTTGAGATGTAATTTGCATACCATGAAACTGACCAATTTTAAGTATACAATTCAATGAACTTTAGTATATTTACAAAGGCTTTACTTTTATGTGCCCAGTAACTGGCATAACAGTATGAACTCTTGGTCTTATCTGTCTTAGAACGTTGTAGGAATTCTGAACTCAATCATGAGAATAGACGTATAAATCAAAAGAATAATAGAGAAATATCAGTGCTATGGGCTGCAATAACATTACAGCTCACCATGTGGAATGAGGCAAATGCCCTAAATAATTGCTTTTGTACTTTTTACAATAGATAATTAATAACCCACACTGCATGAATCAAATAAACATTTGTTTTATAATATTAAGAATCCATCTATATCTGTAATTGACTCATAAAGTAACTATGCAGTAGCATACTACTTACCTTACAGTACATTTTTGCCTCATATTGATCGCTAAGGTTTGTTTTTGTTCACTTGTTTATTTTTGGCCATACTTCCTAGGGCAATTTTGTGCCATTTCAAGAAGCCATTGTGTTTGTTCTTTGTGTTTAACCTTCACCTTGGGTTGTAAAAACTTGGCTGGTGCCTACAAATTACAAAACCATCTAACTCTTTCAGCAGTCTTTTGTGAAATTCATAGATTTAGCTATCTGTACACCTTGTCTTCTGAATGATGATTTCTAGACCTACATGTTCACGGATTTGGGGAAAAAAAAAGCTGTTCAAATGAAGGAAGAAGTAAACAATACAAAAATAAAGAGGAACCATGGCCTAGTCGTAATATACCTACATAGTTACCCATCAATAGGATATCAGACTTACAGAGATGTAGACAAAGATATATACTTATTTTGTACCGAAAAATGTAATGGAGAACAAAACTGGAGAGCTAAACCTAAACTACTCAAACTTCTAGGTAGTTATACTTCATATCTAAACATTTCCCAAAATTAAATCTAAGAAGGAAATCTACCTAAATACACATGCATTATGTTAAAAAAATTAATCTAACTCTTCATTAGATTATGTTAGCTCTTCTTCAAATTTGGCATGTGAAGTTATTAAAACAAATCTTTCCTCCATGCAGTATACAAAGAAAAGTGACCACTTTCTTATTATACATTAGAAATACTTCTTAAGACTTACGTTGTTTTAATTTCTTTCTCAAAGATTTTAGTAAACCTTGATTTAAAAAACAAAAGTAAAGAAAGGTAAAAAAACTTAAAAATAGGAGAATATAGTATAATTTAAATGTTTTTATCATAATTAAAGAAGATTAAATAACTACTAAATTAAATATTAAGATGAGAGTTAAATGTGTGATTTCTATAGGTATTTGTGAAATTAGACTAAGTGGGAAGAGGTGAAGTACTTTTTTAAAGCACAGACTCTGTCACCTTGAGTTTGTTTATTTGTTTGTTAAAATTTTCACAAAAGTTGACAATTATTGTTAATTTTTTATCCATGAGGGGACTACTACCAGCTCAAATATATTTTCTATAATCATTATTCAACTATTTGTTGTCTTGTGCGATTGCAAATTTTCCTCTTATGGATGATAGAACTACTGATAGACCCATTTCTTCCCTTAATCATCCAAAAATGAATTCTAGTCTTTGAAATTCTCCTGACACTAATCACTATTGCCTTCTTAGACTGCCCTAGCCACACAAAGCCCAGGCGACTTGGGAATCTTCCAAGCAACTCTTTCAAATGTGAGGCTCCTTCTATCAACAATTCTCACTTTTAGATCCTATTTCTGAAAGAAATTCTCAGATGTTCAATTGTTTCGTCATCATCTCTCGTGACTGATCAACTCAGCCCACGTGTATCAGTCAAGTGATTCTCTTACCTTACCATCTTCTTCATTTGCAATTCCATGTTTTTGCTCATAAGATTCTATCTACCTTCTGCAAACCAGTATCAACTACCAATTTCAAACTACACTCATATAGGATGAGGAAGTTATGACTTTAAAAATAAGCACGGAAAAAAGCAAACAAAAGTCAGGAAGTCTGAACTGATAATGTTGAATATGAATCAATACGGTAATGAGAGAGGTAAAAAGCAATTGCATGATAAAATTGCATCAGTAACTACAGAATTAAGAATTCATGTTAAGGATGATAAAAATCATTAACAAACGTTTATTGAGCTTGTTCTATGTGCCAGACACTTCTGGATATTGCAAATATAGTGATAACCAATGAGAACAAGTCAAACACATCCTTGCTCCCATTGAGCTTAAATTTTAGAGATGGGAGATGCTAAGAGTGCTGGTAAAAATAAGTACCATGAAGATTATATTTGATCAAACCGCATCAGGAGTCTTGTATCCTATACTAAACACATGCTTCTAATGATTATGTGTAAAATATAGATCATGTAAACTAATGTTTGCTGATGCACTGTTTTGGAATTGTTCTCTATCTTTTGTGAACAGTTTGCTTCTTAAGAACAGACATCACGTCTAACACTTGCCACGAAGTACTTAGAATAGCAACATAAATAAAGCAGAGCTCAGAAAAATCTTTTTTTTTTTAAGTAAAGAATGCTGAGCATCACCATAAAGCTAATGCCTTTGGTTTTATTTTCACTTTGTTTTTTATTTTCGTTTTTGAAGTCTCCGTAGCTTCCTACTGTTCACAACAGCACAAATTTAACATATAAAAGTCAACAAAATGTTATATACTACAGTATATATAATAAAATCAATTCCTAGGTTTATGCATTTATTTTTATATTTTTAGAAATAAATATAGCTGTTGAGCATTTGAAAGGATGGAAAGATGTCTGAATCTTCACTGTTCCAGAAGATGAACATAAGAATAAAAATTAAATGCACTTAACCATACTGTCATTTTCTCAAATGGAAAGTGCCAAGCCAGTCATTGCAGAGGAGAAATAGGCTACAGGATTACATAGAATGTTTTATCAGTTTGTTTCATAAAACAAGTCTGAAATTCAGTTTCCTTTAATTCAGGTATTAAGCTTCATACAGTGAAATTCATTGAAAGTTATTTTATACAAACAACATCAGAGTCAAGAGATATGGTGGCTACATTGTATCAATCTTTAAAAGTAATGATATATCAATCAAAGTAATGTGTTTATGCACTCTGCCTATAGAAGATCAATTACTGAAAGCTTATGCAAATATGTACATATAGATAGATGGATATATAAAGATAATGATATTGATGCAGATATAGATATAAGACCTGCTTTGTTGTTAAATGTTTTGACTATCACTCTTGGATTATACATACACCTATATTTTTAAAGAAGAGGAATCATTTAAAGCACAACAATATGATATTTTTTGGCACTTTTAAGTTTTTCATAAACCACATACTTTGGGTAAACTGGGTAACTCAAAATTCCATGACAGGAGTACTTCTAGAACCTTATATCATACATCAGGTGAAGGAAAAATAAAATATTCTGGCCTGTTTTGAATAACAAGAAGATAAGGAAAGTGAGAAAAAGATGGAACAAGAAAGGACTATGGTAAAGGACTATGGGATTTGTCTGCTTTTAGAAAAATGAGAGAAGAGAGAAAAAAGAGAACAACGACTCACAATAAATGCTTATTCTCTTTCCTGTCCACGACTCTGAATAACAGAGCAAACCAACAAACACAGAGTCAGTGTTTTGTACCCCGACCTTATCTACATGTAAGTGACTCCACATAATAGGAGTCACTTTGGGATGAAGTCTGGGGGATATATTATAATTCTGTAAACTTCAAGCCCTGTTTTATCATCTAACACCCAACTTCTGAAAAGAGGAGCTTGAACCCTTGCTTTCTATTTCTGTCTCACATCACTCTCCCTCAACACTGTCTAGCTTCCCCATCACACTTGCTGACTCCAAGATCTCACTTCCCACCCACTCCCTAACACTGCAGATGGCTCCCTCTTCCTCTGCTGCCCTGAAAGTTCTCTCATCAAGGTCAATCACCTAATTACAAGTAATTCAAAAGATACACATATTTTTAGTTCTGATCTTATTTGACCTTTATGTGGCTTTATCACCCTTAAGCCCCTTTCTGTTTGGAAAAGCTTTCTTCATTCAGACAACACCACATTTTCCTTATTCTGTCCCTACTCCTTTAGCTACGCCTTACTTTCCTTTGTGACCTCCTTTGTTCATCCTTTAGTGAAGACATTCCTCACAGATCCATCTTGGGTTTTATTTCCTTCCTATGTATATTTTCTTCACATCTACATTTTTAATGACCAACTCTAGGCTGGTAAATCCAAATCCAGACATAAACCCAACTGGTTACTGATCATCTTTACTTGGATGGTCCACAGAGACATAAAATTTAACAAACCTAAAACTGAACTCATTATCATGTCATTATCCTTCCTCCAAATTAATCCTCTTTTTAGGTTTCCTGGTTAGTTGTTGGCACCACCTTTCATCCTGTTGCTCAAGTAAGAAATCCGAGCACCCTCTGGCCCCTCTCTCACTCTCATCTCATACTTCCAAAAACCAAGTTCTGCTGATTCTTCTTTCAAACATCTTTCAAATCTATCCACTTCTCTTTATCTCCATTTAGACAATATGGTCATTTCTTCCACAACTCTCATACATGTTTATGCAATAGCCTAACTGCATACAATTGTTCCCAGGTCAAATCTATAATGCTTACTGCAGTCAGAGTGACCTTTTTAAAATGTTATCCTAATTATTTCACTCCCTTGTTCAAAATCCTGTAATGGTTCCCCACTATTTTTCATTCATTTACTGAACACTTGGCTTATTTACAGAATGTATATTATGCTAGGCCCTTTCTGAGCGCCAGGGCTACGGTGACCACAAGATATTACCTAGCAAGACACGATCTCCTTCCTGCAGCAAGACATTGGTTCTTCGATTAAACCCAGAATCCAGATTACAGTATCAGGACTCTCCAAGGATCACAATGCTTCATTTGCCTTTTTTGAATCTTAGTGAATGAGCTTACCCAGAATTTCTCATCCCATAAATGTTACAGATATCTATTTCCCTACTTTGTTTCTGCTTCATCTCTCAGTCCCTTCCACATTGAACCTGGACCTGCTATCTCCAAGTCTACTACTGAAACAGTTTGAATGCCTCAGCTTGGCTGCATTCTCCAGCAGAGCTCCCCAAAGTTCCCCAAACTACACTTTCACCAAGAACATCCCCTCCCCCAAAAAATATTGTTTTGGGTTAGATCTGCCATATCCTGGCTTGGTCTCTGAATTTTGACTTTTCTCACAAAGAGCTATAGATTTGTTTCTCCTTTCTTAAATTTTTTGTATCACTAATTACTTTCTAATTTCAAAATATAAAGCTTTGTTCTTAACCCAATTTCTCCTCATTTTCTTTACAGTATATCTTGGTATTGTCTAATTTTTCCTTTCTAAAGCTCTTTTTTCTTTGGTGTTTACAATACAGCACTATTTGGGGCATTCTGCCAGCTGTCTTGGCTTTTCTGTCCTTATCATTGGCTTACGTTTTTTCTGTCATCCAATAAAAAGAGCAGACATTACGCAAAATCTGACTATCATTTTCTTATCTTTTCTCTCTGAACATAAATGAGTTCTTTCATACACCTTCACATTTTCAACAATCATTTCTAGATCTCTCACTTTAGTTTCAGAACCATTGATGCTCAATTCTTGAGTTTCCAGATGCTGCTAGAGGTCTCCTTTGTCTGAAACTCATGGTGCCCCTCTTCTTTAATCCCCTTCACAACTTCTTTATTTTCCTGTGGACTGTATTTCAGTTATTATTAGATGAGATAATATGTGTAAATGACATACCGTGGATGGCACACAGTAAGGCTCAGTATTTATCAGTCCCTTCTTCCTCATTTATCTAAGCTTGAAACATTAGTGCATTTTACTTCCACTTCTCTTGGAAAGTAAATGTGTGTAAAGTGGCAATCTTATTGGAGTCTACACCATTTTTAGTCTCCCTGTCCCACCCTACAGAAGCCCTTCTTTCTATTGCTTAGATAACCACAACTTTCTAACTAACCTCCTCTTTCCACTTTATCCTACACACTGATTCCAGATAAATATTCCTACTTCACAGCCTTAATCATCTGATTGGCCTGTTCAGATACATTCAATGGCTTCCCAACATCTGTTGAATAATAAATTTGAGCTTATGAAGGTACAGAATGATACTCGCATCCCTTTTGGTGAGCATAAATATTCAACTCAGAGTATTGGATTACTAGGTGATAGAAAACATGGTAAAAATCCTACAAGTATAAAGTTTATCTTCAAAGCATAGCACTTGAACAAGTGTTACAGAGTTCCCTTCCATTTTTCTTATTCCTTAATGTTAATTCCAGAATAGATTTTAGTTGTTTACTCTCTGGCTTTAAACTGCTCACATTACAATTAAAATTCCTGTTCTAGGTACTTGACTATGGAACTCATCTTACCATAAAGTGAATGCAAGAGTGTATGGTTACAGACAAATGAGTGTGACTGTTTCAGTCTAGGAAAGAACATATTCTCATTGCTTTTTACTTATACAGTATATATGAAAAATAAATTTATCTTTAAGATTCAAATACTTGAAGGCAGTTTAGAAACAACACTTCTATTCAGAATCACTTGAATAATTCACAATTCTGTATAACGTCTACATTATATTAGGGTGCAGATAAAGCATAAATATGAGAAATAAGATTATACGAAAAGTTAGAAGTGAAGCCAAAATTAATATTATGATTTCTGGTTATCCAGATTTCTCCTCAAGCAAACTTACTTTAATATATAAGTATAAGCATGATTTCTTGAGAACTCTAAGGAGCCAGGAGCCCTAAAGACTCAGGTTCGAATCCTCCTTTGACATTGGCCATGTGATTCCATCCAAATTGCTATGTGTGTATATCTCAAATGTCTTTATTTAGAAAACAATCTGCTGGGGACAGCCCAGCGGTGCACCACGGTTAAGTTCACACGTTCCGCTTCTCGGAGGCCAGGGGTTTGCTGGTTCAGATCCTGGGTGAGGACATGGCACCGCTTGGGAAAGCCAGCCATGCTGTGGTAGACATCCCACGTATAAATAGAGGAAGATGGGCATGGATGTTAGCTCAGGGCCAGTCTTCCTCAGCAAAAAAGAGGAAGATTGGCAGTAGTTAGCTCAGGGCTAGTCTTCCTCAAAAAAAAACCCCCCAAAACAGAAAACAATCTGCCTCCTCAGCATGACTGCACAAGAGCTGAGGAGACCAATGAAATGCATAGAACATAGCCTAAGATGAAGGAGAAAAGCCTCAAATGAAGAAGAAAACAGTTATTTATTTTCCAAAGGAATTTCATTGTTTTCGCTCCTAATGCTGCCCTAAGCTTTCTTGGCACTGAAGAGACCACACCCATAGAGAAAGAAAACCATCCCTCCCCCGCTCCACTTCCACACTCAACCTTTTCTCTGCATAGCACTTGGCAAGAGGGAGGGAATAAGGAACATTTAAATTGTTTTTGCAATTCTATAAAAATCTTTATAAAGTTGGTATGATTAAATAATTAGTATTATTAAATAATAACAGATTCTATATTTTATTTCTAGTCACCTACATTAGAAGTCCACCACCCACCCTAAGCCAATTTTTATTTTACAATTGGCCATTCTGGATGGTGCCATAGGCAACCACATCCCATAGCTGCCCATCCTGCTGGCTAACTCTGCAGCTCAGGTGCTCACAAAAACAGCGATACAAATCTCTCTCACTTATCAACGTTATCATTAGTTAATCCCGAGGCGAGGACTTTCTGAGCAACATAGATTAAATATTCTTAGATATCCTATTTCTGAACTGTCTAAACTAGACATACCCTCTTAAATATATAGTTTCCCGTCTCTTGCAGAATGTTTACAAGAGTAACATTATAAAAGAAATGATACTAGATATTGATTTTAATTTAATTGAAAATTAAGCTGCTCAGCTAATTATCCTAAAGCCAGTGTGAAAAAATGTGCATATTGATCATTCAAGAAAAGACTACAGGGAATGAGGCTGGTGTAGAGGAAAAAATTCTGGTTTGTAATCCTAAGAAGTGGTTTTAGCCCAGATTCTAATATGTTCTAACTGTGATCCTAAGTCAATGAGATTTTGCAAGTGTCATTTATTTTAAGCTATAGTACAATGTGATGTATTTCTAATGTGATTTCCTATTAGAATAACATATATGTCTAAGGGTTTCACGAGACTCTCTTGGATTTCTTTCCTGGGTTTCCAAAGGAGCAGGTTTCTCTGGTATGCGCACAAAGTATTTTATCAGCAAACGAAAACGCACTGAGGTTTCTGACTTGATAAGCAAAGCAAGATTCAACTCATGGGATTGGAAAACAATTAATTAAAATTGAAACCCTAATAAGGAGGTTTCCACATCATTAGTTTCATAATGCACCTGCCTCTGTTTATTTCACTGTCACTAGTAAAATTTAATTGCTTCATATTTCATATTTATTATTTTGCATATAGTATGTGCTGTAGATTATCCAACATATCTCAAGTAATAGAAAAAGCATTAATTAATCCAGGCCAGTCTTAGTCTCTTTTGCACGGGCTCTGATCAACCTTTTTTATACACACATTTTGGAAATTTTTGTGACTATATTTTTGTTAATTATATGTTATCTCTTAAGTCTTCTGTACTCCTCATAACAGCACCTAGCCTCTAAAATTCCAGTTTGAACCTTGATCTGCAAATTGGTTTAAACTATATAGACACTCTTTAAAAATTATTTTCATGGCTTCAATATCCAAAGATCTGAACATACATACAAATACATAGTTAATAAAACCTAATGACAATATTTAAACAAAATTTTGAGATAGGAAATTTCTGGTTTTATTTTTACATGCTTTTTTTCAGTACAAATTTAATTCTTCTAGCACTAATTTCATATCCAGTTCCAAATAATATCACAGCTAAATGGCTTTTTAGAAAACACTCAAGGGGTTATAATTACTTCCTTTGAAAATTTTCTACATGAAAACACTGAACCTGAGAACTATTCTTTTTCCAGGTTGCTGACTTGGTGAATCTGTCCCCCCATCCCCTGAATAACTGGGGATATGAAGACTGCCAGTTTATTACAGACAGCTAGTTAAGATAACAGGCTAAGGATGAAATCTTGCCTAGACATATATTTCTACATTTATCACAATTTATTATTGCCTTAAAAATATCTAAACACAGTCCAGGGCCAGGACCCTGGTAATAACAAGAAGGTAATTGCCTCAGGTGCAAAATTTAAGGGGACCCCACAAAAATTGGTAATAAAGATAAGTAACATTTTAATGTAATGTTCTAAAACCTCAAAATTAATGTAAAAATCTATGATGAACAAAATATTAAAATTTTAGATAAAGAAAAGATCTTATATAGCATATCCGGCTAAGTTAGTCCTCATGCTTGCCATTTGTTTCATTTCACACTGGTTAATTGCAGAGTAACTACAGTTCAACTCGTAAATGTCAGTATAAAAGTCATTAAACAATAAATCTATAATTTTATTGTTTTTCCTCCCCTATAAATGGAATTTTAATTGTTGGTCATGGGCAAATGTGAGATGTTCTTTATATTCTGCTGTTTTCAAAAGAATCACATTGGTTGTGATATTTAATAGTACTAAAACTCATGTTTATTAGGAGGTCCAATTTAATATAATGCTATTCTTCTCTCCTTATGAATAATTATCAGGTTGTTCGTATGCTTTAGATAAAGACATTATTGTAACTACTTAATTTCATTTTGATGGAATTATTCCATTTATTTTTAAGATTTTTTAAAAAGCACTTTGAATCCATAAATAAAAATAAGAATAATAAATTCTTTTACACTTCCACACAGACGCATTATGGTTAAGTGTGACTTTGTAATTTATAACAATGAATTGCAACTAGAGGATACCTACACCTTCTTAGACCCTTTGTTGATGCTGTTTTTGGAGAAGTGGCTCACACTGACCATCACAGCACACTGTTTTGGGGAAGACCATCAGAACTTGAATAGTTACATATAAATAACAGATGCTTATGTATGATAAAATAAAAATAAATAGTCCTTGACTGCAACAAGCATAAAGGTTTCCATTATTCAAAATTGGAGAAAATGTCAACAACGGGCACTGTAGACATCATTTCTTGCTGAAGCACCACTACTTTGTCTAAGTTTCTCATTTTGCATTTGAACGGAGGGGGCAGCCTTTCAGCTGACCTAACGAGCACACTGCTGCAAAATGAGTGGCCAACCTGTGTGCAATTGCAGTTCAGCCAGAAAGAATGCTAGTTCTTGGCTTCAGTGCTTTCTTTGAAGAAATTATTCAGGCCTTTCTGTGGCATGGAACACTGTGATCAGCCAGGAACTGTTAGAGATGAAAATAACCTTTCTTTGTTATAACCCCCAAATGTAGTACTTGTTTCAATCTCATAGGAGACTCTTGTACCTAGTTTAAAAAAAGCGGGGGTGAGGGGGGAGTGGGTGGAATCAGTCATGCCCTAGCCTTTTTCTATAAAGGATATGATTTCCTAACTTAGTATGTGTTCACAAGGGATTTGTAAGAGCAGTAAAAGTCAAGTGCTTTAACAAAAACATAATACCATTTTGAAAGTGCTCAGATATGGTCAAAGAATGCTGAAGATAGAGGAGGAGGAGCTGATTTGAGAGCCCTCTCTACTCTTGCTAGTTGTACGATGTCGACTTCTGATTTGAAGTGTCCTTTTCCATAAAATGGCATTACTAATCCCCATGTCACAGAGTTGTGCTAAGAATTAGTAACATGACTACTATAAATAATTTGTAAACTATGAACTCTTACACAAATGTCATGAGGGAATTTAAAAGATAACAAAATATAGTAGAATATAAAGTAAGGCTGTAAAGCCAATCTCCATTGTACTGGGAAGAAAATTAATTTTAAAATTATTGTCATCACACAGAAGTATGACCTGATAAATAAAGATACTGCAATGAAATAATTTCTTTTTTTTTTTCCTTTTTGCTGAGGAAGATTAGCTCTGAGCTAACATCTGTGCCAGTCTTCCTCTACTTTATATGTGGGTTGCCACCACAGCATGGCTGACAGGTAGTGTAGATCCACACCTGGGATCTGAACCTGTAAACTCGGGCCACCAAAGTAGAGTGTGCCAAACTTAATCACTAAACCAGCGGGCAGACCCCTGAAATCATTTCTTACATTAATATTTTCCCTATTAGGAACATTAACTCAAAGATTGAAGAAATAATGATGCTTACAATTTACTAGGTTAGGGAAGTCAATTCATTAAGAAAAACACTTTAAAAGTTATTTTTACTTACAAAAAAATGAGAAAAACCTTTAGAAAAGTGGTTAGAAAATTATCTCAGTTTGAAGAGTATTTAAGTAACATAAAAAGAATGGACACTAAGAACAAGATAATTCCATTGTTAAGGAATAATTGAAGAGTCAATATTTTATAACATAGTATTATTAGACCATGAGTAATTACCAGAGTAGACATTATGTAAAATAAATTGGAAATTGCCAATACTCTTATTGAGTATGTTAAAAATGTATAGTTTCTTGCATCGTTACATTGGCTTTCCTTAAAATAACTTTATAAAATATAGATGTGCTTTGTATGGCAAAAGAATTTTGACTAAAGCATATAGAATTCTTAAATTTTATTTTTTATAATGATCAATTTCTCTTTTCTCCTATTCTACTAACTCTTCCTGGGAAATGTTACCCACTCTGGGTTTTCATTACTATTAGCATATGATTCTCTAATCTATTTCCATTCCCAATCTCTCTTCTGAAGTCCACATTCCTATTTTCAATTATCTACTGGACATGATACTTGAATATTTCCCACAGACCCTCACCCTGTTCCAAAGAAACCTCAACATCTCTCACCCACTGACTTCTGCTTCTGTCCCTATATTCCAGTCTGATTGAAAAGAACTGTGACCCAGACAGTGACTCATGTCTAAAGAGTGGCAGTCACAATCTTTCCCGACCTCAGGCCCATCTGATCAGTCACCAAATTAAGTGGATTCTACTTCTAAAACATTTGTCATGTTAGATTTCATCCCCACTTTCCAACTTCTTTTCTTATCCTCTCCCCCATGTATTGCGCTCTACTATATGATTTCTCTATTTAGAAACACCCTGTTGGGGTTTACTGGATAAGCGGAGTGGAAGAATCCATTCAAGGATTACAGGAAATTTAGTGTCACTGTCTCCTCCTAAAAGCTAGTGCACCCTACAGTCATTGGCATGATCAACCTTCCCCATCTTACACATTTCTAAACACCTCAAAGGGTGATGATACAGTTCTCTAAAAATCTCATTAAATGTCCTGCCTCTGAGCCTTTAAAACCTATTCTTCAGTGCCTTTGGAATGCTCTTTCCTCCAACATCTGCCTAGAAAACTGTCAGGCACTTCTCAAGCCTCAGCCTGTAGGACCTTTTCTTCTCTGAAAACTTCCTCCGGCTAAATTGCCCATGCTCATCTCTATCTTCCACAGCACTGGATATATCTTTTGCACAGGACTTGCAAAATTTCATTTTAATTTGTTTTTGCATGTCTTATTCCCTTCAAGACTATGAGCTCCATCAAGGCATAAACCATGGTTTTGCATTTTTATATCCCCAGACCTGTAAACAGTAGGAGATTAATAAATGTGTGATTCCATTCATTCTTTCATGATTAAATAATGTTTTAAATTCTTTATCAGCAGAAAATATGGATAAATGTTATATGAGCTTTTTCTAACTGTTCTTGTTGAGGTTACCCAAATTACCTAAAATCAATAGTCACTGTTTTCATGTTACTTAACCTCTTAGAAGCATTCATCAAAATTAACCACTTAACTCCATCTTGAAACAGTTTTTCCTTGACTCTGTTAGCCAAATGCTTATGGTTTTCCTCTTTCTTTGCTAACCACTCCTTCTTGCTCTCCTCTGCTTGTTCTTCCCCCTCTGTTCTATCTCTGAAGTTGGAATGCTTTAGGAATCTTCTCTATCTAAACACTCCCCCAGGTGACCTCATTAAACCTATGCTTCTAAGTACTATTTACATGAATCCCTAAGCTATATATCCATTTCCAACTTTTCCCCTGAGCTCCAAATCTTTATATCCTACTGCTGAACTGACATTTCCACTTGGACGTTAAATAGGCATCAAAACTCAGCATGGCCAAACTTGACATATTCTTCCAACTAGTTCCTTTCTAAGTCTTCTCCTCAGAAAACATCACCACCATTTACACTGTAGCTTAAGCCATTAAAACAAAAATTTAGTTATTCTTGATTCTTTTATTTACCTTACTTTCTCCATATCCAATCTATTATCAAGTCTTGTTAGCAATATCCTTGACGAACCTAATATCTTAATATATATACGTGTATTACATATTACATTTATATGTATGACCTAAAATATATAATATGAAACATTGCACCCAATTACTGCAAATATACATTCTTTTCACATGTTTATGGGACATTTACAAATAGTGTTCTTATGCTGGACCAGAAAGCAAGACTCACAAATCTAATAGAACGTTTTCTCTAATCTCAGTGAAAATTTAACTTGAAATCATTAGCAAAAAATAGCTACACAATCCTCAAATGTTAGGAAATTAAGTAATATGCTGCTAAATAATCCATAGTTCAAAGAAGAAATTTAAAAATGCCTAGATTGTATGATTTCACAAAGGGAGGGATTATAAGGGAGATTTCTGAGATGCTTCTGTTTGCTTGTTCTTCCTTCTGAACAAGACAGCCTTAAAATTCCTCTCAGCTTGATTAAACTTTAGACAGGTTTCTTCCTATAGGCTCCTGATATCCTTTTTCTTAGAGTATTTACTTTAGAAAATTTTCAATTGTAAATTCTTTCTCTGCTCCTTTGAGACGTAAATTTTCTACTAGCCAGGAAAGTCTTTCTCAAGGACCTGGAAGCCATCCCTTTGAAATGTAATCATCAAGAAAAATAGCAACCCTATCTCCCAGTCTGATGGGAAAGTAGGAGCCTAACTTCAATAAGCAATAATTAGCAAACACAAATAGCCTAATCACATTGACCAATCTCTCTCTCTTAAGGTTCTCCAGTACATTTCCACTACCTCACTGTAGCATTTAAAAATCATCCTGCCTTTAACTCAGTGGAGTTGGGTTCAATCTCTTTCCTTCCACCATTGCAATAATCTCTCTCCTCTTTGCAATAGTCCTGAATAAAGTCTTCCTTGCATGTTTAACTGGTGTGGTACAATTTTTCTTTCATACTTCCAATCCACAGTTTCCAGAAAATCCCATTGGTAGATTATAGGATTGTTTACCAAATAATTACTTTCCCCCTATCCTCTCAATAGAAGGAGCATGTTTTCCCACTCTATTAATTTTGAACTTAGCCATGTGACTAGCTTTGGCAAATGCTAAGCATTGATGCAAGCAGAGGTGAATGAGCCATCTCTAAGCAAAGCCTTTAAAGGTGTTTGCCTGGTTTGACTTGGTCCATGCTATTCCTGTCCTCAACTCCTACACCCTGCCAGCATTTCCTCCACCTCCTGCTATCAGAAAAGCATGCCGAGGTAGATACTGACTCCTTGATGATATATTCTGAGAGACTCCAGGCCTGGAGTCTGAAACTTGGAGCAATGCTGTTGCAGACAATGCCCAGACACATGACTGAGAAATGTGTTCTTGTAAGCCACTGAGATTTTCAGCATAACGCAATATATTTACAGTAAACACGTGAGGTTTTCAGTGAATAAGCCATGGATGTTACACCCTTCTGAAGGCCCACTCTGTTTTCCACTTTTTGTTCTGTGGCACCCCGAACAAAGATCAAAATCCTTAACATGACCTACGAAGTCCGCCATGATCTGTCCCCAGTCATCTCTTTTACCTCACTTTACTTCCATTTTCTTTTCTTTCTCTGCACACTAGCCACAGTAGCTTTCTTTCTAGTCTCCCAGTACACTATGTTCCTTCCCTCCATACATTTGCTCTTACTTTTTCCATTCTAAACATTCTTAGCTGCGTGGCTCCCTCCCCCCCACCTTATTTACATAATAAAGTTCTACTACACCTTCAGATCACCACTTAAATGCCTCTATCAGCAAAGTCTTTGCTGACCTTCCCTCAAGGTTTAAGTTCCTTTAATATGCAGATTTATAAACTCACCTTATTTACCTTCAGACCACTCATCTCACTTTTTAATTATATACTTTCATTATTATTATTATGTGATTAATTTCTGTCTCAGCCACTAGACATAAACCATAGAAGATAAGCAACCATGTAAGATATGGCTCACCATCATATCTCTGAAGCCTGCACATGGTATGGCACAAAGCAGGCTCTCTGCCAGTTCTAGGGAGGTTCAAACTCAGCTCCTTTCACACAACTCCCTTGCTCCTTTCACTATTAAATGCAGTAGAGTATTCACCCTTGCACATTATATAAGGAGGCTTACTTTTCACTTTGTTTTATTTTGAACTCATGCTGTATTTGTGATTATACATCTTCCTCATCTCAAATATTGCAGATGACTTTTCTGCTTAAGTAGAATTTTATTTTGGATAAATTCTGATCATTTCTCTGAATTTTCAAGATCACTTTAAATTCTAATCTGTCCTCTAAAGTGATAGTCTTCACTGTGTGCCCATGGGCTAATTATTTTCTCTCTCATCTTGATTACCTACGCTGTTAAAGAGTGCACTTAGCAGGCCATCTCTGATAAATGTATTCCATAAAATGTCAAGGGTGTTCCCTAAATCTCTCTTAAAGGGTAATTTAAGCCAATTTCTTCTTCTTTGGAAATGATAAACGGATAACTTAGAAGTGATCTTTTTATATTTATAAGAGTGAAATCCATGATGTAGGCACTCAGTATTCCTCTCAAAGAGAAAAAAAATCTAGTTTAAATATATGCTTAGTTGTAGCAACCCAAAGGTTAATACAGTTGAGCCTGATTGTGAATTAAAGAGGAAAAAAAAGCATACAGTCTGGAATAGAAGACCTGGTCCTGTCTATGCTAGTCAATATGCATGGTAACAACTGATGCTAACAAAAAACACAGAGTAATCAGTTATCCTGCATTGCCGTTCAGCTTAAATTAGAATTCTGGTGTTAATTTGAAAGTTTGATTAAGCTTAGAAATTTAGCCTATTCAAAATAACATTCTAATTTCTCTGTGATTCTAGCCCTTAATGATTATTCATTGAAAAGACAAAGAGCTCCCAAAATCCAAATGAACAGAAAAAAAAATTCTACCTAGGGAAAAAAATGGTAAGTTTAAAATGAATATAAAATAAATACTCATATCTGCAACTGCTATAAATCAGTAGAAAAAAAAAATTCTCACTCTTCAGAGTATTTTAAACTTACCCATGCAAGAAATAACCTAAAACTCAAAATATATTTTAATGCCCCATGTCCAATGCCAAGCTGACAGCCAGTAATCAAAATTGACTGAATCAAATATTTTAGAAATAGTTTGCTAAAACTTTCCAGGGGGAAAAAAGAAAACTGGAAATTAAAGAAAAATAAATCTTATATTATCATAATTTCCTGAGTCAAATATACTTTAAAAAGATACCCTCTATGATAATATGAGAAAATTGTGTTGCATAAATAAAAAGAAGTGTTACTACACTAATTAATAAAGTATATTTTTCTAAGAATTGGTACAAATGGGAAATATTAAAAATTTGAATGTGTTTAGATAAATCTCTGACAGTTCCTTAGTAAATGAATTGTCAATATCTTCCAAATTGTATTTCACTTACAGATGTTAATGTGTTTATTTGCAAAAAAGGTTGCCTGTCAAATACATTTGTGAAATACATGTAATCTTCTCTGAAGAAGGCTACATGCAATTTTCTCTGAAGATTGTAATACACATTTCCAATAAACCTGTTTAATTGGACTGATCCAGATTTTTTTCTAAACTTATTTGACAGAGTAATTGTTTTTCCACTGAGACAATTCAGTGTTCTGGGGCATATAGTTTGGGTAAAGTTAAATTAGAGGAAGCCAGGTAAAAGAGTACATCCGTAGCCTCTAACTATGAGATCAAAGAAGAAATGCTGTGTTAGATACCTCTAATTAGAACTAGTAAGGTTCTTATTTTATTTGCCAAAACTGATCCCACCTGATAAACCTTATATTAATGACTATTAATTGAATAATTTGAACTGTAACTCATATTTATCCTTATAAAATAAAAACAAAACACAGAACAAATGCCAAATACAATTCAAAAACATTTCCTGAAAAAAGGAAAAAGATTTGAAACTATATTTTGTTTGTTTGTTTGGTTGGTTGGTTGTTTTTTTTCTTTTTTTTTTTTTTTTTGAGGAAGATTAGCCCTGAGCTAACTACTGCTAATCCTCCTCTTTTTGCTGAGGAAGACTGGGCCTGAGCTAACATCCATGCCCATCTTCCTCTATTTATACATGGGACGCCTACCACAGCATGGCTTTTTGCCAAGTGGTGCCATGTCCGCACCCAGGATCCAAACCGGTGAACCCTGGCCACCAAGAATCAGAACGTGCAAACTTAACCACTATGCCACTGGGCCGGCCCCGAAACTATATTTTGAAGGTCACACTGCATACCTCAAAAAATTACCCACCCCACACCAAAGCATACTCTAGTAAAATTATCAGACTTTAAAGAAAAAGAGAAAAATCTTTTGGGCATCCGTATACAATGACCAAGTCACTTATTAGAGAAAGAAAGAAAATCAGACTGTCATCTCAATAGCACTCCTTTATTTATATACACATTTGTAAATATAAATAAATAAAGATATACAGCCTATCCAGGCTGCAATTCATCTACTAAAATATGTATACATATATATTTTTAAAAAACAAATAAGCTATTTTTTGGCTAAATAAGGGGATGAAAAGAATAGAGTGCAAGACATGAGCTACAAACTAGATATTTTGAATACAATTTATTTTGTACTTTTGTCATTGAACCACGTAAATATTTCAGGTACTTATAAAACAAAACCAAATTTTAAACAAGGAGATTCTAAAATTAAAAATAAAACAAAACCAATAAACCCAAATCTGTATCCAGTTGGTATAATCACATTAAGAGGAACTATTCCTAATGAGGAGTTGCTACTCGACGAGCATAAAGTCTCAATTATGCAAGATGAGTAAGTTCTAGAGATCAGCTGCACAACACTGTCCCTATAGTTAACAGTATTGTATCATACATATAAAAATTTGTTAAGAAGGGAGATCTCATGTTCTTACCATAATAAATTAAAAAAAAAAAAACACACATTCACAGTAATTTGACCTCAGATTCCTAGTAGGCTTTTCTATGGGGGAAAAGAACTGCAAAAAAAAAAACACCCAAATTACCTGCTATCAGTAATAATAATGTTAGCAGTAGGGTTGTGTATTGTAGACACTGTTCTGTGCATAATGTTCGATAAAATAAATGTGTGATTTTTGTGATAATATCATTTTATCACCCCTGATTTTCCTGACATAAGGATCCTTGGCACGGGAGAAAGGAAATATAGATGTAAGATGGAAGAGATTAACTAGAATTCCTGAAGTCTTAAATTTCAACTGTATAAATCAGTATGAACTAACATATTTGATGTTTGAAATCAAAACAATACATATTTTTCCTACTCTGTCAACTAAAACAACAAAAACCAATAATCAACCAGTGGCAACAGGATCTCCTAGCAAGAAAATTGAAGAAATGCTAAAGGAATCATAGAACTTGAAGAAAATGGTTGATTCCAGATTCAAGGTAAGTTATGTACAAGTGGGTGGAGTATGAGAAAACCAGATGCACCTTGAGTTGATAACTGCTAAAACCGGGTCGCGTGTGTATAAGGATTCATCATACTTTTACATCTAGTTTTGTACATATAAGAAATTTTTCATAATACAAACAAAACAAAACGAACCAGATCTCATGGTCTATTGGGATGCTGAGTCTGTTCCAATGCCAAGTTGAAAGCCCATGAAGGTTATTCATAAATGTTTCATAAGCTGCAGAAAACACAATTTTGAAGCAGCTAGAAAGGGCTACATTCCAACAGGTAATCTAAATGATGGTAACCTCTTGCCGTTATAGTCTAACTGGGTTTTACTGGAAAAAAGTTACGTGTATTTCTTAGTTCGAGGTCTGCAATGGACTGAATTGTGTCTCCCCTAGATCCCTATGTTGAAGCCCTAACCCCCAAAGTGATGGATGGTATTTGGAGATGGAGACTTTGGGAGATAAATAGGTTTAGATGAGGTCATCAGTGTGGGGCCCTCATGAGGGGATTAATGTCCTTAGACAAAGAGACACTAGAGAACTTGCTTTTCTCTCTCTCTGGCATGTGAGGACACAATGAGAAAGTGACCATCTGCAGGGTAGGAAGAGGGTCCTCACCAAAACCTGACCATGATCTTGGACTACCCAGCCTCTGGAAATGTGACAAAATAAATTTCTTTTGTTTAAGCCATCCAGAGTATGGTGTTTTTTTATGACAGCCCAAGCTGACTAATACAGGGCCTTTGTCTTGGGGCTCAATAAATAGTAGCAGAATTTAAAATGGTAGCTGATTTCTCTTTAAGTTGCCTATAAAATTCTCAAAACACTAAAAGAACACTGTTTTAAATTTGAAATATTCTGAGTATATAAACATAAATCAACTACTGTGTAAAATATTCATAATACAAGAGGCTAAAAATGTAAATGATTAGAAACATTAAATCACTGACATGATTACAGAATGACACATTATAAAAATAGGGCAGCCACAATTAGAATCATGCTACATAATAACCGTCTACAATGTGGAAAAAATTTCTTGCCTTGGGCATCAAATTAAGGTGAATAGTTTTCTTCTGCATAAGAAAATGAATAACGCATATCCAGTCTGTTAAAGAGAAAAGAAGGGGAAACGAATTTACATTTGTTATCTTAATTAATCCTTGACAACACCAAGGGCTCGTTCCACTACATCATGCTATTTCTAGTTTTCTACATATAAACTAAATAGCAGCTAATTAATTACCAAATATTTCTACTTACTACCAAAACATAAGGACATAAATTTATCTCTAGTACTGCGTATTCAGCACAAAAACATAAAGATATTTAATTATTTTTATATAAAGAGAAAATAGAGATAGATAAATGGTTTTCTTTTTTTAATAAGATTTTCAATTCATCTTTAGTTGGGTTTTTAAAAAAGTGAGTAAAGGGTACAGTCCCACTGAGGAGAGCATCAAGCTTACAATTGTGAGTGCTAATCTGTGCTAATAGCTGACCATTGGCTAAGTACAACAGCGTGTATGATAGTGACAGTCAAAATCAATAAATCAGGAGATAACTATACTTCAAGGTTATTATTTCAGTGGTGAGAATTTCTTGAAGTAATGGGTGACATCATCTTTGAGTCCTAAATCTAATAACTACCACAAGGCAAACAGCACCTTACCTTTATACCATTTTCCTACTTGTGTTTCTAATCACACCATTCTTAAGGAAAGGGTTGTGAATAGGAATTCTGATGAGAAGAATGAATGCTCGGAGTTGGAAGATTGCTTTAAAAAGTATACTTGGTTTCTGGAGGAAGTCACAGGAAAATGGAAGAGAATATTTGACCCCCTAAATTTTCATGCATTCAGTCAACAACTAATTATTGGCTGCCTACTATGTGCCAGTAATTATAAGTGTGGGAAATCAGCCACAAACAAGACGAGCAAAATCACTGTTTTCTAAGTACTTATATTCTATAAGAGATCCAGTGTATGAAAACAAAGAAATAAACAAGATAGTCTTAATTAGTTATAAATGCTATTAAAATATAAAACAAGTAAAAATACAAAGTAGAGAGGTCCCCTTGAGGGACCATTTAGATTTAGGCAAAGCCTTTGAAGGAGATGATAGTTGAGCAAAGACCTAATTAATGAGAAGGAACACACTATTGGGAGGTCTGGAGGAAAAACATTCTAGGCATAGGAAGTATCTAGTACACAGGCTCTCCCTAACAACCCTTAGCTTTGAATCTCATGGTAATAGATTGTATCATCCAGTTCCCCTTTTTGGTATAGTCATCTATCCTTTTCTCAGAAATCTTTGCTCACTGTCACAATCTCCAACACTAATCTTATCTCAGTTTTTGGTGGTTTCAATATTTATATGCAGGATTCCTTCAAAACCCTGGCCCTTGACTTCCTTTCATTCAGTGATATTGTCATCAACACTACTTTAGCTCCTCTGGTCATATCAGTAAGGAAATCCCTCCATAATATCTCTTTCTAGAATCACACTGCCTGACCACCACTGAATCCAAGAGCAAAGAAGTTAAAAAATCTTCCCTAGAGCAAAAACTTTGAGATAAGCTTTGTTAACTGCAGCTGTGCATATTTGGCATAATCAGCTGTTGTTCAAAACTAACCAGGTGTTGGTGCTGGCCCAGTGGCATATTCCTTAAGTTCCTGTGCTTTGCTTCAGTGGCCCGGGGTTTACTGCTTCAGATCGTGGGTGTGGACCTACACAACACTTATCAAGCCATGCTGTGGCAGGTGTCCCACATATAAAATAGAGAAAGATGGGGACAGATCTTAGCTCAAGGCCAATCTTCCTCAGCAAAAAGAGGAAGATTGGCAGTGGATGTTAGCTCAGGGCTAATCTTCCTCAAAAAATAAAAAACTAACCAGGTCTTTCTGTCCCTCCTTCGTATATGAGTGAGCTGCCTTTCTCAGGAAGTCAAGGTCCAGACATCAAGATTCAGCCTCACAAGGCCAAATGAAGGCTGAAGATGAAAACTAACCAGAAGTCTAGACAGTCAAGGGAAAAGAAAATCAGTTTTCAAGGCAAAACACAGGCTGGGTGGGAAGGCACCAACTAACCAGTAAGGCCACATGCTCCTCCTCCCCTACTTAAAACCCCAGTGCATGCTCTCCCTTCCTTACCTAAAACCTCAGATAAAAACCCTGCCTTTTTCCCTTCAACAAGGTGGATCTGAGTTCTAACTTCCATCTCCTAATCTGGCTTCCTTGCAATAATAAACCTCTTCCTTTGCCACAAGTCTGACACCCCAGTTATTTGCCCTGCTGTGCAGTGGGTAAATGAACCTGTGTTTGTCTTTGGTAACACCACCTCCTTCCTTCCCAGTTCACTTACTCCAAGTACCCTGATCCAACAATTCTCCTACCCCACCAGGAGCTACAATCCATGGATGTACCACCTGTTTTCTGTCCCTCATCTCCAACTCATGTCCTCACTAATTTCTTTACTCATCATAAATTTCATGATACATCACTAAAATCACTCATATAAAACTCCAACTCCCTTGACACTTTCTTGCTTCACTGTATTTTTGACCACATCCAATGCTAGTTAAAAATCAATTCCACCTATTCTGCACCTGTGTATCTAAACATGGCTGGAAAAACAAATCACATCACACAATCATACTGAATGGTTTCACCTTACATTCATGAACAGTATCCTGAAAAGGGCTATTAAACCAGACCGTTCACTCTCCATTCTCCTAGATTAGTGTTTCATACTTACTCTTCTCTCCTTAAATGGTGAACATTTCCTCCCCTGTTTCCATCCTTAATACACCATGTAAATGTTATTCTTCTACAAAACCAAAACTTCTACTTGTGCATGAGATCCCATCCCCTAACCTACTAGCATCACTACAGTAAGTCTCCCCTCTTCCTCTTGAATTAACAATTTCTTTCAACACCCACTGTTCATTACCATCAACACACAAAGTTGCTGTTACTGTTCTTTTCCCAGATAGATTTCTTTAGAAGAATAAGTAATAAGAAATAGGAAAACAAGTAACTGGTTTTTTCTGGAAGAATAAACAAATAAATAGTAATAATAACCAAGTAATTTTAAAAAGTTACAGAATTTATGAAAGTGTGGTTGTATTAAAAGTATTAGAACATATTATAAAGCAATGATAATACGAAAAGTGGTATTAAAAATAGAAATAGAGTTTTTACAATAGACTAGGGATACATAAACAGATCTAACATTATATGTGATTATCATGGCATTTCAAAACACTAACAAAAAACAGGTAGATTAAAAAAATAATAAAACTATGAATTTATTGACAACCAGGGGGAAATTTGCAACATAAATATGAGAAAAAGAGAAAATATTAAAACACAAATAATTGTTGTAAATTATTGTCCAAAAGAAAAAATTGGGCAATGCATATAATTAAGAAATTCAAAAGAAGATTTAGAGATAGGCAGTAATTTATGAAAAAATATTTAACTTTACAGATATTTAATAATATAAAACAAAAGTGAGATACCATTATTGCTTATAGTATATATTTAACATTTTTAAACTTATAATTATAATTTATCACATATATTTATATATACATACATAATATGCATATCTATCTATCTATCAATAAAGTGTACCCAGTATTGTGAAACATACAAGAAAGTGAGGATTCTCATACTAGTTGGGATATCAGCTGATAACTTCCTGAAGGTAACTTGCAAATATGAGGCAAAAATCTAAAAAATGTGGTTATTTTATAACAGGAAAAGATTAAAAGCAATATAAATTTCCAATAGTAGGAAATTAAATAAGTAAATTATAATACATCTGTATGTTAGAATGTGATAGAGGAATTAAAAATCATAATCTTGAAGAATATGTAAAGATATCTGATGTTTCTCTAGGCATACTGCCAGATCTAAAAGTTGGTTACAAAATAGTATGAAATAAATGGTCTCATTTTTCTAAAATATTCACTATAAACAATACACCAAAAAATCTTAGGATAGCAGAGTATTAAGAGTGGCTATTCTGAGTTATGGAGCTATGGGTAATTGTAATTTTCTTCAGTATTTTCTATCTTTTTTATAGCAGTATATTCAGAAATTTAACAGGGCAAAAAGTATTGAAGATGAAGATGGTGAAACAAAAGGAGGCAAGTTGGGAAGGAGAATAAGGTTTTCTTCTCTTCACTCCTTTTAGCAGAATTAGTCAGAATCCCTAGCACCTCAGGGTTGTCAAATGGTTTGCAGCCCTGTGCATGGGAAAAACTAGCTTACTGCAGGGTTGGGACAAATCTCACTCTATCCTCACCATCACCACAACGACATGTGCCCATATTTAATTATTAAAACCACAAAGAGCAATGACGTATAGTGCCTTGATGAAGAGAGTCTAGGCTCTACATTCCAAGAATGTAGCTTAGGTGGTCATAGAGTATTTCTGCACTTCCAGTTTTAATTATAAAATAAGTGGATTTTTTGAGATATCCTCTTTACCTTCATCCCTTAAATTACTTATTTGCTTTACTTAGTAATTTGGATGAGAATAAGAAGAAACATAGCACTATTGTTTTTATAAATCAGATGTTATGTATCTAAAAAAAGATTCTAAAGCATTCTAGAATTTAAAATGCTACTTTTCAAATTTTGTCTTTAACTTGTGTGATATTTTAAAACACTGAGTAATAATCTTTGAAATTATTGGAAACTCCTGGTAATAGAGATTAGAATTATAAACAATTTACCATACTATGGAATTGTCTTATTTGGAATTAGATAAAATAACCACAAATTGAAACCCAAACTTGGATACATTCATTAATGCTAACACCAAGGGGAAGACTGTGGGACAAGCCTAATCCCATACAGATAACATAGATATTTTCCAAAATTGTATAAGATAAGGATAAGGTTTCCACTACATGAAATATTTTGATGACGTCACATATTTCAGCATTTTAACAGGAGTTTCTAGAACCTTAAAAGTCCTAAGGTTATAGTCTCTTGACTCAAGCAAGAGAGTATTGTTCAGAGGACAATGAATGTGCTACACACGTTGTAGCTCTGAAACAGTGAATTTAGGACAAGTTCAATTGCACCAAGGCATGGGCTAATAAACATCAAACAGAGCAGTCATTGTGAGCCCAGGCTCATCTATTATAAACATGTGATCACACAGAGCACAACAAAGTCTTTGTCCTTCCATTAGTGCACAGTTGTCAAAGGGACTTATATATTCTAAATTTATTTTGTTAACTTGCTCATAAAAAGCAATCCAGTGTTTTATAAATGTAAATATGTTTTACAAATATAAACTAATCAAAATATCAAGTAAAAAGGTGAAGTTTCCCTCCAATCATATTCAGATAAATAAAAATAAATGATTATACAAAAATTGGATTTTAAGAATGATAAAATATAGGTCACGAGATTTTGCAGATGTGCCCTGTCAAGTATAATTTTCTTATAATAAAATCTTTGATTTATAAGGCTTTTAGAGAATATATAATCTCATTTGACCAATGTAACAACACTTTGTGATCGAACAGATATCGCTAATTTACACGTGAAGAAGCTATGGCTCCACAAGGCTCTTTCCTTTGCACAAGTAGCTAGTTATATTGTGCGTACAGAACCACAGTGTTCTGAAACCTAGTATATTGTTCTTTTCACTGAACCATAGAGTTTCTGTACAAAATCCTTGTTCATATAAATGCCATAAACTGAAAATCAAGGTTGCCTGTTTTGCAATTTATCATGGCTTCCTCTTGTGATGTCAAGTGACCCCATGCACTTTGTGAATTTCCCTTAGTTCTGCCATGCCCTGGAACCACGTTTTTTATTTCTTTCTCCTTTGACTCTTTCTTCTGATATAAAATTTAAAAATGCTTAAGTTTCCCTAGGCTAAAAGAAACAACCTAAACCAGACTGTAAGATAGTCAAGGGCTGAAATTTTTGTCAGTTTTGTTCACAGTGTCCACTTTGCTCAAGGCTACCTGCAATAGTGGCTGGTATAGAGAAGAAACTTAGTAAACTTTCATTAAAACATAAAACTTCTCTTCAATCCACCTCACTTTAAAGCTACTAAACTCTCACGACGTTTCCTTTAACTGCCATGGTCAAATATCCTGAAACTTCAGCCAACTATATTGTAGCTTCAAACCTATCCCTCTTCAGAAACAATTACCAGTTAAATAATCAATAACCTCCTAATTTTCAAAATGCAATGATCTCTTTTTAGTCTTCGTTCTATTGGAATTCATTTAAAAACCAAACATTCTTTCTTGTAAATATTCATCTAGTTACCACTATTGCTATTTTAGTCTAGTTTTCTTTCTCTCTGTTTTCTTGCTCTTTTGCTGCCATCTCTTCCATTACCTAAACAAATAATGAAATTCTTTCACTTGACCTTGGCCTCTTCTCACTTTGCTAGTTCTCCCTGGCTATATCTTTACATCGTGGTTTAAATAACCATATCCCTGCCACTAATACCCAAATCAGTTTCTAGTCTTCGTCTCCTGACTGAGCAAAAGGATTGAATATCCTCTCTTCGTAAATGACCCACAGGACCTCAAATATAACATCTTCAAAATCAACATTTTTTTCTTTATAATTCCCTTTTACCAAAGTGAGTTCTCTTGAGTTTTTACACTTCCATTCCCTTACTAACATTTTTCTCTTTTTCTGATTCTCAACTGCTATCTATGCTTTCTATTTCTTTGGCGGGAAAAAAGATGCAATCAAAAGAGAACTTCTAAATACTGCCAGTACCACATCCACAAAATTAGTTTAATCTGGATCCATATATTACATCTTCTGTTAATATGCATGAGCTGCCCTACTCTTAACCTACAGTTAATCCTTCCTTATATACCTGAAACCCATCCATACCTTTCTATTTACTCAGAGACAATACTCTAGAATATTTTCCCCTCTTTCTCTGCCTCTTTGATTTTTACACTCTACTGGATGATTCCCATCATCATGCAAATCTGATTTAAAAAATTTTCCATCTTAAAAATGATAACAAGCCTTCCTTGATCCACATACCCATCCAACTACTGTTCCATTTCTTTGTTTCATTTACAGCAAAACTCAAAAGAGCTGCCAATACTATTTCCCCTTCTTCTTCTCCCATTCTCTTGAACCAATTCAATCAGGCTTATATTCCCACCAATCCATGCCATAGCTCTTGTCAAAGCCCCAGTGATGTCTACACCACCAAATTGATAGTCAATCCTCGGTTCTTATTTTACAGGAACTGGTAGGGGCATTTGACACAGTACATCACCTCTTCCTTCTGGAGATAGTTTCAAGTCTTCTCTAACCATGCATATAAAAGAGTGAAAATCTTATCCCCAACATCCCAGACCCCAGCGCTGCTTTTTCCACAGATTCCCTCTACTCTTTGTCCAGCTTTACTGAAGCTCTTCACAGCATCTATTGCTGTCTGACATATATTTACTTTTTGTGAACTGTAAGCTCCATAAGGGCAAGGTCTTTGTGTTTATACCAGTCTCAGACCCATATTAGGCACTCACTGAACAGCATTTATACTATTTATTTTTACTATTTATGCTATTATACTAATTAATCAACTTATTTCAGACCCTCCTAATTCTTACCTGCAACTATATCATGTGACAACCAAATGAATATTTCTATCTCAAGTTTCTTTCCCTTTAAATCTACTTTCCATGCTGTTATCATTCCAAAGCATAAATTAAATTGCATAGTAAATAAATCTACAACAATGGTAACATGCTAAGAAGAAGGAATAATCAATATAATGTCTTGCATGACCTGATCAAAGTACAGCAAAACTCACCTTTTACTGAACATTTGCATTAGCCAATTGACATATCTTTTAATTGCTATTAAAAATACAGTACCTAGTAGCACTTTATAGCAGTCAAGATCATATATACCTGGACTATAATTGTGGCTCTGCCATTCCATGATTTTGGTCATGTCTGAACCTCATTTTTATCATCCACAATAATGCAGTGATCATGCATAAGAGCTTGTTTCCAGGGTTGTTGGGAGAATTAAATGAACTAATACATATAACTACTACTATTGCTATTATATAGATATGCATTTTGCTCAGTGCTCACCCAGAACCTCATACCTACCAGGTTATTAATAAAAAAAGTTACTGAACTGAACTTATGCTCTGGCTCCTAGCCATGCAAAGGAAGCCTTGTCTCCTTCTTTTGAAAAATATCTCAAGTAGTATTAACATACCTCACAATATTTGCAAACACATGTATATGACTTAAGCATAATCATCAAAAGAAATATTTTTTCAATCAAAAATGTCACTGTGTTGTGGTGGGTTAAACTGAAAAATGGACAATGGAGATATAAGCTGTCTACTTTAAATACACTACACATCTATTTTGCTACCATACCCGGTCCACTGTGTGAAATCTATGAATATTAACTTATGATGACTTACTTTAAATCTTTAAAAGGGGACAGCTCTGTACAGTTCCTGAACTGTTCTTACAAAATGGAATTGAATTCCAGAGAGATAGTAAAGTATTGGTGCTGTTTAGATAGCACTAATAAATCAGAAGACCAAGTTAATAATTTGTACAACAATTGAAAGAATAGAAATAATTATTTAATGTCAAAGAATGCTATGGTATAGCAAAGACCAGGTATAAGAATCTAAGGGGTGTTCTATCTGTTTTTAAGTCTAACACATTTTAATTTAACTTGGCAAGAAAAGATATATTACAAATACACATTGCACCTATAGTTTAAACTATTGCTTATTGTACAAGCATTTTTTTCTTCTACTAAATTATTTCTTCAGCTTGATTCCTCTGACCTTATGTCACTTTTTTTTTATGCTTGGTGGTCTCCAAATAGAGCTGTCATAGATAAATAATTGATTAAATTAGTAAGGAAACAAATGTAATAAATTATCAAATATATAAGACATTAGAAGCCAATATAGTAATATCATTTTTGAGATGAAATGAAAACAATGAGCATAAAAGCCAAAATTCTATTTAAACACAGTTTTGGTTTTCATTGTGCTTTAAATATCTGGAGTACAACAACAGTAGTATTTATAAATGAGCACGGCAGTTATCAAGCAAAACAACTATTTCAACATGAAAATAAATATCCTGAGAATAGACTACAATATACATGCACAACCAATCTTCAGAAACTTTGAATTATTTCAGAACATTTTGGGAACAGTGTTATATAATTTACCTGGATTTAAAACTCCCATCCAACACTAGCTGTGAGAACTTGGCAAACTGCTATGCCTTGAGCCCCTCGCGTCTTCATTTGTAGAATAGGAATATTACCTCCCTCGTCTGTTTGTTGCAAGGATTAAAGGGATTGTTGCAGGAATTATCTTTTAAATTTTGGATTTACCTTTCACTCTTCCTTCTCCTTCAACCCTTCAGCATGCAGTCTTTCTTACCAATATCTCTCATCTTACGATTAACACCAAACCTGGCCTCCGCCCAGGTCTCATCTCATATCCCACCTAAGACTTCACTCCCCAGTAGGTCCTCTTGCCTCCAAATTAGCTCCTCAAAAATATTATAAGCCGCTACCAGATCAACTTGTCTAAAGCACCAAATTGTACATTCCGTCATCCTCTTCAAGTATCTGCAGTTTACTGCCACTGTCTACAGAATGAAGCACAAATTCCTGAACCTGTATTTTCTGTCCTCCACAATCTGGGTCTCTTTCCCACACAGCTTTGTTGTGTAATACTCTCCTTCATAAATACTCCATTTCACTCAACTTGGACTACACATAGCCTAGAAAGAGTTAATGTGAATTCAAACCTCCTTTACCAAAACACTTTCTATTGCCTATACTAGATTTCCCCCTTTGTATCTTTGCTTCCTATTAAGAAACATTTCTTTAACAGCAAATCACAGTCAAGTTCCTTGACACTAAGTATGACTTATTTTTATTACAATTCCTTTGTATTGTTACTTATGGTATTATCTTACAGCAATAACCTCCTGCCTAAACTCTTTTTTATTTTTTGAGGAAGATTAGCCCTGAGCTAACTGCTGCCAATTTTCCTCTTTTCGCTGAGGAAGACTGGCCCTGAGCTAACATCCATGCCTATCTTCCCCTGCTTTGTATGTGGGACGCCTACCACAGCAAGGTGAGCCAAGGGGTGCCATGTCCACACCCGGGATCCGACCTGGTGAATCCCAGCCCACCAAAGCGGAATGTGTGCACTTAACCACTGCACCACCGGGCCGGCCCCCTGCCTAAACTCTTTACTTCTTCTTTTGCCCTCTGCAATCCATTCTTCATTCAGCAGCCAAATGGTGTTTTAAAAATGCAAATCATACTTGGTCACAGCCTTGCTGAAAATCCTCTAGTTAGTTCCTATACTTAGAAGAAAACAAAGAAGTATTAACCATCACTCTGCACCTGCCCGCTCTGCCTTCTCATTTCTGCTGTGGGATTTATCACTCCTCCCTTGTTCGCTAGGCTCCTGGAACCCTGAACTTTTATCCTTCTTTGTCTGTTTAATTCTTGCCCCACAACTTTGCATGACTTACTTCTCTGATGAGATTTTCTCTAAACACCTTTTCTAAAACAGTCACCAAAACACACACATATTCACACACATACACACACTCATGCACATATGACCACTCTCTATCCCTTCCTTTGCTTTGTTGTCTTCTTATAATTTATCATTATCTGAACTTATTTATTAATTTCTGATGCTACCAGACTCCCTACTGCTCAAATGGAATGTAAACCCCATGGAGTAGAGAGAATCTTCTTCACAATTGTATCCTTAAGTCGGTATGTTGGAAATGCTCAATAAACAATTGTTCGATTAGTAAATTTATCCTTCTACTAAAAAGCATTTAATCTGTTTCTTTAACCAAAATATAAATTCCTTAAGGAAAACAATTCATCTGAATGCTCTAATGTTTTTGAATCCAGGAGAGTGGCTTGAACATGGGAGGTGTTCAAATATTTGTTTTTGTTTTTGTTTTCATTACCCTCCCCAAAGCCCTAGTGCCTGGTTATAAGTCCTTCTAGTTCTTCTATGTGAGCCGCTGTCACAGCATGGCTACTTTCAAACAGGTGATATGGTTTCGCCACCAGGAATTGAACCTGGGCTGCCAAAGTGGTGAGAACGCTGAACTTTTCAACAACTAGGCCATCAGGGCTGGTTCTGTTTTGTTTTTTTTTTTAATCAAGTAGAATCACAGGGTAAAGTAAAATGAATGCTAAGAATTACATAGAATTTCCAAAGTGAAACAGAAGATAGAACATAAAATAAAAATATCCCTCTACCCACTTTATAAAATAGCTAGTTTCTCATTCAATGTACTATGGAGATCTACTCTACTCTTTTTAGAAGTTTACTTTACTTTTAGAAGTTTACCTCTACTTTATGTAGGAGTTTTATTGGTAAAATCATCTGCAGAACTATTTTGTACAGAGTTTCAACTCTGTTGAAATCAAACTAAACCACAAGGATTTGCAAATCCTAAATGAGTTGAATTAATTAACTCCAGGTCCCACAAAGACTGCAAGGGGACATTTTGTTGAGTGTTTATTTCTAAAACAAAGACAATGTTTTTAAGCTTTTTTTTTCTTAGTGTCACCAGACAAATTTCTCTTTGTTTTTTTTCCTTTTTGGAGTTTTTTTTGAGGAAGATTAGCCCCGAGCTAACTACTGCCAGTCCTCCTCTTTTTTGCTGAGGAAGCCTGGCCCTGAGCTAACATCCGTGCCTGTCTTCCTCTGCTTTATATGTGGGATGCCTACCACAGCATGGTGTGCCAAGTGGCACCATGTCCACACCTGGGATCCGAACCAGCAAACCCCAAGCCACCAAGAAGCAGAACGTGCGAACTTAACCACTGCGCCACTGGGTCAGTCCCATCTCTTTGCGATAATATGGATGAGTGGCACAAATTGTAAAAATACCAACAGTCTTAAAACTTCAAAGGAAACCAAAATAATTCACACCAAATACTTTCAAAATCTTCCAATAGCAAACTATTTTGCTGAGCTATTTCTTTTTTCCTTCTCCCTACTCTACCTCAATGCTAAAGTTTACAGTGAAAAGTTTTAAAAAGCAGACAAGAGTAAGTGAGCAAAATGCCTGGCACCTGGTTATCATTCAATAGTTATTTTTAAACGAATAAATAAAACAATTTAAGAGATTCTTGGTAAGGAGCCTGACAAAAATATGCACACAGAATATTATTGCAACGTATACAAAATTCAACTGGTTTGAAAAAGTGAGATAGAAATGCAGTATGTGATAATTTCATTTGTAAAAGATGCACCAAGTGAGACAAAAGGAAATATGATTTTTTCTGTTGGATACTAAATGACAGAGACAGAGTGGGTTTTTATCTTATAATTATTTTATATTTATATTATGCTATCAAATTAATTTCCCTGATTACATGTCACATATCCAGCCTATATTCATATACGTTAGTGACTCATATAGTTAGTTCTTTAATTAGTAACGCATAAGAACTAAGCTCTTTAATAAACGTAAGAATAGCCAAGATTATCTGAAGCAGTATTTTTAATACTTCAAAATGTTTTAACAATTAAATATCATTTGGTAATAGTAAGACTGGCCAACATTTGATCATCTTCAAAGAAAATGAAGCATTTGATGCCAGTACCCATATATTGATTAAAAATGACCGAAATGATGAAGGGGTTGAAGATGTGAATAACAATTAATTTATATGAATAATTATTGGAAAGTTAAATATTTAGTTTATTGTAACAGTAAGTAACAATTCAGATGAATAGATATTTTGTGATCAATGTCCAGTCTCACAAATAGGACCACCTAAGAAAAAATGAGAAACTTAGAAAGGAGTTTTAGGCCTGAAGATATTTGCCAGAACAAAACAAAGAAATAAGCAAACAAAATTGTATTATACCTCCTAATAAGGAAATAGTTATATAAATATGGTACAATTCAACATGGACTATTTTATAGCTGCTAAACATGGTGATTATGAAGATTATGTGGCAATATGGTTCATTTTAAATGTTAAGTAAATGAAGCAGATTATAAATTATTATAATCCAATCACAAATAAGTAAAGAAACATTTGTTTAGGAAACAGAAACCTAAAAATAAACATGTAAAATGATAACCATGGTTGTGATTGGAAGAAGACATTCCCTCTAGTGTTCTTCAAAAAAAAGTAATTTTATTTTTGGAATACACAATGTTGCATATGTTTTATCCTTCCATACAAGAATACTTGAACCCAATGTATCTATGAATCTATCATTAGAAATTTCTCCTCTGTCCATTCTTAAAAACTGGGGTACCCAGGGATTCTTTCTACCTCTCACTCCATACATTCATCCTGAATGGCTTTAACAACCATCTTTTAATCCACTGACTCCCAAGTCTTTCTCTCCCAACTACTAACTCTATCCTAAGTTCCCATCCAATGTATTCTGACAGGAATTAAACATTCCAGAGTTTTCTTGAAAGTATTTTGTACAAAAATGTTAACAGGAATTCCTTCAATCACATCCAGCCTCTTACTGGGTTTCATGTTACCATACCTGTTTCCTAAGCTGGAAACATTAATAGCAAACTTCATTTCTTTCTCTACTTCTTCCATCACAAATAACAAGTCACCAAATACAGGGGATTCCACTTCAGAAGTCTACATTAGATGCATCTTCTCTACTTTCACTTCATTCATGCTTTCATCTCTGGTGTTCTTTCATTTTTTTTCTAAACAGTCATTCTGAATACTTAGTCTATGTTACTTCATTTAATCTTTATACAAATCATATGCATGAACGCCATTTTATAGATAAAACTGATGCACAAAAACGATAATTAATTTGAGAAAAGATAGTACAGCTAGTAAGTGGCAGAGCTGGCATCCTTAGCTATTGCAACAATTTCCCTGCCTCTAGGTCACTCCTTCTAGTTATTTTTTTAAATATTGCTTTGTCCCCAGTCTCCCACTTGACAACAATTCAAACTCATTAGTGCCCCAAAGAAAGCTCTTGAAAGTCTAGAGCAAGTGTAATTGTCCAAGCTTATCTCTTGACACTCCCTATCCCACACCCTGTATTCCTGCCAACCTGAACAGAAAGACTCAGAATATGCTGGGCCCTTCCTCAACCCCATTACTTTATGCATCCCTCAACTGCTTAGAAAACTGTCTGTCCCAATCGCTCCCTCCAAAAACATTTTACAACAAGGCTCAAAGGCTTATTCTTCCATGAAACTTCCCTTCCCTCTGTCCCCAATCTGCAGAGTAACTTCTGCTCTCCACATTTCCATAACACCATATTCATATATCTGACACATTATCTACAGTAAGGTAACAGAATTTAATTATTAGTTACTCCATCTTCCTCACTAAATGACAATCTCTTCCAGAGTAGGAATTGGGTCTTATTCATTATTGTATCATTTTCTCATCCAATAATATTAATTGCATATCCACCATATGCTAATGCTTAATTCAGTACCTGGTACATGATAGACATTCAATAAATGGTTGATGTGGAAAATTATCAGAGCACCATATGAAAAAGCAGGTATTCGTGGAAAGAGTAATTCCTATCAGACAGTCTTCAAGGTCAAAGAGACTTAGAAGAGAACTAATAGCAAAGCCTGAAAGTCTCTAGGGATAGAAGGCAAAGGACATGAAAGAGGATGAGGTATAAAAAATGACAGAAGAGGGGCCAGCCCCATGGCCAAGTGGTTAAGTTTGTGCACTCCACTTCAGCAGCCCAGGGTTTCGCTGGTTCGGATCCTGGGCGTGGACATGGCACCACTCTTCAGGCCATGCTGAGGTGGCATCCCACATTGCACAACCAGAGGCACTCACAACTAGAATATACAACTATGTACTGAGGGGCTTTGAGGAGAAGAAGAAGAAGAAGAAAAAAGAAGATTGGCAACAGATGTTAGCTCAGGTGCCAATCTTTAAAAAAAAATGACAGAAAACTTGAAAAGCAGCAAAGACAAACTTTACTCCCTTGAAAATTTTGTCATTTCTGAAATATTAAGTAATCAAATGCATGTTAATTTGGATAGAATTCTCTGCAACAAAGACAAAGTGTTTTCCTCTTTCCCTCTTTGTGTAAACTCTTGGTTCAGCTATTGACCAATGGAGCTACTATGGTGAAATACCACTCTACCAAATGCTTTTAGTTTTAGCCCATTTAAGCTATTGTAAAACTCAACTTGGCAGTCACCTTGCTGCACATTGAAAGAGCAGGATAAATGAAACTTCCCTGAGGTTCTTTTTTATCATCAAACAGTAGGAGAACATTATTGGCTCCCTCCAGTTGTGGCTAGGTTACACGGGTTATATTTTAAACATTTTCGGCTAACTTCCCACTGTAATGTGATATTATTGGGCCAGTTTGTCTAACTTGAGAGAAAGCTCTATTATAAGTAGAAGCAGTTTTGCTTCATTTCTTGAGAGTATACATAAAACTCTTGGAAAGGCTAGCAACCTAGATTTTTTTCCCCCTAGAGTGCACGGGGGAAAAAAAGAAAAGAAATTCTGCCTCTCAAAGCAAATTAAAAAACATAATAAGTTCAAATGTATTTAATTAGTAATGATAATACATTATGAATTCACTCCTAGAATTTTCAAACTTTTCTATTAAAATTCAACTTATAATATTTATTTGTTTATAAACATCTATCACAAAAGGTCAGTAAAAACAGGATCATACCTATAATCATGGAAAATAAGTCTAAGTAAAATAAATTAGTATGCTTCTCTGAGAATTGGCATGTACTATTTGTTCCATCAAACAATTTACTTCACCACTCACTGTCACAATTCCTCATCTATTAAATAAAAATAATATGCAATGCACAGTTTGTTTTAAGTATTCAGTTAATATTCATAATATCTGGTACAAATAAGTGATCAATAGATGTCATTTAAAATGAAGTGTAAATACATTAAAGTGATCCAATTCAAAGTCTCTCATTGAGGGGAATGCTCAGTAACCTTTAATTAAAGATTATGGTCAGATTATTTCTTATTAAATCCATTGCTTCAGTTCATCATTCTTATATCTTTTTTGTGGTAAAGTATGTGATACCTTATAGAGCATGTATAGGAAGAAAGATGGGTGGACCATAAAAGAGAGGGAACCTTGTTCATTAAGGGTTTTCTTGGAACTGCATTTGGAAAAATGAAGAAATATGCATTATAATTTCTTTACTTATTTTATTTACAAGTTTAATTGAAGTAAAAAGTCAAAATTATTGAAGCTGATTTGAAGTGAAGTAAACAAATAGACGTAAGGGCAGAGGCAGTAAAACCAGAAATGCTGCTGTCCACCTTCCTGTTTCAGGTATCGTAGTGTGTGTGTTTGCCTGCTTCTTGGTTGGTTTGAGATATCACCTGTCTGGGCACATGTGTGATCCTTTACTGAAAGGACATCAGTTGACATTCAACAAGTCACTTCAATACTTATTAACCACTGATTAGGTATACACTATGCTGGGACTAAACGCAACAAGATAAATGAAATTTTGTCTTGAGGAGTGCACTGAGTAGTGGAAAAGACTGATATATAATTTAAAAATTGCAAGATTCACTTGTAAGCTATAAAATAGACACTTACAGGGAGATACTCAGAGGAAGTGCACTTGGTCCAACCACCGCGGGGGTCAGAGGAACAGGTATGGCAGCTGAGTTAATATTTTAGGATGAATAAAAATTGGCCGGGTGAAGCAAGTTGAAAGGAAATTCCAGGTAGTGAGAAATGGCCTGGTGTGTGGGAGGGCATGGGGAGAAGCTTTCAGAATGATTTGAGGGCCAAAGATAAGACTGAACAGGTAGGCAGGGCCAGGTCCTAGAGTATTCTTCATTCCATGCTAATGTAATTGCATTTGTCTAGTATGCAATGAAGAGGCATCCAACTATTTTATGTAAGGAAGTTAACACATTATGTGTGCTTGTGATTCTTAACAAGGTGGAGGAAAGAATTGAAGAAAATACTGCAAGTATGAAGAGTAGCTAAAGAGCTATTGCAATTTCCAGAAGAAAGGTGATGGAGATTAAGTCGGGGCAAAAGAAAAAGGTAAGAAAGATAGTGAAGACTCAAAAATATATTGTGGATAAGTCCATATTATGCAATAATTGTCACATTTTACATCTATGGCCATCTGATATGTTAAGACAGGACATAACTTTAGCTGAAATGTAATTATGATATTCTTACATACTACTCATTTTAATAACATAGATTTACAGTATATTTTATTACAAGTTGGCTCATCCTCTTTATTATTCACCATTCTCAGATTTATCTGGCAGCTCTTTCAAATTTATTTATCCTTATGAAGTTTAGAATCTATTATGTGGTCTACTTCACAAAAATTTATATTGATATTTTTTGAAGGGAATTCATTAAATGTATTAACATAGGAAGCACCAGTTTCTTTACATCACAAGTCTTCCTATCGAAGAACAAAATATAGCATGTCTTTCTATCTACGCATATCTTCCTTTCTAACCCTCAATAGTGCAGTATGTTTTCTTCATATGGATCTTGGACAGTTATTGATAAGTTTTTGTTAAGATAGCTTCTCCTTGGGGTTGCTACCACCAACAAGGTCTGTTCATCTATTATATTTTCTTTAAAACTATTTTTACAATATTAAATAGAATTACAAAATGGATACCCCTGTACTAAATAGCTCTGTCAAATTCTAGCATTTGACCATAATTGTTTCAGATTTTTTTCTTAAAGAAGTCAAACATTACAGATATGATTAGAGCCTCTGTTTACTTCTCCAGAACCCCTCTTGAGTGGGGTTGACATATAAAATCCTTGTTAAACTTGGATTTCAGATAAACAATGAATCAATTTTTAATACACCTCATGTGATATGCAATTTGAATGTATTTTTATTTAGTAAACCTGATAATCTTTTCTCTTGAGGTGTAGAAATATCCTGAATTTGTTTTTTATCATTCTTAAACACTTCAAGACTGTACTGCTACACATTATGTGATCTTAAACACCTCAAAACACTATTTTGCATGTCTTCAAAACTTATGTAAATGGTTCAAACATGTTGTTTACATTGGCTCAAACCAAGGATTGTTGCTTTTTCTCTTTAACATACTCTAATGGTCAGAACAATGTTTGTGTTTAGCTGGCTGTGTCAGAGACATAAAACTGCATATGTCTTCTGTCAGTAGCTTTCTGAATCCTGGATTGATATTTACTGCATTAGACAATGCTTACTCTTAAAAAGTGATTCAAGAATACATATATTCCTGGTTTTGTCAAAAACATGGTTTATATTTTTTTGTTATTCTTGTTTCGATGATTTCAGAGTAGAAAAGAGAAAAAAGTGTCTTTGCTCCTTTTTCTCACAATTGGAATTCCCCTTTGCCTTTGAAAATTAATGATGTCTTGAGCTGCATTCTAAACAAATGGAATCAGAATCTTCAAGGGTCAGTCCAAAAACTGTGTAAGCTGATGAACTCCACAGATGGGAATGGGAATGACGAACTCCACTTCTACGGGAATGAGACTCATTGCCTGAGCCAAACAAAGGCAAAGAAAGGAAAGTTAAATAGAATTTTAAAAATAGTATTAACAGGCTTTTAATAACATTTTTAAAATTCTACTTAACTTTCCTTTCTTTGGATGAATCAAATGTACAGTTTTAAGCATCTTGCTAGTTATTTTTAACATTCTTGCTACTTCTAAAAAACAGTACTAAATTGACGTCCATAAAAGCTACCAGTTTTAATCTCTAAAAGTATATAAATGGCTTTCATTATTAAATAGAAGTTAACTGAGATTTTATAGGAAGGTCAAGTCTGTTTTGCTTCTGTTGAATTCCATGAGCTTGGGACACATTGGCTTACAAAAAGTGAATAAAACATCCTTTGAGACTTTTAACAATCTACTGATGATTTAAAAACAGTTAACCCATAATATTTTATCCAAACTTTCTTTGCAGTATAATTTTCTTTTACTCATTTACAAAATGTTATGCTCTACTAAAATGATTGCTTTACTGTTCCTCAGTTATACATCATGCTTTTCCTGCTGCATGATTTTGCTCATACTCTTTAACTAAACTAGATAGCCTCATCTTAGTTGATAAAGTTTACTTATCTTTTAAAGAACATCTCCAAAATCAACTTCTCATCCTTCTTCAAGATTTCCCAACCCAAATGTTGGTTCTCCACTTCTGAATCCTAAGGGCAATTCATTTGTATATTTCTTGGGAGGCTTTATTATATTACTATATTATATTATAATAATTTGTGTACTTGACTTATCCCTTAGTGATAAATTATAATGGTAATAGTTAGAATTATAATATGTGACAATTATTTAGTATCTGCTAAATGCCAGGCAATGGGATAAGGTGATTATTTGCTTTAGCCCTTGAAATAAACATATAAGGCATGTAAAATTATTTTTTCTATTTTCCTAATGAGAGAACATGGGCAGAATGAAGCTGAGTAGTTCTTCAAAAATTACACAATAAAAGGACCAGTATTTGAACACGTCTTACTGCAGTGCAGAGACAGCATTCTTAACCACAATGCCCTGTAGTGCCACATGATCTACTGTCTTCTCTGGGTGTTGCTCAGCAACTTTCACATGGTAAGCCCTAGGATATTTATTACACTGAATCTCATCATTTAACTCCTACCATTAGTTTGATCTTATTTAGGCTGCTTTTATGTGGGAATCTCAAGTCAACATTTTTGAATGTTTCTGTTTCCTTATTATACTTCAGAATTTTAATTAGAATATGTTCCCAGCCAGGGAACTTGGCCTCATCACTAGTTCTTATGCCTCCCCTTCCCTTTTAGTGGACTCCAGTTGCTTCATAGACCTGAACTGACAGCCATCACATAAAGCAGCCGAAGATGATTAGCTTGGAAAGCTGAATTTTGTCAAGTTAATTACCAGTGGCACACACTGACTTTGATTCATGAATATTGCTTTTAGCAGAGCTCTTAAAGTGAAATGCTAATCAGTCAACACTAATTTTTCAGAGTTTAATGGAAATGTCAAAAGGAGCATTGCAGGGAAAGCCCAGGGAAGAGGGACCCTGGTGTGCACTGAAAGAATCACCAAGTAGAAAAGAAGCATTCATTTTAAAGAAGTGTTTTCAAGCTACTTGATCATGAAATGAACACTCCTTTAACTGCTGGAGCTGTAATCAAATCAATCATCAGTGCTCTTGACATACACAGAGATCAACTGAGAGACTGTACTCTGTCTTTCAGGTACAAACTTTCCAAATTCCATCAAATAGAGCTGTGTGGCACTAAGGGTGAATGCAAAAAGCAGGCCAAAGAAGAAAAGTTATTTTTTTAAAATATGAAATATTTATAATTTATGATATAGTTTTTGATCAAATTAGAAATATTCTGCGATCTCTTCTTAGTTCAAATTAAACAAACACTATTGAGAGTAAAGAATTTCTCACAGTCAGGCTACGTCCTTCATGCGGCCTTTTAAGGCTGCTACTTCCTTTGTCTCATGGTGACAAAAATTTCTTGGACTTCTTCCTCTCAGGAAAAAAAATCTCCTTACCTGAACACTTTCAAAACTACCAGCATGATAGGAAAATATATGCGTTGGGTTTTACTGCCAAATTTTGCCTCTAAATATATTTCAATTTCTGTAAAAAAAATCTTTTACAATGTATAAGGAATACAAGCTTTGAGTGAATATTTCAGCCTTCATTGTTAAGCTGTTTTTTTATGACCAAGAAAGACAATAGCAGAAAATAAACGGAACCTCATTTGGGTTTATAAGCTCTTTGTTACCAGGCAATGTTGTATTTCAAAAGCACTATTTTGTATTTCGAAAACTGCAAATCAAGTACAATATCAGTCACAAAACATTATAAGCAAATTTATCTACTTACAATATTCATAAATATCCTCACCCTCATCTGGTCTGTCTCCATTCAAAGACCAAGTTCACACCCAGGAATTACATCTCTTTTATAAACAGAATGCAAAGACTGTGCCTCCTAATCTCTCTAAAGGTTACACATCCATGACTGGAAGAAGAAATTTCCCAGTAAAAATAACAATGTAGTTTTAATTTTTGTATCTAATTAAAATACACACCAACTCCATGAGTACGTGCAGAGAATGATACAAAATGCCTGCTTCATTTATTAATATTATGTAGGCAAAAATCAGCATTTTGATATTTAAGAGAGCTATCAAAGAATGCTACTGGATTAGGAGTTTTACTTCAGCGAAAACTTTTGAGAGAAACTATTTTTATAGAAATAACTCCTGTCAGCTTATCCAAACATTTGGACAAAAAATTTTCTAGGCAAATCATTAACACTTCAGTGCTTTTCTTTGTCTTTTCCTCAATAGAGGCACTAAGAAGATTTCCGAGCAAATGTGGAGTTCCATCTTCTTTTGCACTAGAGACCATCACAGTCACTGGTTTCTTTTGCATTTCTTTATATGAGACAAGAAAATAACTACAATGCTGAAATGCAGTTTTCCTGGCAGATCGTGAGTCTGGTCTACAAAACTACATGACATCTGCCAGGACTCCATTTTTGAAATTTGAGAATTTGGAGAACGAATCAGTAAAATGTATTTGATGTAATTTCCTAAACCTCTATGGCAGATTTAAATACTATGATACATAGATTAAAATACTATGTTACCACTCTATTCTGAACTTTTGGGCAGAAATTTTTCTCGACATTGTATATCTCCATTTATCACTGGTGTTTTCATTATTTCTCACACTGTTTTATTTATGAAATTTAATTGGATGTTTTCAAAGATAACCATAAAGTTGACATAACATCTCATAATAACATCTTATCAGATACTACCCAAATTGACTACATTAAGGAAAATAATTGCCTAAATTGAGCACGATAAGCTTAAAATTGCTTTAACCCTTCCACACAGTGAGGCAAATAATTTAATGAGCAATTTCCCTAGCTGTCCTCATTTGCAATTTAAAAATTTATATTTTATAGTATAAATATTTTTTCAACCATTGATTTGACAAATATTTGCAGAGTTCCCCCTAAACCAGAAATGTAACAATTACCAAAACTAAATGCCTGTTCCCCCAGAGTGCACAGTTTAGTGGAATATTACAAAGCAATCCATGCATGTTCTGTGCTCATTTTGTTTATTCATTGGAATTAATTAGACAAAATCACTAATAATCCTGTCACCCAGCAATAACCACAGTTAAAATATTGGGGTATGTAAGTATGCGTTTGTGTGTATTTATTAGGTTAGAGCATGTGAAATCACTGTTTTTATAGATTAGAAATGGTCAATAGCAGCAAAGTCATACAATTCAATCTAATATATTTCACTGTGTATATGAACCACAATCCTCAACATTTATATGTTTAAATTATTTTCCATATTTTTCTATAATAAGTAATGCTAATAAATAGCACTACATTGCATATCCAGTCATACAAATCTTTCTATACATCTCTCATTCTCCCCTATGAAAAATCCCTGTAAGCAAAATATCTAATCTAGAAGATATATACTTTTTTTCTAATCTTAATCCTTATTTGTAAACTGTTCTGAGAATATTTTGTTCAATTGTTGGTTCCATTTCCATTTGACTTATGTTACTTTGAAACTAAATGGCTTTTATCCATTTTCTCCATGGTTTTCTCTTACCTATTGAATGAATTTAGGTCATTTGTTTTTTTACTAAAAAAACTTTCACTTCGTCCACATTTTTGCCATTTCCTAACATAGAATTGGTATAGTATTTTCGTTATTCCTAAGGTGGAAAAGACCCAAAATACGTTGTTACATCCCCTCCATCATTCCTAACATAACATAGTGACTTTCTCCGTTTTCCTATAAGTCTTGCAAAGGGTTGGTCTATTTTATTGACCTTGTCAAAGAACAAATATTGGATTATGTCGACAATGGAATTTTCCCCTTTTTTTCCTAATTTTTAAATGTCAGCTTTTACTTTTGGTGATTTTTTTCTTCTTTATTTTGCTTAAGTGTATTGTCATTCTTTTTCTAATTTTTGCTTAGTTTAGTACTTAGTTCACTTATTTTCAGTCCTTATTATGTAAAATAATTTTCTTCTGAGTATAGCTGAGGCCTATTGCATAATTTTATATATACCTTATTCTCTTACGTTCTAAGTATGAGATAATTGTAGAACTGAATCTCTATTTTCCTAGCAGTTAATTAAGAGAGTCATTTATCTCAAATGAAAAATTGTTCTGTTTGGCAAATGCCATGGGTGTTTAGAATCATCCCAAATTCCCCTTCTCATCTGACCTCCTTTGCTATAGAAGGTGGACAGCTAAAATTCACAAGTCCTTGGAACCAAAGGTGAATGTGTAGTCTAGTTGTAACCATATATTAACAGAAGGTGCTGGGTAGTACAACCAGGAGAGCTCTATAAGAGATGTTTTTGTTATAGAGCTTACTATACTGGTTGGCTTGTCCCGTTGGTCCTCTGCTCTTCCCCTGTTCCTGCCTGGAATGTGTTCATAGGCCCAAAGATTTAGCAGCCATCTTGAACATGAAGATGAAACCACACACTTAGGATACGATAGCAGGAAGAGAGGAAGAGCAGAGATACTTAAGGATATCCTGGAGCCGGTTCACAGCTCTAAACTGCCTAACTCTGGATTTCTTGTTTGAGAAAAATAATGCCTTTGCTTTGCTTAAACCACTTTCATCAGATTTTCTCTTTTTTGAAGACAAAATTAATATTAACTGAAAGCATGGTTGTAGTAGATGTTGTTGGTTTCCCCTCAAATCTCCTTTACTGGTCAGTGCACATGTCCCAAGGCTACTGTGAGCTCATAGCTCTACCCCTCTCTGGAAAGTTGTTCTGGACTAAGAAGAGCTGCCTCACCCTGTCCAAGGCCTACAGTCAATAATTTGGTGATAAGGCAGTACAAGAGCCCGGCCCCCTTGCCTGAAGGTGGGATACTTCCATGGGGTCATTACACTCCATGGTTGCTATTGGGAGTGACAGAGGCTAGATTTCAATCCTCCCCACCCTGACTCCATTCTGATTCCCTCACTTCCTCATAGATTTTTCTTGCATGTACTTTATCAAGCAATCATTTTCTTCTAGGGAATCCTACCTAATTCAGTGGGTATTTTTATGTAATTATTTTTATAAATACCTAGCTTTATTACATTATGAATAAAGGATAAGCATATATAATTTTTGCTTCTTGTAATTTTTATACAATTTTTCTATGGCTTAATATAGAATAGATTTTGTTTAGATGCATGGACGTTTGAAAGCAAGGTGTTTTTTTCTCTAAGTTACCAAGCTTGATATATAAGTTCATCCTATTAGTTATATCACTTAAATCCAGTTTGTTCATATTTATTTATCATTCCACTCTCCTTGCATTTATAACAGTTTTTCTTTATTTTTTAAAATTGCATGTATGTTTTCTGACTCATTCAGGTAGACATCTGTCTTTTATCCATGATGTAAATTTTATTATCAATAAAATAAATCCTCTATACTCATTTTATGCTCTTTGCTTTGAATTCTGCTGAATATTTCAATATTGACACTCTGCTTTTCATTTGTTGTTGTATTTGCCTGGCATATTTTCCAATATTACTTAAACCTTTGCATCATTGTATATGACTTTTAAATTTTCCTTCTAAATAGCATGTATTAGAATTTTACTTTTTGCCCCAGTCTTAAAGCCTTTGATTTTTCTTTTCTTTCCTATTTTGAAGCTCTGTCTTTGCAGAGGTGTTGTTAGCCACTCACATTCATTATGATGTGTCACAGATTTTCTTTTAAGCGTTTCCACATGTTCCTTTTTATTGTTAGCATTTTTTTTGTTTGTGTGGCTATTTTGACTCATTTTCCTTCATTATTTGTCCAATGATTCTGAAGATACACATTGTATTTGTACTTCAATTGAGATTTTTTTCTTTTTAATTTCAATACGTTTAACATCTTTCCTTGGTCTTACCAATACAAAATAAAAATGTCTATTGTCTTGGTAAAACTCATTTACCAAGTCTCTGCATATATAATAATAATTCACATCTACAATGTGATTCTTGAATTGTTTTAATGTTTTTATTTTTCCAAAATATTTTGACATTTTTATTGCCTTATAATCACATCAACAATAATAAAGAAGAATTATTTATGTTCTAATTCTGAGGTTAGCCAAACTGGTTTTTTCCTCTCCTTGCCACCTTCTTCTCCACTACTAAATACTTATAATTTTTTTTACTATCCTTGAAGTGTAAGATATTTTACCACATCTATGTGCTGATTTCCTTTTTTTTTGCAGATTGTCACCTGAGCTAACATCTGTTGCCAATCTTCTTTTTTTTCTTCTTCTTCTTCTCCCCAAAGCCCCTCAGTACACAGTTGTATATTCTAGTTGTAGGTCCTTCTAGTTGTGCTGTGTGGGATGCCGCCTCCAGCATGGCCTGATGAGTGGAGCTAAGTCTGCACCCAGGATCCAAACCCACGAAACCCTGGGCTGCCAAAGTGGAGCAAAGGAACTTAACCACTCCGCCACAGGCCTGGCCTTTATGTGTTGATTTCTTTTCATTAGTTATTCATGTACTTTGCCATTTTAATTTGCTGACTCAAGAATTTCTTGAATTTATGAAGTTTTCTTCCATTGTCTTAAATGACTGCTTCTCCTGTTTTCTCTGGTCTTTTTTATTTTTATTATTGAATGACTATTAAATTTGAATCTCCAAGATCTGGTCTCCATATGTCAAAGTAAAATTGCACCAGACAAATTTAAACAGGCAAGGAAGACTTTATTCAATACTATTGCAGTAGGGGAAAGAGATTGAACTCAACTCCACTGAAACAATAAGGCGGGAGAAGTTTTAAGAGCTGGGATGAGCTAGTAGAAAAGCACTGAGAGACATGAGTGGGGAGGGTCAATATGACTAGGCCATCTGTGTTTGCTAATTGTTATATAATATATTGAAGTCAGGTTCCTACCCTCCCACAGAAACTGGGAGACAGGAGAACAAGATCTTTCTTGATGATCACATTTCAGAGGGGTGGTTCCAGCTCCTTGAGAAAGACATTCCTGGATTCTAAAACTGGCTGTAGGCTGGGGAATGAAATTACAAGTTTTCTAAAGTAAATCCTCCAATATAAGGGAAATCAGGGGCATAGAGTCAGGAAGAAGCCTGTCTAAAATTAGTCTAGCTGAGGGGAACTTTAGAACTATCTTGGCACATGTCACTTGTCTCGAAATTTTCATCCCTTCATACTTCTGAGTTCTTGGAGAATTTCTTCAATTTGTCATCTTTGTTACTAATTCAATGAAATTCCATCACTAGTCTCTATTTTCATTCCGATTTTTATTTGACAATTATGTTTTTCACTCCATGCAATTTTTCTTGTTTCAGATCATTTTCTCACGATTTTTGCTTTACTTTAACGGCAAAGATTTGATTTATTTATTTGATCAAAATCAAAGTTGATTTATTTTTTATATCAACTTCACATATTGTAAAATTTTCAATTGTGTTGTAGTAACCAATGCATAATCGACTCTGTCTTATTTTTTAATGTCCTTGTCTTTTGAACCAAAGTAGTGTTCTTTCGTTTGCTTGTGCTCACAGAGGAGAGTCTGTGCTTCTTCAGCATTGTACTGATCATTGAGATGGGTTCTGCCAAAAAACCTACAGATCTATTTCCAGATCTTCCAAGAACAAAAGAAAGGAGAAGGAAGTAGTTTTCAATTACTTTACTTTTACCTTACTAAGCAGGAGTTCCAGTAGCCTGGAATGATGATGGAGAGAAAATAAGCTGAACTGGAAGAAGTCAGGACAGGATCTGTCAGTCTATGTTGAAGATGAGTTTTCTTTTTCTCTGTTTGTTGAGGGAGGCAGTAGTTGGTACCATATGTTCATGCCTCTATTCTACACCTGTAAAATGCTCTTATAGAAATCCAGGTATTGTATTGATTATCCTCTCTGTGTTGCCTGAATACCTGTGCTAAAATCTGTCCACTCTTGGCTTTTAAGAGGGAGGATTAGCGAAGTTCACTAGCGTCCAGGGTCAACTTTATCCATGAGGTAGGCACAGTAGGCACAATGCCTAGGGTCCATGTTACTTTTAGGCATTCACAAAAATGTTTTAATTTTAATTTGCTCTAAAATAACAAAAATAAATATAATAATAATAATCAATATATAATAATAAATCCAGCCTGGATTATATTCATCTTTATATCCAGACAGTTGTAAAACATAATTTGTAATTACTTTTTTTGGAGGAAGGGGCACACAGGGGTACAAGTGCCTAGGCTTCATGAAAATCATAACATGGCCTTGCTATCATCTCTTCCACTGCCTTTTTAGATGAATCTTATTAACATGTACAAAGATTCTTGCTCACATTAGTATTACCTTCATTCTAGTGTGAATTCACTAAATCCAGCAGAAATATATCAGAGTTTCTAGTTGTGATTATCATCTGTTGCCACATCCCCCCCAGTTTTTATACTTTGTTGCTTATTTCAGTGAGATTCTTATAGGAGAGAGGGTGTGATCACCTTATGAGTGTATTAAATTCCATAGCTATTAAACTTGGAGTCCCTGGGAGTAATCCCATAAATAACACATCAAGTGTTTTGTAAGGTAATACACTTTACAGTTCCAATTTCCTCTGCTTCCTGGAAAAATTCTAGAAGTTAAATCTCAAAGTATCATGTGAGCCAGCCGAGAGCCTTCCAGTAATAAACGTGAAGAGTAAAGCAGCTAAAGATGGCTTCTTCACCAGATATCTGCTTTAGTGATTAGATATGAAATCTTAAAAGATTATGGAACAGTTTATCCTATAAAAGGAAATCTAATATGCAATGAAAATAACTCTCTTGGATACCTAAGTATTAATCACATAGAATTTCATGATCTAAGAATCTTTATCCTCTGGGCCTGGATGAGAACAGCTTCATGATAAGCAGCATTTACTGCATGCTTCCTATGCGCCAGGCATCCTGCAGTTCATGCATTACCTCATGTAATCCTCTAGCAAACCTACATGGTAGCTACTTTTATTATTAATATTTTACAGATAATAAAGCAGGCTTAGAAATTTTAAGTAACTTACCTAAAGTCATATCCAGTAAGGGCAGAAGTAAAAGCCAACTAAATTATGTTTGGTTCTTTGCCCTAAACTTGTTAACTGATCTATCCTCAAAACAACTTTCTATCACTTGGAAACAAAACATACTTGCTGAAGGGTTTTCATCAAAATTTTACAGCCTTATTTGCTTTTCCTTCGTTGTATATACAGAGGTTTCCTTATTGACTATGGCTTTGCTTTATTTTTTTAAGAAATAAATTCAAAGATGGTTAAGAAATGAGAGGAGAAATCTCCATGCTGTTTTCCATAGTGGCTGCACCAATTTACATTCCCACCAGCAGTGTATGAGGGTTCTTCTTTCTCCACATCCTCTCCAACACTTGTTATTTTTTGTCTTTTTAAGAATAGCCATTCTCATAGGTATGAGGTTATATCTCATTGTAGTTTTGATTTGCATTTCCCTAATAATTCGTGATTTTGAACATCTTTTCATGTGCAGGGGCACATGTGTACGGAGACAGATGGCATCGAGACTTTTGGTGGTAAACATGATGCAGTCTATACAGAAGTTGAAAGTAATGGCGTATACCTGAAATTTATATAATGTTATAAACCAATGTGACCTCAATAAAAGTAAGAAAGAAAGAAATCAAAAGACAGAAGAAGTTCTACTACTGTCTGAAACCTTTTATATTACTAGACTTATTCTAAACTAGAATTACTTCTCTCCTATACTGAAAAATTAACATTATATACATGTATATAAAACATATAAATACATATATACACACACACATATATACACACATACTTACACATATATATGTATGTGAGTATCTGCTATCTGGTAGACTTTCAATAACTATTTGTTGACTATTTGCTTCAGGGCAGAGTTTCCTGTCCCACACTTCAATAAACTACAAGCTACTTGATGGACAACATCTAATAGAGATCTATAAACCCTTTTCCAAAGTCCATGGGGCCAGATATCTTTTGGATTAAGATTTTTTTTTGGATTTTTTGGAATTTTGGAAGGGTCTATACCTGTTTGGCATAGCAATATGTAATCAGGGACATCGATATGTCTTCAGCAAAAGTTGTGAATATTCACACCGGATTAGAATAAATAAGGTATAAATGACCTCAAAGTAGTTCAGAAGAGATTATGCTATCAAATGAATTCAGGTCAAGATCAAGTTTTGTCACCAAATGAGTCACAAAGATTGCACGTTTAGAGTCTCTTTGAATTCCTGAATTATAAGAAAGGAATCACTGAGCTGTACTTCTTTTGTGCCCTGTGCAGCTCCACCGTGAGGTCCTTGTTAGTTGATGGAGAAGTCTGTTGCTCCCCACAGCTCAGATTCATGTAATATGCCCCAATTTAGCAAACAGCATCCTTTGACAATAAATAACAAAAATGAATATAGTAAATTCTGAGATTGAATATCAAAGCCAAATTGGCATTTCTCCTTGGCAACAAAAATAAGATATTTTTAGAGTTCTTTAAATAACATTAAGAATTTTAAAACTTAGAAAAAAGATCCAACGTGAAAGAGAAAATATGAGCTGGTCCTGAGTGTTTTTATGGCTGTCATCCATGGAGCTTATTTTATTGACTTTTTTGGGCAGGGAATATAATAGGAAAGGTGAAAAGCTGGGCACTTGAGATTGTTATGAAGGAGGACTGAAATACAAAGTATTGCATCCTTTATATGAACACCATTGTCCAAAACATAACACTGAAAAATGAGGACATCTAGATGAACTGCGATGCTTAGAGTTTGGAGAAAGGAGAGAGAGGACCAACTGATAAAGTTAACAGTTTTCTAAAAGGGCAAAAATGCATTTTCCTTGCTTTATATTTTCTACAATCATAGCTTGGCTTCAGCTTAAATAATCTGACAAGATTATTTTTTAAAAATGTTGGGGGCTGGCCCTGTGGCCTAGTGGTTAATTTCAGTGTGCTCCACTTTGGCGGCCCAGGTTTGTTTCCTCGGGGTAGACCTACACCACTCATCAGCAGCCATGCTGTGGTGGTGACCCACATACAAAATAGAAGAAGACTGGAACAGGTGTTAGCTCAGAGCTAATCTTCCTCAGGAAAAAAGTAATAAAAATAAAAATGTTGAATCACACAAAAAATTATTTTGGTTATGGTTAATTTTTCAAAGGGATTTATAATAGGATTCAATTATCCAGCGACCATATTATTACCTTTGCACTTCAAATAAAACTTAATTTTCAAAACACAAAACAAATAGCCAAACACAATGCTATTTGACTGTGTGTCCTAACCATTTTTCATACTGCTCTACTGTCGCATGTATACCACATACAAATACACAACAAACCTTTGAGATGAGTAACTATCACTTAGACTGAGATCTATCTACAGGGTTTAATGATGAAACAAGCATACTATGAACCAAATTTTTGAAAGTCAATGAAAAAGGCTAAAACTTAAGAGCTCAAATTACTGCTAATAAATATGCTCTTCTAAACTTACCTTTTTGACTCCCATATACTTTAGAGATAAATTTGAATGAAAAATAGAGAGAGAGTAGATTAACGAGTAGAACAGTCCAAGAATAAAGCCACATTGTTGAATGTTAAAGTGTTAGGACCAGCAAGGTAGATGTTTTAACAATATGCTACTCTTTTAACTTAAGCACAGTATTCCATACGGTAAATACTTAATAAAGCCTTACTTTATTTTCTAAGAGCTCTAGCGTTATACAGCAAGTGTACAATGTGCTTCTCCTGAGCCATGCAAGAGTATATTAAGCAAATAAAAATGATCTACTTTACTGACCTGAAAGCACAATGAGATAAGGTGAGTTCCATAATTTTACATGAAATATAATCAAGGTTGTGATCCTGATTCAAAGTTGAATGCTCTTTTGAATAAAAGCTACTGTTTCCTTTCTTTCAGCTGCCATATTTTTAACTGTATTTTGTATGCCAGATGATCAGGTTACGAAGGACTACTATTTAGAAGTTGCTTATAAAATAGCTGAGCAATTATATAGCAAATTCCTGGGCTAAAAGAATTTTATGGTGACTAAATGATTAAGCCTATATATAAAGCTTCCCTAAATACTATACTCTGAAAATATAACTATCTTCAAATCAAAGTGTCTATCATTCATCTTTCCATTGTGTTCACATATTACTGATTTATTTAGCATGCTCTAATATTATAAAATAATATCCATTAGAATATGCATTATTCCACTTGATGAATCAGCAACTGTTAACTTTTCCTTCTTGAGCACATTATTTCCAACTGAATGAGCAACACTTCTATCCTCAAGGGACAAATAACTATATAATTAACTTTAATTGCCCGGTGTTTAAAAAGTTTGAACTGTAATAATATGCAGGCAATCAGACAGTGGTGATCTCAAATAGCCTCTCTTAAAAAATTTAACACCTCACACCATCTAAGGTGAAGGGAAGTAAATTCAGTGAGGCTATCCAACTAAGGGCACCTTTGGAAAATATGCTTTGATGGAAAGAAATGCCAAATTTCCATCAGATGGACAGCCAGGACCCAGAAATGCACAAAACAGTCTGTTCAAATAAAGATAACAGAAGAGCCTGGGGAAACTTTGAAGGCTGGTGCAAAACCATCATATCTGAGTTCAAATCCCAGCATAAGATTTATGACTATAAATATAACCTCACTTGGCCTCAGTTCCTTCATCTATAAAGAAGGGATAATCTCTGCCTCATAGTGCCACATAAGTACTCTATTTACTCACACTGCTCCAACATGTTGGGCTCTTAGAGCAATTCAGCCATTGCCCCAGAGGCCTCTTTTTTTTGCCCATTGGGACAGAAATAGACTAACGGGCTCTACAGACATGACTGAATTCACTAAAGCCAACTCTTAGTGTTAACTGGAAGCCTCCCGGGTTCCTTATCAGAGAAGGCACTGAAAAACTTTCATAATCCTCAGGAATATCTTTAAAACTATCCAGTATGTTCTTGGTTTCAAATGAGAATGCATATTACTCTAAAAAGAGATATCCATCGGATGGGATAAAAGAAATAGATTATACAAGCCCAATTTCACATGAAGATATAATCTAAAAACTAAGAAAAAAATTAAAACTTAATCTACTGCATTTGTAAGTCAGTCAATTAAAAATTTAGAATCTTTCTTTTTGAAAGAAAAAATATATAACCTATTCCCAAAGAAATACCATTTTACTGAGTAGCTTTAAAGCTGATTAATGAATGAATACTACAGAGCTAAAGATGACAAACCTAATTTCACATGAATTCACAGGCACAATTACTTTACAAAGGCCCCTATTTTGCTTGAGAAATACTAAGATTCCTCCAACTTACTAGGTACATTGTGCTTACAGGAATGATTTTATCCAATGGTGATTGTAATGCTAAAGTTTCAACTTAAATCATGCAAGAAAAACAAAACCATATATTTATATAGAGCTGTGAAACTATTCCCCTCACAGAGTTATAATGCTCTTTCAAGGAAACAATAGAATGGACCTGACATAGAAAAAATGAAGTACATTTGAAGATGATTTTATATTTGCTAATGTTGACACCTAGTTGATGAGAAGAAATTCTCTCATTTTAAATATTACTTTACATGACTAGCTGAAGTTTAAGTAAGAGTTTATTCCAAAACTTAAATAAAATTTTTTTAAGTTGGGAAGCCAAGGTATACAAACAATATAATAACCATACTAGAAGACAGACAATGTTCTAAGGTCTTTATATGAAAAGTAGCTCAATATTCATTTTAGTTTAGTTTAATAAATTTATTATTTATTATTTGAGTCTAGTGAATATCTGTTATTTTATTGTCCCTGTAACTATGCAAAGAGATCACAGTTGGCTTTCAATCATAATTACAGCAATAATTCTTGCCAGATTCTGAATCTAGACTATGTATCTACCTATCTTCCAATGCCCTTTCCACTGCAGGTTAAACCCACAAGCTTGGAAATGCAGCTAGTGTTCCTATCTCCAGACATTCGTATTTGCCCACATCCAACAGTAAGCTACTACAGGCAAAGATTTTACTTACCACATGTATTGAGCCTATATTCTAAAGGATACGTTGTTCCTCATGTGGTGCTATGGCCTTTCAAAATTTGTTACAGTTTCTCTCTTATTCCAATGTACTTAGATTTGTAGTAAAAAGAAGAAGAAAAGGAAGGAAGGAAGGAAAGAAGGAAGGAAGGAAGGAGGGAAGGAGAGAAGGAAGGAAGGAAGGGAGGGAGGAAGGGAGGGGGGAAGGGAGGGGGGAAGGGAGGGGGGAAGGAAGGAAGAAGGGAGGGAAGAAGGAAGGGGGGAGGGAGGAAAAGAGGGAAAGAAGGAAGGAAAGAAAGGAAGGGAGGGAGAGGAAGGAAGGAAGAAGGGAGGGAGGGAGGAAGGAAGGGGGAGGGAGGGAAAGAAGGAAGGAAAATAAAAGAAGGAAGGAAAGAAGGAAAGGAAGGAAGGAAAGGAAGGAAGGAAGTGTTGGACACTGAAGCCACCTCGACCTAGGTTCTATTTTTTTTTTTTGTAAGTCCCAACTTTTTACTATTAGGTTCTACAAAAATAACATGTGAAGAAAGAAAAGTATTACAAAATTGTATGTATCCATTGAGTGTGATTGTATTGGGAATAATACAGAGATTAATATTCTACTTGCAATTTTTTTGATATTCTGCAATCAGAACTAACCAAAAAGCTATGAAATAATTAGTCATTATTCATACTAAAAATCTATATGCACAATTTGAATTAACATCATATATATCAATTATTTAAATTTTAATGTGACATATGCTTGCTTCTTTCTTGTTAATTTATCTAATCTCTTTGCATTGACTATAGCATTTCTTGTGGGGAATAATGTATAATTTAAATGGCTTACGTGTCTTGTATTAATAGCAGTCATAGGAGAGGAAGAAATCTCAGACAAGTATGTTGACAGGAATAGAGAAGAAGTTTGAATCAATTTCATCAATCTTAAGATATTCGTTTTTAACTTTTACCTAAAATCAGGCAAGTTTGGCAGCATTTTCAAAATTCAGCTTCAGTCCTTCAGTAGTAGCTAGTTCTAGTATTTATCCTGTAAAGTTAGAGTTAAATACATTCTTTTGATGAAAGAAATTGATTCAAGATCCATGAATTTCTATACGTGGGTCTTTCTTTTTTTTTTTTAATTTCTATTTTTTTCGGATGTACATCATATTTCGAATTCCGTATACATTACATCATGTTCACCAACCAAACACTAATTATAGTGCATCCCCTCACATGTGACCCTAATCACCCCTTTTGCCCACCCCCCTACCCCTTCCCCAATGGTAACCACCAGTCCAATCTCCAATGCTGTGTGTTGTTTTTTTTTTTTTTGTCATTTTTATCTTCTACTTTTGAGTGAGATCATATGGTATTTGACTTTCTCCCTCTGATTTATTTCACTCAGCATAATACCCTCAAGGTCCATCCATGTTGTCACAAATGGCCGGGTTTCGTCATTTCTTATGGCTGTGTAGTAGTCCATCGTGTATAAATACCACATCTTCTTTATCCATTCATCCCTTGATGGGCACCTAGGTTGCTTCCAAGTCTTGGCTATTGTGTATAATGCCACAATGAACATAGGGGTGCAAGTGTCTTTATGCCTTTGTGTATTCAAGTTCTTTGGATAAATACCCAGCAACAGAATAGCTGGATCATATGGTAGAATTATCCCTAATTTTCTGAGGATACTCCAAACTGCTTTCCATAGTGGCTGCACCAGTTTGCACTGCCACCAGCAGTGAACAAGGGTTCCCTTCTCACCACACCCTCTCCAACATTTGTCATTTCCTGTCTTGTTAATTATAACCATTCTGACCTGAGTGAGGTGATACCTCATTGTAGTTTTGATTTGCATTTCCCTGATAGCTAATGATGTTGAGCATCTTTTCATATGCCTGTTGGCCATCTGTATATCTTCTTGGGAGAAATCTCTGTTCAGATCTTTTGCCCATTTTCTAATTGGATTGTTGGTTTTTTTGTTGTTGAGCTGTATGAGTTCTTTGTATATTTTGGATATTAACCCCTTATCTGATATGTGGTTTGCAAATATCTTCTCCCAATTGTTAGGTTGTCTTTTCATTTTCTTGATGACAAACCCACAGCAAATATCATTCTCAATGGAGAAAAACTGAAAGCTATCCCTCTAAGAACAGGAACCAGACAAGGATGCCCACTGTCACCACTCTTATTTAACATAGTATTGGAAGTCCTAGCCAGAGCAATCAGGCAAGAAAAAGAAATAAAAGGGATTCACATTGGAAAAGAAGAAGTGAAACTGTCACTCTTTGCAGACGACATGATTTTATATCTAGAAAACCCTAAAGAGTCCACTAAAAAACTTTTAGAAATAATAAAGGAATACAGTAAAGTTGCGGGATATAAAATCGATGCCCAAAAATCGGTTGCATTTCTATACACTAACAACGAAGTAGCAGAAAGAGAAATTAAGAATACAATCCCATTTACAATTCCAACAAAAAGAATAAAATACCTAGGAATAAACTTAACCAAAGAGGTGAAAGATCTGTACACTGAAAACTATAAAACATTGCTGAAAGAAAACGAAGAAGACACAAAGAAATGGAAAGATATTCTGTGCTCTTGGATTGGAAGAATTAACATTGTTAAAATGTCCATACTTCCTAAAGCAATCTATATATTCAACGCAATCCCTATCAAAGTTCCAACAACATTTTTTACAAAAATAGAACAAAGAATCCTAAAATTTATATGGAACAACAAAAGACCCCGAATAGCCAAAGGATTCCTGAGAAAAAAGAACAAAGCTGGAGATATCACACTCCCCGATTTCAAATTATACTACAAAGCCATAGTAACCAAAACAGCATGGTACTGGCACAAAAACAGACACACAGATCAATGGAACAAAATTGAGAGCCCAGAAGTAAACCCACACGTTTATGGACAGCTAATATTCGACAAGGGAGCCAAGAGCATACGATGGAGAAAGGAGAATCTCTTCAATAAATGGTGTTGGGAAAACTGGACAGCCACATGCCAAAGAATGAAAGTAGACCATTCCCTTACACCATGCACAAAAATCAACTCAAAACGGATTAAAGACTTGAATGTAAGACCCGAAACCATGAGACTTCTAGAAGAAAACATAGGCAGTACGCTCTATGACATTGGTCTGAGCAGCATATTTTCAAGTCCCATGTCTGACCGGGCAAGGGAAACAAAAGAAAAAATAACAAACGGGACTACATCAAACTAAAAAGCTTCTGCACAGCAAAGGAAACCAGCCACAACATGAAAAGTCGACCTAGGTTCTACTAACCAGTCCTCCATTTGCTACTAAACAACCTCTTGTCATGGGAAAGTTATTTTATCCCTATGTTGAAATCTCTTTCCTGAGATTAAAAAAAGGTTCTTAATTAAGAGTTATTTTGTGAGTTTATGTGAAGTTTAGGGACAATGTTTATAAAATATCTTATGTAGTGCCTGACATATGGAAAGTAGGTCTCAAGAAATGGTAGTTGGCTTCCTACCTCCTTAATCATTCTCGTCTGTCCATTTTCCTATGTTAAGACTGGATCCAAACCAATGAAATCTGAATGTCTGAATGGTGGGGCCCGGGTATCAGTAATGCTAAAGTTACCCAGTTGACTTTAATGTCCAGCTAAGGTTGCAAGATACTCTATCATCTAGACTTTCAACATATTAGAAATATTTGTGGAATTAAATCCCAAACTTCAAGGGTTCATATACTAGTTATTTAGCACAGCAAATTACATTCATCCCCATATTCTCTAACTGCTAGACTATAAGAAGCTTGAAATTACTTGTTAATGAGAAAACATCAGGGGCGTCCCACTTGCTCCCCCCAGACTTGATCATAATAAAAACTTGAGACCCTAACAGATTTATTTTTTAGAAGCAACAGGAATGGTAATATGTTCTCCAACACAAGAGCCCTCAAATCAGGCCCTGGAAGATTACTTGTGTTATTTTGTGATAATAAGAAAAAAATGTGTTAGTAATATTAAATCAAGGCAAGGAATCCTGCTAACGTGGCATCATCCTATACAATAAACTACGCTGCTTTGTTATTTTCGTTCACTAACTAATACTCTTGGTGTGGTTATCATTTTCTGAAGGTAAGTGTTACCAGTTAGCAAAGAAGGGTTGGTACCAAACTTAATTAGAGCAGCACTACCTGAAGGGTGGTTCTTGAAGAGGCAGCATCAGCAACACCTGAGAGCTTGTTAAAATGCAAATTATCAGGCCCACACCAGACTACTGAATCAGAATCTTTGAGAGCATCTGTTTCAACAAGCTACTCCAGTGATAACGCACATTCATGCTTGAGAATCATGGGCTATATCTAAAGCAAATAAAATTCAGTTCATAATCCCTGGTGTTATATATTCTCCTCTCATTCCTTTCTGCATCTGTTTTTCCTTTTTCCACAAAAATGCTTATGAAATAATTTTCATGCCGAGGGAATTTCTTCAATTGGCTATAGAACGGCCATGAGGATTTGATGAGGTTCTGGTCTGAAAGGATCAATATTTACCTTTTCATAAGAAACAATACACTTGCAGTCCATTTCTGAGTGAGTGGATTGCATACAGAACACAGAGTTTAATATCAAAGTCATATCTGTTTCAGCAGGTCCTGAAGAAATCAAAACCCCTTAGGAAGTGGATAGTATAGAAGTTGCACAGGCTGCAGAATGTTAACCTGATACACTCTCTTCTGGCTCACTGAAATAAAATCTCACATTTTGTTTGCCTTATGAAGGTCTATATATGTGTTCATAAAAAAATTCATATTAAATGGAGTTCTTGACAAGTCTTACATCTTATAAGGTAACAAGTTCAGAATTGAATAAATGAAAGTCTGCAGGAAAGCTAATTCAAAGTGTCATTTCTTAAAACAAATAATATATAGTTTTGTCCAGCAACATCTATTTCTGAGAAGATACAAGAGATGAGAGCAGCTTAATGATAAAGGATTAGCAATTAGTTATGCTACTGTATCTTTTCATTTTCTAATAAAGATGGATAACATAATTTCATTAATTATCAACAATTTAATCATGTCTGGATAGAGAGATGCAGGGGCTTTAATTCAGAAATGTTGTCTTTTGAGTAAGATTTTAAAATTGCTACTGCCCAATCTATTAATGCCAGAAATGCCCCATACTATGACTCCAGGAAGTATGTTGCATTTTTTCATGAGTTGTCCAAACTGCATGAACTTCCTGGGTTTACTAATGCTTAAAATAAACATCTAGTTCTGGAAATTCTGAAAATTTTTAATATGTTTATTGGTGGGGAATTTTCCAAGAGACAATATGCTTATGTTGACTCTCAATTATCCTTATAATTAGAGAAGACCTATTATATGGATAATCCAAGAAAAATATTAATAATTTTAAACTTTTACATTGACTTGAGACTACATATTTATATTCGTATGTGGTCGAGCCTGACAGTTTTTTGGTTAGTACCCCAAATTCTAACAATAGAATAGAATGAGGCCATAATTGATCAACCCATCTCTTACCACTTAGGTAGACAAGGAGAAAGAGATCTTTGGAGTGATCAGAAGAATCCCAGTTACTACCCAGGGAGGTCATTTGACCTCATCTTATTCCTCTTAGCAGTAAAAATAGAGCAGAGTGTAATTTGAAAATACCAGGGGAAAAAAAAAACCAGTATGCTTCTGCAATTTAATAATAGATTAAAACAAAGCACTAAATATGGAAAAGACATGTGATTTTACTTCCCAATAGTTCACAGGGTAACAAAGGACAAGGGTTTTTGGTTGGACATTTTAATTACTTTTCATTTATTCTATTATGTACATAGACAGCTCCTCTGTATTATTCCTGAATATTGACGTTCTTCTCCTCTGCCTTCATGACACTTTTTTTAAACATGATAGGACCTTAAAAACATAACATCTATAGCATGACTTCCCCACTACTTCCATTATAAAATGCTTCTTTTGTGAGAAACTGTGCTAAACAATTTACATGTATGTCATTTCATAAACAGAAAAATCTATCTATAAAGATATGTCACATAGTCAAAAGACTAAAGAAATAGAAATCACTAATAAATCTATTCCCATACTTTATTTAGTATCATATAAATAAGTATGATGAAGATCTTGATAAAAAAAACTCCTTGAGATTGCAGCTTTGATTTTGGCTAACTTCAAGTTTATTTAAATTTCTGCTCAATAAATAAATCAATTCTTATAATTACTTCCATGAATTATACGAAGCCATGATTTGAGGGAGAGGAATATTTCTCTAGATGATATGTCACCTCAATGATATTTTTGATAGCAGTGAAAGAAACAGTAATGATATAGAGTTAAAAATAAAAGACATTTCATTTCACAAATCTTCAATGAAATGTACTTGGTGCTGAAATGAATACAAAATAGGCGACCACACAGACTTTGCGTTCAAGAGACAGCTAAAAAAGTTGGAATATGAAACTACTAAATCATATAGAAGAATTATATTTTAGTAATATTTTACTTGCATAATTCCAAGTAAACTGAAAATTCCTGTGGGGTAGACACTATTTATATATAGTGTGAAAGCTTCCATATGATTAACATCAGTGCCTTGCAGCTAATTTGCAAGAAATCTTAGTTGATCTGATTAGGGAAAAGAAATACTATAGGAGTTTAAGAAATCGACCAATGTCATTGGAAACAATCTGACAATCTTTCACAGAAGGCTTAAGCTTTAAATGCAGTACATCAGAGAAGGGGAGAATCTGGACAAATGCGGAGACAGGACACCATTATTTATATAAACAGTATTATTTATAAGAAATAGACACAGAAGCAATAATGTGGGTGGTTTGTTTGGAGGATAGCAAGGAAGTTTCTTCTAAGGGAGTAGTGATAATTATAGCTGAATAGGTAATATCTATATGAAGCATGACACCTTGAAAAGATTATTGGAAAGTTTGGCCCTTAAATTTAGATTTTAGATAAATTTCTATAAATGGTTATAAGTAGGTCCATAGTATGTATGTGGCCATTGGCATCAGACAGATTTGCATTTGATCTGGTTTGGTCCCTTACTAGCTATTGATATTAGGTTATTTAACTTCATTGGGCTTCATGTCCCTCATCTGCAAAGGAGGGATAATAATATATAATCCACGAAGTTGTTGTGACAATTAAGTCAGATAATGCACTTAAAGGCATAAAGCAAAAATGCAATAAATCATAACCCCTATATTAATTTTGTTGTGATGCTGATGTTGCAGAACTTTTTTAGATTTTTTTTTCCTTGTGGTTGAGTATGAAATGGATTGTGGAGCAGAAGCATTTTGTTCAGGAAATGGAGTTTAGTGTGCTGTGAAACCACCAAGTGGAAATGTCCAATGCATTTTTGACAAGATAGGTCTGATGCATAGGTCAAATTGAAGTTAAAGATTTAGAAGTTATCAGCATATAGATAGCAATCAAAACCATCACTGGGAATAAGATCTCACAGTAAGTGTATTTAACTTGAGGTAGGGGCCCGCCCAGTGGTGCAGCGGTTACGTGCGCACATTCCGCTTCTCGGCGGCCAGGGCTTCACCGGTTTGGATCCAGGGTGTGGACATGGCACCGCTTGGCAAAAGCCATGCTGTGGTAGGCATCCCATGTATCACGTAGAGGAAGATGGGCATGGATGTTAGCCCAGGGCCAGTCTTCCTCAGCAAAAAGAGGAGGATTGGTACTAGTTAGCTCAGAGCTAATCTTCCTCAATAAATAAATAAATAAATTGAGGTAATAGGTTTAGGGCAGAAGCCTCAGGAACTTTGATGCTTAAAAGCAAGGTAAAGGAACAAAAGACAACAAAGGTCACAAAGGTTTCTGAGACTTAAAAAGAAAAACCAGATCATGGTTTCATGAAATCCCAGAGAAATGAGTTACATCAATCAGCTATTTCCCAATAATGTTGCAAAACAAGTATCCTAAAATTACAAGAAGATTTTTTCTTGCCCATGGGTCCAGTTTGACTGGGTCAGTTATGCTTTAGGCTGCAAGCTGACTGGACTTGCCTCCAAGATTTGTACTGACTTCACATCTGCTCACATGTTTCCACATTCACCTTGGACCAGCAGCTTCCCAGCATACGTGCTTCTTATGGCAGATGAGAGGGAGTACGAACCAAGGCAAAGTGCAGATGCATAATCTCTGCTTAGTTCACGTCCACTACTGTTACACTGGGCAAAGCAAGTCATACGACTGAGCACACCACCAATTGGTACGGCCGTATGCTCTGTATCAAAAGTGGGAATGGGAGAGAAATGAATATTTGCTTAAAATGAATCCAAACTATCAAAAGACCTTTCCAAGAAGGAAAACTCAAGTGTTCATTTCAGCTGAAAGGTAAGTAGGTAATATCTGAAAGATACCCATGGGATTTAGGAACTAAGGAATATTTTGGTGACCTTGTAAAGAGTAGTTTTACTGAAATGTCTGGTATAAGAAGCAGGTTTCAGAGGTTAGAGAGTGAATTGAAGGCAAAGAATGGTGAAGTAAACATAGGTGATTGTTCAAAGAAATTTGGCTGTGAAAGAGAAAGGGAGAAATGGCTGCCAGAGCTTGTGGGGAGTAAGAGTTCAAGGAGAGTTTTTGTTTGTTTAATTTTGTCTGCATTGTTTCTAAAATGAAAGAGAATTAGACATGCTATAGTGCTGACATCAGGAAGCCAGTAGAGAGGTCAAGATTGAAGATCCAAGAAAGAGGTGACAATGGATATACTGAGGACCCCAAAAAGGTGGAAGGATGTAATCCAGAACCCAGGAAGAGAAAGAAGCCTTAGGAAGAAATTGGCTTTCCTCTGCATTACAATGTATTGGAAGAATGGAAGGAGATGTTGCTGTAGCTTGGGTCGTATATTTGGAAACTACAGACTAGTAATTCTGGAAATGGAAAAAGAAAAGAAATGAAATTTAAAAAGTAGCTAGAAATTTTAATAGAAAAATATAACTGAAAAGACTGAAGAAAGGAGAAAATTAGGGAGTTGAAAAGGAAAGATTGGAATCTCTGGGGAGGAAGCATATGAGTATGAGAGCAAATTTTCTCTGCTGTTGAGGAAAATTGAGATCCAGATGGAATTAGGAAAGAGAAGAGATCCTTCTCTTTCATAGGTTTAAAGGATAGCAGTAGAGATGTAGACCACATTGAGGGAAGCCAAATTTAATTAAGGCATTCCACTTTACAATGATATTTTTCGAATAAAAATATTAGTGTCATCTTCCAAAGTATGTTCCAGAAGAGTTGTGAAGGAAGGCTGGATTTAAAATTCAAAAACAGAAATAAGTAGGTTATGTGTGAATTACACCAACAAACATAATAAGATAAAATCATTGCCGAGTCCAGCAAGACTGTCTCCTTATCTACACATTAGCAAGACGCCAAAAGAAATTGCTATGTTCTGCAGTATTCTTTTTAAAACTAGAAGGCAATATGAATAAACATAATTTGTGCTAACATTTGTAACACTGTTTCTCAGTTGGTTCTCAAGAAATATTTTAATTGACTGGCAGTCAGTACACTCATATCAGACAATATTCAGTGAAATTTTTCAGCATATTGTCAGAAACCAATAGTTAATGGAAAATGTGAATAGAAAATCTGAGTGATACAATTTTGATTTTCAAAATAAAAGCATAGACATGAGTAATATTTCATAATTTCTCTCAAGTATAAGATGAAATAAGTCAAAGAAAAATGTAATTTTAAATTAGACAAAGTTCTAGGACATAATACAATTTACACTAGAGAAAAGTATCCAGGAATAAAAACCCAGTGGAGGAGTTAATATTATGAAATAATGCATCAATTTTGTTAAAGTTAATATAGGAATTAGAGGAAGTGATCTTTGCTCTGAGTTTGTAAATAAATTATTCATTTTTCCCAACAACCTCGAAAATTTGGTAGGCTGCAAAAATCTTATTTTAATAGTTTTAGCAATCCAGAAACCATCCCTCCAGAGGTCACTCAGGAAACTGAAGACTCCAAAATATTGTTCCCTCTTCACATTTCCCTCCTCCACCAATAAAACACCTTTTTTGGAGACAAATCAGTCCTTCATGATTAGTCATTGAAAAATCTGTATGGCCAAACACAAGAGAAAACCCAAAGATTAGATCATTTTATGCACTGAAATAGGTTAGTATTTAACGTGAAAGAAAAGGGGTGCTCTGATTGGCTAGTGATATTTTTAAAAAGTCATGTTTTGATAGCAAACAAAAATGACAATTGAAATGAAAGAGGAAGGAGAGAAAAGCAGTGAACAGAGTGATAAAAAGAAGCAATGGCTCTGGCATCATGGGAATCCTTGAGGTATTTAAACGCAATCCTTAAGGCTTAGTCTGAGCAGGTGTGTGGGGGTAGTGGGTGGGTGTGGGTGTGTATATTTATGTGTAGTTTTACTGAGATACAAGCATTATCTCCATCAAGGTCTACTGAAATTTTTCTTTCTCCAACGTAGTCTGAGGAGTACCAGAGATGCTGTTAGAAATGCAGACTTCTGGATCATGTTCCAGATCTACTGAACCAGAATCTGTCAGGATGGAAGTCAGGATTCCTCTTTTTTTTTTTATGACAAAGATTGGCCCTGAGCTAACATCTGTTGCCAATCTTCCTGTTTGCTTGAGGAAGATTGTCACTGAGCTAACATCTGTGCCAATCTTCCTCTACTTTATGTGGGATGCCGCCACAGCATGGCTCCATAAGCCATGCTAGGTCCATGCCCAGGATCTGAACCCGGGAACCCCAGCCCGCCAAAGCAGAGCACACGAACTTAACCATTACACCACTGGCCAGTCCCAGGATTCCTCATTTTTAGCAAACAATCAGGTAATTCTTATGAACTATAAAGTCTGAGAACCGCTGCCCTATAGTACATCAGTTGTAGAACAATTGTGTGATTATAACTGTATCTACCAATATGGAGAAAGTAGTATGGGCATCAGCTATTAAGCTGATGGTTTCCCTCTGGCATTTTCAGAAGATGGAATATTATTACAAGGGAGCATTTCTAAAATATTTTATTTGTTTACTAAAAAAAAAATGAAAGACATATATGGAGTATTGAGGACCCCTAAGTGTGCAGCAAGGTTCTAGGCACTGAAGATTCAAAAAAAAAAAAAAAAAACCAATAAGACATTTACAATCTAGTAAAGAATGGCAGACATAAATATAACTATGGATAATGAAAGGGCTATGGTAGAGGTTTGTAAGGGGTACACTGGGGACACAAACAAGGGAGGTGCCAATCTAACTGGGAGAAGTCAGGCTAGGAGAAACTTCTTGAATGGGGTGGCCCAGAGTAATCTTGAAATACAAGCAGAAGGTTGTTAGATACACAATGCAGGCAGAAGCAAAACCTTCTATCTCATTAAAGCATCAAAGAAATTTTTAAAACTAAATGTTACTTTCATTCAGAATTCTTTTTGAAGTCCATTATTAAAGAAATATTGAAGAAGGGGGGTGGGCACAAAGGGTGAAGTGGTGCACCTACAACATGACTGACAAACAATAATGTACAACTGAAATTTCACAAGATTGTAACCTACCATTAACTCAATAAAAATTTTTAAAAAAAAGAAATATTGCAGAAAACTATGATCTTGTATGCATGAAATAATTCTCCATTACTACCCATCAAGCTTAGCTTTTGCCCCATCTCAAACATGAGTAAGTTTAGGATAAATGAACAGATAAGCATATGTAAGCTGAGCAGAAGCTCCACGGCAACAATGCAGCCGAAATAATGATCAATATTCAAACGTTGGCATCAAGTCAAGGGATATTGCAAGCATTTGTGAAGGAAAATATTCTGTGATCAAATAAAAGCCTCGGGGGAAAGGCTGACTTAAATCTTAATTCCCCAATGAATCAAATAATAGGCAATAACTGCCTTTGAAAAGTATACATTTTTGGACATTTAAAAAATGACCAGTATTGTCAATATGCCTCATCATGACTCTTCCTTGAACAATAGCAGCATTAAAAGGAGACAGAAAGTAAAGAAACAAATAAGAAATTATGCACACTCACTTTATATCAGTTATTTGTTGTGACTTCTCAATAGATTTCAGCAGAGTATCAGAAAATATAGGAATTTTTATTACAAGTGTAAGCTTTTCACATGCCGAGGAGCGATTCTTTGAGAAGATTTTACTATGACTAATAAAATCCTTTAGGTCAATAGTAAAGGCAATTTTTCCTGTTCACAACTAGTCGCTTTACTACAGTAAAAATAAATAAGGAAAAAATTCTAGTCTGGCGATGTCACACATAGGAAGCATCTTATAAAAACCTTCTGTTTCAAATATCTCTAAAACTCCCAGCACTACTGGACATCTTTTTTTAGTGATTTAGTCATGTTATAAATGACTATTTTATATGCTCCTATAAAAAATACAATTGTATGCAAACAGGAGACCATATGTGTTTATGAAATAAGTGTGGTAGTGTTCTCAGCCATGGCTGAGGATGAAATCCAAACTCCAGGACATCTGTGAACTTCTATGGCTTTTAAAAAAATATGAATGTCTTAGCAGAAATCTAGCTCTCAAAGAAGCTATAAAAAAGATTAAGATGAAAATACATGGCTCAGTACATTTATTTAATTTTCTTTCCTTAATTACTCGAAAGGAGTTTTCGTAACACACTAATAGCAAAATGAAGTCATTGAGAGTATAGGCCTGCAAATTTTGCAGCAAGATTTCTTATCGAGAATTATTTGTATACACTGCTTCAAATCTAGAGTTAATTTTCTTAACATTTTTGAAATTACAAAGTCCTTTCATACCTAATATCTTTCTTTTGTTTCATCAAATCCTCAAAAAACGTTTAAAGACATCTGATTAAATCACTGCCTTACTTGAAACCATTGCTCCCAGGGTAAAATACAAAGTCTTTAACACTTAAAAGGAACTTTTTTGATCTACTGTTTTCTCCTCTTCAGTCATAGATCTTCACAGATTATACTCTACCATGTATTAGATTTCTTTCAGTTATTTAAACTAGTTGTGCTCTCCTAAATGTCCCTGGCATAGAACATTCACCTGATATGTTAACTCTCCTTGCATGAAGGCACTCATCACACAATTTGGGGCTATCTTTTTATCTATTTTCCCCACTTAGCTTAGAAGCCTCTTGAAGGCAGGGAAACGTCTGACATAATCATTACCGCTACATCTCCAGGCCCTAACGCCATGCCCACCGTACAGTGGATCTGGGTTTTCTGTGCATGCCCTCTCTCTCTTTCTCTCTTTTTCTCTCTCCCTCCCTGTTTCCCTCCATCGACAAATACAATATATAATAAATGAAGGAAAAAGGAAGTATTATTCACATTATTTCTTTCCATTTCTAGCAGAAAGACTTACTTAGTATCATGGGAGATGGGTCTTTTTTCACGTCTGGAAACTGCTCTCCTTGAACAACAAGCAACTTTGAGAGGGTCATAAAAAGAGCAAATGAGAGAGAAGAGGCACCTGCCTAACTAGCCTAACCACCTAAATCAAACCTAGAAAACAATCAGATGACAGACAACACTGCAAACTTACTTTCATACCTACTTTCCCCACTTTAGAAAATGAAGCCACTTGGTTACTGGAGTTGAATAGATTTCCCAAGTATATATATATCTACTAAGTGCCAGAATATAGATTTAAATCAATGTCTATTGAACTGTTAGTATTATACTCTTTCCTGCAGGAGCAAACATAGTCATATATGATATTGAAAGTTTATGACACTAAAATAACTAACAATGAAAGCAGGGATGTTTTTTAGCACTTGAATTTTATGAAAACAACTTAGGATCCATTTTAACTGAAATGTTTTACAGTTCCAATAATAATTGAAATATTTTTATAATAAAATAAAACAATTTGCAGGAAAATACGAAATTTTATGTTTTATGATGTCATCAGTGCACAATTATACTTCATTTATATTATTTCTTTAGTAATAGTTTGATTTGGAAAGACAAAATCCTCCAAAAATATTTGAAAGATTGATAATACTCAGTACTGGGGAGGATATGAGAAAAGAAACACTCTTACTCATGTTACTAGGATTATAAATTACTGCAATCTCTTTGAAGGACAATTGTGAAAGAGCCTGTAAAAGATGTACCCCTTTGCTAGCAATTTCACTCTAGAAATCTATCTTAGAGAAATATTTCCAGGAATGTATTAAGGTACATTGGAATAATATTCTTCTGACATTCTTTTTAAAAAAACATTGAAAATAACCCAAAGATCCAATGATGAGACATAAATTATGTTCCACACAAAGGGAAACTATGCAAATTCTAAAAAAGAATGTGTTAGCTCTATCATGTATGGAAGTAAAAGTTGACCAGGATAAAAAGAAAGTGACAGAACATTACATATAATGTGATGTAATTCTGATAGTAGTAATACTATAATATTTCAAACTATATTCTATGCATAAAAAATATACACAAAATGTCAATAGTCACCTCTGTGGGTGGATTTAAATAGATGAAAAAAGAGTCATCATTAAAAATTGTATAGCTATTGGGGCTGGCCCCGTGGCCGAGCGGTTAAGTTCGCACGCTCCCGCTGCAGGTGGCCCAGTGTTTCGTTGGTTTGAATCCTGGGCGCGGACATGACACTGCTCATCAAACCACACTGAGGCAGCGTCCCACATGCCACAACTAGAAGGACCCACAACAAAGAATATACAACTACGTACCGGGGGGCTTTGGGGAGAAAAAGGAAAAAATTTAAAAAAAAATTGTATAGCTATTAAAAGACAGTAGGAGATTATTTTGAAAAACTGTGTCCAATAAATTTGAAAATTTAGATGGACAAATTCCTAGCAAAATACAGTTTACCAAAAAACATTAAGTAATAATTAGGAAATATAAGTAGACTCATAACTCAGAAAGCAATTGAATTTTTAATTTAAAATTGTGCCATAAAAAAATTCTAGGGCCAAATGGCTTCACCAGTAGATTATAAAAAATATTTAAGAGACAAATCAACATGTATCATCCAGAGACTCTTACCAAAATAAAAAGAGGAAATATATTCCAATTCCTTTCATGAGTCCACACCAACTTAAACTTGACACCAAAATGTGAGCAATAATATTACAAAAAGTGAAGAACATAGCTTAAAAATCCTAAATAAATGTTATCAACCCTAATCCAGTGTACACATAATTAGGAAAAAATACATGATGAGCAAGTTAAATTTATTCCAGGAATTCTGGCTTAATATTTGAAAATCAATCAATATGATTCATTGCATTAACCTAATATAAGAGAAAAATCATATGGTCATCTGAATAAACTTAAAATTATTAAAAAAGTTTTAAATCTTAACAAATAGATATAGGAGGGAACTTCCTTAATCTGATAAAGGTTATCTATGAAAACATCTAATACTTAAGGGTGAAGTTTTGAGAAATATTCTTATGAGATCAAGAATGAGACAAAGATGCCAATTATTACCCCTTCTCCCCAACATTGTGCTAAAGATGTTAGCCAGCACAATAAGGCAAGATTTTAATAAGTTATAAAGAACGAATAAAAAGAAATAAACTCATTATTCTCAAATGATACAATTAATATCTATAAAATTAAAAAGAATCAACAGAGAAATTATTAATATTGATAAGTGAGTTTTACAAGTTTACAAAAGGTCAACACAAAATCAATTATATTTCTTTTTACTTTCAACAAAGTGTTAGAAACTGAAATTTAGAAATTATATTGCTTATAAGAGCATAAAAAAATCAAATATTTAAGAGTAAATCTAACAAAAGATGTGCAAGGTTTTCATACTGAAAACTTTAAATATCATTTAGAGAAATTTTAAAAGATCTAAAGAAAGTGATACATAGGCCATGATCATAAATTGAAAGTTTCAATTTTTAAACATGTCAATTGTGCTCAAATAGATTTGTAGATTGAATGGCATCCTAATAAAATTCCAAGAAAAATTTTTTGGAAATTATCAAGCTGACTTTGAAATTTATATAGCAAGGCGAAGAGTCAATAATAGTCAAGACAAACTTAAAGAATAACCAAGCTGGAGAGACTGCTTTAGCAAATATTAAGCCATATTTTAATCTACAGTAATTAAGACTGTGTGTATGGGCACAATGATAGACAAATAAACCTGTGAAACAGAATAGAAAGTCCAAAACCAGGCCTGCCCATACATAATTCTTACTTATGACAAAGATAACATTGCTAAACAGTGGGGAAAGGATACTCTTTTCAATAAATGTCTCTGGATCAATTTTAAATCCATATAAGTAAGAAAACAAAACTCAAATCACACACAAAAATCAATCCCAGATAAAATGTAAAACAATATAGTATCTGGAACACAATACAGAAAAATATCTCCATGACTTGGAATAAGGAAAGATTTATTAAACAAGACAAAAAATACTAACTATGGACTATATTCAAGCTGAGAATATCTGTTGACAAAAGATAACATTAAGAGGGTAGTAAGGCAAATCATAGAGTGGGAGAAGATATTTGCAAATATTTTCTAAGGGTTCAAATTCAGAACACGTAAGGAAACTCCTGTGAATCAATAAGGAAAAGACAGACAACTTAACAGTATAATGGACAAAACTTTTGAATGGCACTTCAAAATAGCCTATTCAAATGGCCAAAACATGGCCATTATTAATTATTCTTATTAATGAAGGAATTTCTTCTTATTAACAAAGGAATTACAAATTAAAACCATTATTAGATATCAATCTCCATACATTCCCACCCAGTAAAAGAGTTTAAGTTAAAAAAATATTAATACCAAGTGTTGACAAAGTTAAGGAGCAACTTGAAATCTCACACACCATAGGCTGGATTGGAAATTGGCTCAAACACTTGGGAAAAAGTAGCAATTTCTAGTCAGCGTTAGCCTATGACTCAGCAATTTTAATCTTAGGTCTAGCTTAACAAAAATGCATATACACACATGTGCCACAAAAGACATGTACAAGAATGAGTGTTCATAGGAGAACTACTGGTAATAACACGAAACTGGAAAGAACCCAGAGGTCCAACAAGTAGAACAGATACGTACGTTTTGGAGTATTCATAGAATGGATTTCCATAGAGAAACACAAATGAATTATTGTTACATGCAAAAATATGGATATATCTCACCAAAAAGGTTGAGCAAAAGAAAGGTGATGCAAACAAATGCATACTGTATGATTCTCTTTATGTACATTTCAAAACCAGGCAAAACTATTCTATGGTCTTGAAGTCAGAATAGTGATTACCTTTGGGGAAGCGCAAGGTGGTAGCCACTGGGAGGGGATGGAAGAGGGGTTTTTGGGGGTGCTGATAAGGTTCTTTATCCTGAACTGAGTGTTGATTTCATGGGTATAAATACCTTGTTATAGCTCATTGATCTGACCTTTTTCTGTTCACTTTTCTGTTATTCTTTAATTAAAAACTTTTTAAAAAAGTAATACAACACTTTACTGAAAGTAAATGTCTTAGTTTCATCACCATTCAACTTATGCATAAATCAAAACATGAAAATAACTTTTTGGGAAAAACTGGGTCAATTTTCTAGTACCAAAAGAGTTGTTATAATCTCTAAAATATATAGGCAAACCAAAGAAAAATACAGTAAATCAATCCATCAGGTATTTTAAAAGATTTTTAACTAAAATATATTTCATTTAATATATGCAATAGGAATTTTTATCTGGTATAAAATTTTGTTATACAAATTGAGTCTCAAACTGGAATATTATAAATATTGTTTATAATATCTTAGCAGGCAATCTTCCCTGTTACAGACAGCAAATCTGTGCTTTCAGTAACCATGACAATTAAATACTATCAGATTAGATGTCTTAGCATAGAATTACTGTTTATGATTTGTGATGTCAGGAAGTAAAATCAGGGCAGAGAGGCGTAAAAACTTCTGATGCTTGGTTCAAAGTTAAAATAATGAATTTTTAAATAGCACATTGTTATTGCTTAATCTATGTTTGGGAAAGTGCCCCATGTAAATTACTGTAGAGGAAGACCATTTTCTTTATGAGAGATTCACAAATAAAACAAATGGTCTAGGGATAGATACTAGTCACTAAAATGGAGACAATTTTCTTGAGGGGGCAAGGAAGATTGGCCCTGAGCCAACAGCTGTTGCCAGTCTTCCTCTTTTTGCTTGAGGAATATTCTCCCTGAGCTAACATCTGTCCCAGTCTTCCTCTACTTTGTTTGTAGGATGCCTCCACAGCATGATTTGATGAGCTGTGTGTAGGTCCATGCCTGGGATCTGAACCCATGAACCCCAGGCTGCCAAAGTGGAGTGCCTGAACTTAACCACTACACCACTGGGCTGGCCCCTAAAATGGAGACAATTTAAATTGTGACTAGCAAAATACTAAAACCAAATATCATGGAGAGGCAGAATAATACAGTGATTAATAATATAGGCTTAGGAGTTAGATAACCTGCTTGTGAACTTCCAGTTGCTCTGATCATTAGTTTTTTAATATCCCTAATTTTTCTCATCTGTAAAATGGTAAAAATAATAAATAAAATCCACTTTACTGGGTTTGGTTATGAGATATCACATGCAACACGTTCAAAACAATGCCCAGCACAGAGTGAACACTCAATAAATGGTTGTTGTTAGTAATTGAAGTGTGTTTATAGAGAAGACATTGTCTGCACAAGAAAAATCAGTCTTATATCTTAGTGTTTTTAATTCTCAAACTAGCCTAGATCAGTGCTCTAGGTAAGTAACCATCTATTTTTCATAAATTTCTTTTTCAACACCTGTACTGTTTCTTAAAAACATATTTCACTCATTTGATTCTCCAAGATTGTATAGACTGTATACTAAGCTAAATTGAAAAGTTGAATATTGTCTACTTAAGAATATATAGTAAAGTATTTTAATAATTCTAGGGAAAAAAAGAGAAGGGAAGGGACATTTTACTTGTGGTCAAAAATAAAAAGAAATATCCTCTAAAGTAAAACAAAGTACAAGTGTAATATGAGTGTGTGTAACTATGTGTGTGTGTGTGTGTGTATATATATATATATATAGGCTAAATAATCAATCAATTAAATAAACACAAGAATTTAAAATATGGGGCTGGCTCCATGGCCAAGTGGTTAAGTTTGCACGCTCCCCTGCGGTGGCCCAGGGTTCGGATCCTGGGCATGGACATGGCACCGCTCATCAGGCCATGTTGAGGCAGCATCCCACATCCCACAACTAGAAGGACCTGCAACTAAGATATACAACTATGTACGGGGGGGGGGGGGGGGGGGGGGGGTTTGGGAAATAAAGCAGAAAAAAAAAAGATTGGATTGGCAACAGCTGTTAGCCCAGGTGCCAATGTTTAAAAAAAAAAAATTTAAAAAAAAGAATTTAAAATATGTTTAAAACAAAAATTGCTGTCAGTTGGTTTCTTCTCAGATTATTAAAAACCAAAGCAAAAATATATAGGTATTAGTGCAGTGAATTTTTACTAGATTGTTCAGGATTCTCAGTGGGTTATTAATATTAAGACAAATGTCCTTGATGCCCCATGACTGAGTGGTTAAGTTTGTGTGCTCTGCTTAGGCGGCCCACCCAGGGTTTCACCAGTTCGAATCCTGGGCGCAGACCTAGCACTGCTCATCAGGCTATGCTGAGGCAGCATCCCACACAGCACAACCAGAAGGACCTACAACTAGAATATACAACTTTGTACTGGGGGGCTTTGGGCAGAAGAAGAAGGAAAACAAACAGAAAAAAAGAAGATTGGCAACAGATGTTAGCTCAGCTGCCAATCTTTAAAAAAAAAAGGCAGTCTCAAAGACCAGTGTCCTTGACTTGGACAGAAGGGTGGTCAGCATCCCTCAGTGTGATGTTTTGGCTAACATTTTGGCAAACATGCAACTATGAGTAAGATTACCTTACTTCTTGTCCAGATTTGCCGCTAATATGATCTTAGACAAATGACTTACTTCTCTGATCTTGTTTCTTTATCTGTAAGTGTGGATAATCACGCCTTTCCATCTAACTTTCGGAATTGTTGCAAAGGATCAAAAAAGGTTATCCACGTAACCATGCTTTGTAAACTTCTGAAGATGACACCAATGGAAGACCTTTTATTGAATGAAGAAAAGGGGGATTAATTTTGCCAATATTTAGTTTCAACACAGCTAAATTTATATGTCTACATTATCCATGTAACTATACACTTCTTCCTCCTTCCAAAATGTAGAATTATTTACAAGAGAGTTACCTACTGATTTAGCATTTTGGAATTATTCAATGTCCTAGGCATGGTATTCATTACCAAATTGCTTTTAAAGGGCTCTCTTTCATCTATCTCGTATAAATCACAAAACCAGGAAGTCAATTCTTGAAAAATTGTGAAGATTGACATAGCTTCTAGTTTCTATATGTTGGTTTCCAAGGTAGAGATATAAATCCTTAATTTGTTGAAATCTTAAAAATGAGTTAGTCTTAACCTGCTTTTATTCATTTCTTCAGAAAATATTTATTATCAACTACATGTCAAGGCTGAACACAAAAAGGAATAAGGCATGGTCTCTATCCTCAAGGGCTTACAGCGGGAGTAACAGACAAGCAATCAGTTACAACACAGGGTAGTAAGTGCTATTGTTGGGGTATCCACATTTTCTTATGCAAGCACTGAGTAAGGGCTCCAATCTCAGCCTGGAAGTTCAGGAAAGTCCTCCTAGAGAAGGTGGCAGCTGACCTGAGCCTTGAAGAGTTTAGGCAGATCAGTTACAGGGCAGACAAGGAAACAGGTCATTTCTGGAAGAGAAGAGAATACGGAAGGGGACTGGAGTTTGGGGAAAGAGAGGAAAAACATGACGTATTGGGGAAATGCAAACAGTTCTGTGTGATTGGCATTGTGGGAGATTGGAGATGGAAGAGACCAGAATAATAAGAAAAGGAATTTAGACAAGTAAATAGGGACCATTTAACAAAGGACTTTAGGTGCAATGCAAAGGACTCAGGGCATTATTATGGAAAAAAAGGGGGCGGGGCTCTATCAAAAGATTTTCAGCAGAGGAGTCACGTGATGAGACTGGTTTTAGAAAGATAACTTTGGTTATATTGTGAACAATGTGCTTGAGAAAAAGACTACAAGAGAGCAGGACTGAAGTAGGGACTCTGAACTCTGAATATCCTCATTTTCTACACAAGAAACAAAGACTTAAAGAGATTAAGTAATTTGCCCCAAATCACACAGTGTGTAACTGGCGGAGCTGGGTTTCATGCAAAATTCTGCGTAACTCTAACCCACGTACTCTTAAGGACCAGGGCAACTGCCTCTCATAGAAGAAACCAATGTGGTCAACTCTAAGCCTTTAGAGAGTAGTAACAAATAAAACAGTACAGGAAAAGCGATGAAACAGTCAGGTCTACATCATCAAAATCAAGAACAGGGGTGAGCAATTATTCAGTGAATTAAGGACCATCTGGATAATCCTGGCAAAAGCAGATTTAGCGCCTGAGTCATTCAGATAATTGTGCAAACAATGTGCCCTGCTCTGGCTGAGTAACCTGGTCATTAATATCTTCCACAGTACGTTTTGCCCTGTGGCACTTTTGAAATGGACAGTAGTAGCTCAGAAAGAATTAAAGTCCCATTCACTTCATGGGAAAGCCACATAAATAATAACGGGATCTTAATAGACTGAGAGGGTATTTTATATGTCCCCAGGAGCCATTTCACACAGTGATAGATACATGATATACATAAGTCAAATACCGCTTCAAAGAAGGCAAGAAGTTCTGCAGTCGCACCTCAAATGTGTGTTTTTATATTCAATTCTTTGTCAGATAGGAGAGAGTTTCCTGAGCATTACAGTAATGAGAAATACTACTGCCAATAGATTTATAGGTTAAGCTACAGGAAAGTTACAAGTTTCTGTATGTCCAAAAACTTAAAAAATAAACAGCAAAAAAACAAAGTGAGGAAAATTTCCAGTATTCAATAGATTTTTTTTATTAAATATGAAGAAAATATGAGCACCTCAATAGAGTCAAATAAAATACACAAATTAAGAAATACAAAGAGCCAATGAACATGAAAATATTTCTCAAACTCATCCAAAATCATAGAAACACAGCTTAAAAGAATAACTAGTTATACAACTTCTAATAGCAACATAGTCACAATTTTTTTATACACAATACTAAGCATTAATGAGAATTTTCCAAATTGGTTTATACCGAGTATCAACTTGTGTATAAACTTTTTGCTGGGGCAATTTGGCAATAAGCATTAGGAGTCTGGAAATATTTATATGTTTGACCTGGTAACATCTAAGAAGTTATTGTAAGGAAATGGACAGAAATGCAAAGATTAATGTTTATTTATGTTCATTTCCATAAGCATAAAAAAACCAGAAACAATCTAAAGGCTCTAGATAAAAGAATATTTGACAGCCATAAAAAATGATTAGTAAGAATATTAAATGAAATAAATGAATGTGTATGGTATTTTAAGTGGGAAAAAAGCTAAATACAAAAATGAATATTCACTCTAATTCCAAATCTGTCAATTTAAAACACCTATGTATATTCATAGAAATGAAACTGGAAGGTTGAGAGTAGATCTCTCTGCATGGTGGAATTTTCTTTTACTTTCAATTTTTTCTGAGTTTTCCTGTATTTCCTTATAATTATAAAAATGTAATCTTAAAAGTAATGTTAAATGGGTATGTTTTGAATGTAATTTTACACAATAGGTCATTCATATACCATAACGAAGTAACGCCCTATCCTCTTCCTGCTATATTTTCAAGGCCACACAACTGGTAAGTCCTATTCTCATGATTTGAACCCAAGTGTTCTTGCTCCAAAGTCAGTGCTCTTTAAGATATGAAGCAAAGCACAGCAGAAGTTTCAAAGCAGAGTAGAACCAATCATGAAAATTAAAAATACATTATACCACTAAAAATATGTGGCATCTTAGATTGAAGCAGAGAGACTTAAGCACTGGGGGATTTTATTAATTGCCTACTGCACCAATCCAGGTGTACAATGACAGATGAAACTGGTATTGGGGTAAACAGAGAAAGATATAAATTAGAGTTGAGAACAAAAATGAATAAGTTACTGAATAGATGGTAGGTATTTGGAGGTAGAGGAAAGGAAGTCTAAAAAAACCCTAATCACAAACCAGAAAGCCTGGAAAATTGTAGTATCCTTTGCTAAAAGCCAGTTTAAGGATGACAACTATTGATGGAGAAAAAACGAAAAAACACAGTTTTCACTATATAAATTATCATTACTGTAAACAGTACTTCTACTCCTAATAGCTATTATTTATGAGTAATTACTATGGGCCAGCCCTATTTTAAATGTGTTACATGAATTGTCTCACTTAATACTCAAAGGAAAAATCTCACAAAAACTCTGAGGTAAGCACAATTAGAACCCCCAATTGACATACTGATGTTCACTTATCTGTGTAATAATATATAAATACTTATACATGTATGCTTCCTTCCAAAGCTTGTGCTCTTAGCCACTAGGAGAGTATTTTGGAATGGCTAATTGAGAAGAGATTAGGAATGGAAATCCAGAAGGAGAATTTTTATTTCCAATAAAATAAATTGTCATCAATTTGGGGGATTCCTTTGAAAGCTAGAGACAGGAAAAGGAGGTAAGAGGACACAAAGAATGGAGGGTTAGAAAAAGCAAGAGAAAAATTATGACAGATCATTATGGTATCAAGAAGTAAAATTTCAAGGAAGAAATGGACAATATGGAAAATGGCAGATCAGAAGGGAAAAAAATACACAATACACCAATTAGAAAAACAAACATTGGACTCGAAGAAGAAGAGCTTACAGATGACAGAGAGGACAGGTTCTGTGATATGACACAGGCCATGGCCAATTTACGTGTAGAAATGGGCAGAAATGGAAATGGATGGACATTGTTGATTTCTTCTTTCATAAGGCAATTACCCAGCATGTTTTGCCAATTAATAGGGAAATGTGAATTGTCTATCCTTCAACTTGGTCTCTAGTTAGTCTCAAGGGACACAAGTTATGAGAGAATATGTAGAAAAACTTGTACATAGTCACAACCCCTATTGGAAAATTGAATCATTCTGTGGAAGGATACGTGGAGGGATACCTCATGTCATCCATCACTCCTCATGGAGAGAATAATCGAGCCAAAAGAAGTTTCCAAAAGTAGTTCCCAACACATAGCTGTCTATCAATAAATAGATTATCCCCAAGTCATTGTTGCATCCATCCATTTGATGATGCTTCCTCAATAAGAATCTTTGAGCCTACTTAGGACAACTGTGTTCAGAAGTGGAGTACACAAAAATGCAGGTCATAGTCTTTTTATGCAAAGTATTTCCTGTCTAATTAGAAAACAAATCAGACACAAATAAGGGTTAAGCAACAAAATAAGACTGTCTGAATAACTGAATAACCTGGGCCTATATAGTTACTGGTATCAATATTGACCAAATTTTCCTACTAGGACCAAAAATCGTGGGAAGCTGAAGTATTCCATTTCAGGGAAAACTGCTATGTAATATAATTCACAGTAGGTTGATGGAATATTAGGGTTGAAATAGCGCATTTTTGGAAAACTTTAAGCAAATTACTTGTGTCCTCTAAATCTTAGTTTTCTCATCTAGGAAAACGGAAAAGTGATCATTAGGATTAAATAATTCCAGGCACTGGGAAAAAGAAATGCACATACATCTATAAAAGAAAGTCCACTAGTACCAATAGATATGATATGAAACAGCGGCACAAGTTTAAATATCAGGTCCACAAGTAAAATTTGTACGAGGAAATATATCAAAACTACCCCTCAAGGTTCTAAGGGCCCCTTAGTTCTACATCCTGTAAAGTGGGTGGATCCTTTTCTTCCAGACCCCCACATGCTGCTAGCTAATTTACCATCCAAATAAAACAAGCAACTCAGGTACAGGCACAAGCAAACTATTATGCTCTGATGAGTTTAATAAAATAACCCAGATATAATGTGCATTTATTTGATATGTGTGTTAGATTTCAGGCTGGTAAGGTTCATATGTACACTGTGAAGCAGTGAAATGCAGGGAAATGGATGAAGATCCAACAACATTCTAAGAATGTAATCAAAAGATATTTGGAAATGCTGATCTCCATGGGCATTACAGAAACATTATTTCATGCAAGGGATTCCTCAGTCTGAGTTCATCTTCTCCTGCTGTTCACCCAATGGAGAATTTGATTCCCTTTTGTCCCTCCCACTCAGTGCTTGCAGAATGCTTCAGAAGGCCAAGGCAGCCCGCTCAGAGCAGGCAAACAGGGCTGGGTGTGCAGGAGCTATATATAGCGCCACCTTGGAGATGTGCACACACAAGCACACGTACGAATGCCCATGCTGGATTTGGCATGAATAAATGAGAAAAGGTTGCACTTCTCCCCTCGCCCTCTTTCCCATCACCCCAATTTTTCAGCCATTTTCAAAGCAGGGTGCCATCAGTCCCCGAGAGAGATGCAATTTCTCTGCAATTCTTCTGCCTACTGCTTCCAGCAGTCCGACTCCAGCAGGAACCGGCACTGGGCCAACACCTACTACCCAGATGCGGTCACCCAGGGAGGCTGCTTTGCAGCCTCTGGGAGTCCATCGGGACACAATTGCTTGACTTTCTGGGAACCCCCGAGGATAAACCCACCTTTTAGAAACTAGGCGAGAAGGTGGTTTCCAATAGCCAACGCCAGGTTAGGGGGGAAGAAGCGAAGCCCTCGCTGTCTGTCCCCTACTCAGTCTGCCGCAGACAGGCGAGAAGGGCCCGCGTCTTCTCAATAGAGACGTAATTAATTGGAAAAGGCCCTTCCACCGAGTTGCAGGATTTTTCCCCCAGCCCCCACTCCCTAAGGGAGCCAGTTCTTAACCGAGCGGCCAGGGGACAAACAAGTGCCTTCTTTCCCTGAGCGCAATCATTCCCAGTTTTTTCAGGGATGCGCTAGAGTCTAGACGCCAGGTAGGAGAGAGAAAATGAGGAGGTGCGGACAGGCGTGGGGAGGAGGAGCCCTTCCCGATTTAGGAAGACCTGAGGGTTCCCGGTTGCTGACATGTCTGCTCCCCCAGACCCTCCCTGCCGGCTCGACACGGCATCCCTTGGGCAAGTCACCGGCGGTGGCGGCGGAAGCCTCTGGGAGGAAAGTTGACGAGATACACAGGGGCTCGGTCCCCACTCCTAGGGCACTGCCGCCCTGCCCGCCTGCCACCCCGGGCTCCCGCATCCCTCACCCCTCTTTCCGAGCACCCAGACAACCTCCACCTCAGTCCTTCCTTCCGTACCTCACAACGAGAGCTGCGGCGACCACCAGAGGTTTGGGGGTGACGAGGGCGGGGCGGGGCTGGGGGAAGGGGAAGGGAGGCAACAGTAGCCTGAAAATACGCATTCTTTATTCTATCGGCCAAGAAGGAAAAGTCCTGCCTCCTACCTGTTCCCTGCTCCTGATCGCCTCGGCGCGGCACAGCTGGACCATAACCTACAGGTTTCCCACTTCCGCTGCAAACACCTGGGAGCGCATCTCCCCACCCGGCGCCCCTCCTCGCCCCAGCCGAGCCCACCCTAGCTACTTGACAGCAAAAGCCCGGCCTTTTAGAGCGGTTATTGGAGCGCGGGGAGAGCTGGGCGGAGGCCGGAGAGAAACCTGCGTCTTTGATTGGACAGGCGGGGTGCCACTCTCACCCCAGGATCTCGGCTTGCTGCGGACTGGGGTAGCTGCTAAACCCAACTGCAAAGGGTCTGTGCATTCCCTGGAACCAAATCCTGCTGCTACTGGATCAAGGACCCCTAAGAGAAGGGAAACTGGTTTGATGACTTGTCATCTGAGACCCCAAGAGGGAGGGAGGGGCCAGGCATAACCAGACACCCAGCACTTTCCAGAGCTTCCCTGAAGGGACCATCTGCTCTGGGAGATTTGACAGGCGAAAATATCAAGAGCAGTTCCTCTGTAGAGAAGCACGCCCTTCGTTAAGAATGGAGCAGAATGGAAAATGCATATACTTACGTGAAAAAAAAAAATCACAGGGAAAAAAATGTGAGGGTTTTATTTGTTTCAAATTCCCATTTTTGTTCAACTGTAACATGGCAGTTTTCCCTGTGGGGAAAAGGTTGAAATGCTTATTCTGTAGTGCAGAGAGACGGCAAAATATCCCCTCGTTGAAACAGCCTTTTAAAAGGGGAAGCGTTGCAATAATAACCTCTCAAGAAAGAGTAAAGGAAGGAAATAAGACCAACCTTCATAAGAGACTAGCTTTGGGCAGTTCATCTGGTGGCAGGAGTCTTAAAATAATCACCACCATACTAACCGATAATCAATCTGTTCCCTTTCTACTGATATTAATACATCATTCCTATCGTGCTCAACCCCCAAGGCTGCAGAGGATGTATAAGTCAACTCAAACCTAGGTGATCCCAAGCCTGCATTTTAGGTGAAGGAGGATGAGGGTAAAACAACTTTATGCCCATCTTCCATCTCTGCCATTTGTCCGGGTGGTGTTAGGAATCTGTGGAATTCAAGGGATTTCTTAAATGGGGGGAAATGATAGAAAGATCACAAGTAACAGGGGGTAAGGAGGTGTCTTATTTCAGTGCCATATAAGGAGACAATCTCCTCCCTCTCAGACTGCCTCCTTTCTGCAAATAGCCAAGTTCTTCATCCCCTAAATTAAGTAACCATCTCAACTAGTGCTGAGCATGACACAGCTCCCACTCTCAAAGAGCTTATGGTAGACGTGGGTCACTGGACAACTGTTAGAGAAGATGACGTTATTAAATGCTAGTAATTGTAGGCTCTTAGCTTAGTGCTTATGGTTCTTATTACTATTAGCCCAGATTCTTCATAAAATGTTCTTTTCATAAAATCGGAGGAATCAAACTAATGTATTTGGAAGTGGGAAGAGACCCAAGAGATAATTTATAGAGAATAGATATGACTCTTATGCTGGGAACTCACTTATCAAAACCCCATCAGTCATGTTTCTACATAATATGCTCATTAGTCTTGCACCTCCACCCCAGGCACGCACACCAATTGTTCCATGGAATTGACAATCATTCATGACTTAGTGCATTCACTGAGCACTTGTTCTGTTCCACATCCTGTGTTAGGTGCTAAGGAAATAAACAAGAATAATATATTGAACTTGTTAAAGAGGGACTGAGGAAGCATTTAAGATAGCAAAACATTGTAGTAGCGAATGGGTATTTTCAACTGTCACATCTTTTGGTTTCTAAGCATAGGTTATTTTGAGTCACAATGAACTCCAGGAGACCCTCCTCTACATTTAAGCAGTGAGAAGGTAAAGTATCAATGAAAGAAAATGAGCATTGAAGTTGGCACAGAAGTTGAAGTTGGAAGTCAAAAGAATACTAAAGAAATCTCTGCCATCTTCATTCTTTCATTCCTTCATTCATTCCTTCAACAAATATCACTATTGTAAACACAGAGATGAATGAGATAGGAAAGCTCTCATGGAGCATATTCTTTATTCTTCAAACAGACAATGTTACTTTGTGTATTTACTGATATAATTACAGCTTTGTGAGTTTGAGTATGTGTATGCACACACAGATCACACACAACTTGGGAACAGTATTATGATAATTATAATTTCTTTTTGGTCATCAAGCACCTCGTATATTTTTAGATAAAGCAAACTGTCTCGAGGTTATTGCTTATTATCTCAGAGAGCAAAACCTGCATATCAGTTCCTGGAATATATATATTCTTATGTGTATGAATACATCAAAAATATTTGCTGCGGAGCCTTTCACATTTTCCAAATCACTTTCAGATACAATCCCCTCTTTGTTCTTAAGTAAGCAGGAAAGTCATCGATAGCCCCATTTCACAATTGAGGAAACTGAAGTAACCAAAGAAATATATTCCTTATGAAGTAAAGGTAATAAAAAAATAATTGTGTCTCTAATGCTTGGCATGTAGGGGACAATCAATATATACTTATTGATATGGTTTATGAAATGTGAGAGTTTGAAAACATTAAAAACCCTCAAGTTCCACCCATTATTCTATGAAGGAGAGGATCAGACATTATGATTGCCCAAGGTCATGTATCTAGTTAGGGGCAAACCTGAATCTAGAACCAGATCTTAGGGCTACTCATTCATCATTTTTCCCCACCACAATGAGCAATAACTTTTTCTGGCACCTCTTCCAGCAGAGTTCTTGCCTCTTTTACTCCCTGAACCACCCAGCCTTTTGAAGTTTTCAGGACTGGCCCAATGGTGTACCCCTCTTCCAGTATTTATAAAAATATATGAAAGCATGCCTCTTTAATTAGAAAGTAAGCAGGGAGTAATCAGTAGCTGAGACTCAACCTGCTTGTAAGTTTGGGGTCTGCTTCATGAGATTGGGATCAGATTAATTGGAGCTAGAGTTGAGATACGAAGAAAGCTGATGGAAATGAGTGGCCAGCTAGATAGGTTGCCTCTGGTACATACTGTCCCTAAAGTGAAGAAGAAGAGAACTGCAGAAACATTAGTCAAAATTCCCCATATCTGACAGGCTGGTATATGACTTATTTGCAAATCTTCAAAGAAACTGTAGGAAAATTTCCTTGTTCCCTGGATGGCTCTGATTCCCTAATCACTCACAGAGTCCCATAGCACAGCTTTTTGAGCATTACATTGCTGAACTTCTCTTGGCCCTATTATTGAATTCTCCTGCCATCCCCTCTTTCCTCCACCCTGCATTGGCTCTCATTCTTTAACATTCCAATTTCTTCCAACCAGTGATTAAATCTCAGTGAGAGGAAAGGAAACTACAGCAACAGTACAGCTTTCCACAGCATGTATTCCTTTTCTTTCTCCTCTGCTCCACCCACCATTTCCTCACTTCAGAGCTTCCCAGGAGAACAGTTGCTAACACAGCCTGACATAGCACAGGGGGAGAGTAAAGAAAAAGGAGCTTTTCCAATCAAAATTTCAGGCTAAACTTAATACAGAAGAAAGACAACAGAGGCTCTGCCCACCAGTTTGAAGGGAGTCATGCTAAACCCAGCCTGCAGCATCTGAAAGATCGCATCAGCCCACTGACCTAGCTTTTACATAGCCAACTGGGAATACAGGCAAAGGGATGCACACACACGCGCAAACTCACACACTCTCTCTCTCTCTCTCTCAGTACCACGTGGCTGGAAAAAGAGGCAGGGAAGATAGTTTTCAAATACTAAATACTGGAAATACAGTCAACAGCAGCAGCTTGCAATTCACCCAGAGCCACTGCAATCATTTTGGAGATAAAGAGTAAGATTAGAATTCCTTTTGTTTTTCAGTGACTGCTGTGCACCAAAATGGCAGGTTTACAAAAAAGCTACATGCTAATATTGCAAGTATACCTTCACAAAGATTCCATTGTTTCATAGTAGAATCCACTAATTCTTTTTAATATTGCCCCATTTGCATAACAGAAATTGATATGTAATATAACAAAAGGGGAAGTTACTCCTTAGCTCATAGCTAATATGTCCTCCAAATTCTTTCAACTCGTGGAACTCATGGGGAGCAATGTTCAATTCAGTTGTTAAAGTGTAGCTTCTGTCTCTGTTATTCACGGAGAATAGGCAATCGGTTACTATTAGTGAACTCCCAATGTCAATTTTAATTAACATGTCCTTCCCCTTCTTTCCTAACTGTTGTCATAGACACTGAAAATTCCATTTTTTGAACATGTCTTTGGAATGATGGATACTTTCATCATCTGGAGTGGACATAGGACAGGACATTAGAAGACCTTTGTTCTTCTCAAGACTAGTAAATAGCTGAGAGGATAGGGACAGGACTGTAAATCTCAGTTTCCTATGCCATAAAATGAGGGGCAGAGTTACACAAAACTATTTCCTACAATATGACATCAGCATCTTTATAAAAGGTCATCTACCCAAACAGACATCCAACCCCCAAAACAACTGAAAGAAGCAAGAGAAGAGGAATAGGCAAAAGAATTTGTCCATTTCATCCAAATTTTCAAATCTATTGACCTAAGGTTGTTCATGATCTCCCTTATTATATATTTAACATCTCTTGGATCTGTATTTACCATCCAATTGTCATTCTTGATATTGATAAACTGTGGGTTTTTTCCCTTGTCAGTTTTCCAGTGTTTAGAAATATTATTAATCACTTCACATATCAATTCTGGCTTTGTTATTTTGTTCTAATGTATGTATATTTTCTATTTTATTGATTTCTGCTCTTATTTCTATTATTTCCTTCCTCTTTACTTTGTTTTGATTTGGTGTTCTTCTCTATTCTTGAGATAGAAGTAGATATCATTGATTTTTCAGGCTTTGTTCTTTTTTAATATTTATCACTAAGGCTATAATATTTTCTCTAAGTAGTGCTTTAGTGTTTCTGACAAGTTCTAATATGTCTTATCTTCATTATCATTCAGTTCAAATATTTTCTAATCTCTGATTTTCTTTTTTAACCCAAAGATTATTTAAGAGTGCATTGCTTAATTTATAGTCACTTAGGGTTTTAATACTTATCTCTTTGTTTTAGAATTTTAGTTTAATTTTATTTTTGCCAGAAAAATACTCTAAAAGTATTTCAATCTGATTTGTTGGAGCTTTGTTTACTATGTAAAATTTGTATTTTTAGTATATGTCCCATGTACTCTTAAAAAGAACATGGAAATTCAGTATCCAGTAATAGAAAAGTAGCTACTGTTGAACAATCCATCCTATAGATACAAACTATAAGCTCTGGCTAAAAAGAAAAAGAAAACACCTACTTGAGGGCACTAGAGAACAACCAAAAGCAGGCAGAATCTGAAAAGGTGTCTAGACGGGGAAAAAGGAAATGGCAGAGGGTGAGTTTTCCATTTATACAGCTTTAACCTTGAGGAAAGGTGCCAGCAGATTCCAAACGAGATGGATAAAGCTTAAAAATGTCCTTCTGACTTGAAAAACTCAAGGATAGAGTTCCATATAATGATAGAAGACAGAAAATGAGACAGGGCAATCCCAAAAAAGAGAGATCCAGAAAGGAAGAGTCCTCAGTTCAGAGTATAAACTCAATCCAAATCTCAAGCTGAAATGCCTTCCTGAAATGCTCTTCCTTGTTGTCTGTGTGAATATTTTTCAGATTTTTCTTAAGATGTATCTTATCAATGAGCCTATCCCTGACCATCTCACTTAAAATTGGCATCCATCCACCCCAGGACTCCCATTTCTTTTTCCTACTTCATCTTTCTCAATGATACCTTTCATCAAGTACAATACTCTACATTTTTTGTATCCGTTTGGTTTATTGCCTGTCTTGTAGAATATGCCTACGTGTAGAATTTAAGCTCCAGTAAGGCTGAAGTTGGGTCTCTTTTGCTCAGTGCTGTGTATCATTTCATAGAACAAACAGTCCATGGGGCGTGATAGCTACTCAATAAAGATTTCTTGCCTGTGGAAAAGAAAGGATTGAAGAACTAGGAACTCAAACCAAACAGAGCACCAATAATGCCAAGCTTTTTGCTTGATTCTGTCTTCATATCTGTTGTTCTCTCAACCTGGAAGCTATTCCTTCCTCTTCCCCACCCAGATTGTTTTCAACTAGATGAACTTTTGTTTATCCTCCCAAAGTGTGTTAGTTGTTATTTCTTTTATGAAACCCAAACTCTGCCTCAAGCCCACACCCAGATACAGTCACTCTCTCTTCTGTATGTCTATACTTTACACATAAATTCAATCATGATACTATAAAATTTTGTTGTAGGCATTTGCTGGTATATGCTTCTTCATTACAAATAAAAAAGCCCCTTGAAGGTAAGGGCTATATTTGGTTGATTGGGAATCCTGATAAGAATTTTTTTTAAATTTTCCTCCTTTGGCCTTCTGTTACATACTATCTGAAAAGCCTTCAGAGAAGACGACATATAAATTACATCTTTAAAAACAAATAAAAATTAGCTAGATAGAGAGTAAAGTGCAGCATAAATACAGTTTTATAGTGAAAAAAATGGAATTGTTTCATTTGCTTATATTTAAATGGAAAGCATAGATTTTTCTAGGGTCACATCAACAGTCAGTCACCATGGAAAGAACATCTCTATTACTTTTTATCGTAATGAGCTATTAACTTGAAGGTTAATTATGAGAAATACGGCAATTTGCTGATAAAAGCACAGAAAATTATAAATCCATCTAGACAAGTAGAAAATATGTAAAATCCAAATTTTGGAATTCTGAATTCTTCCTTGTTTCTGAAGAAAATGAGGGCAGAAATGTCATTCTGTTACTTCTGTTGCCCTTCCTTTGAGTGTTCAGTAATAATATGTAGAACACGTAGCACACGTTTCTCAGCACACAAGGAGAGCACAAAGCACAGCTTCAAAGGGAAGCGTGATCGACTGCCAGGAAATGTGAGCATTTAGCCATCTTCCAATTATCAAATGTGAAGTTCTGCTTAAAAGAAAATTTTCTTTGACCTTTGTGTGGATGTAATTATTCCTTTTCCCAAAAATCAGTACCATTTGACATTGAAATAAAATTGGCTCAAAGCTTGAATTTCTCTCCAATTGATTGTCTACTTGGAGGGATTTGATATATATATTTTAGATGCATGTCATATATTTTTGATATATATGTATGTGTCGATCATGTATATATGGCTAGAAGCTGCTTACCCTACCTTCCCAGTTTACCTGAATGCCTGGATTTTTTCTATGTTGCTATTGTTCTTTATAATCCTATTAGTCACTCTAGGTTAAGTAGGTAGTTTTTATACCATCAAGAATTCCTTTGTTGACTAGCAAATTTCTAATGTGAACTCAAAGAAATAGGACATAGGTTAGGTCAGTTACAAAAGGAAAAAGGGACTGCAGGGATTCATTTGGACTATAGTCCTGAAAATATGAGAGGCTGAAGTTTTCCACGTGTTCCACAATTCTTTGGAAGGGATGTTTTTGGAAGAGGTCGACAGAATTGATGGGAGATGCAGGATTGTTGGAGCTAGGATGACTCCACCATAGGATGCCCTCTCATTCTGAAAGTCCCCTCACATCTAAGTCTTCTCCATTTTAAATTCTCTGACAGCCTTGCACTACAGTTTGAATGTCCAACTCTTTATTCATTACATATGATCTGGCTCCTCCCTACCTCTCTGACCTCATCTCAAACCACTCAGCTCTTTGCTTAATACGTTCCAACCACACTGGGGTTTGATTCTGTTCCTCAGATTCGCCAAATTCAGTTGCTATTCCTTTTTTCTAAAAGGTTCTTCTCCTGTTTCTTCATTTGATTAGCTTCCTATGAGTTTTCAAGTCTAATCTTAAATGTCACCTCTCAAAGATGTCACCTCTGAGACAACACTCTTAAAGTACATTCCCTAACTCAGATTCTCTCTCATATCACATTGTTGTTTTGCTTCATAGCACTTTACTGTAGGAAATAATATTTGGTATTTAATGTTTATTTGTATATCTTATTTCTGTCCCTAAGGGAAGTATGCTACGTGAGGACAAGAACCTGGTCTGTCTTATTCACTGCTGTCTCTCCAATGCAAGAACAGTGCATGGCACATGGTACATGCTCAGTAAATATTTTAGAATAAATAAACAACAAATATGACACATGACTACTTTTTTAAAAAAAAATATCCATGGCAGGCAGTAAAATAATCAATGAACACTGTTGGTGAGCACTCGCTGTGTGACTCATGCAGTCACAGACTGACAGCTCCCTCTGGATGCGCTATCCTGTAGAGTGGTCCATCTGGACTCTCCAGAGCAGGTTGCTTGGTTTTGCTTCTTAGGCAGCTGGTGGGCTCAAGAGAGTTAGTTAGCACTCCGTTGATGCAGACAGTCCATCTAAGAAAAGATTTCTGACACTTTTATATTAAACATCCTGTGTTTTATTTACTATTCGTGGTAATTTACTAATTCCTTCAAATAATTTAAATACTCTCAGAATTTCTAGATATATACCCAAACTTTCACTGCCCTACACACACTAAATGTCCCTAAATTTACAGTAAGCATAAGCTTTGCTTATGGGAGGGAAAGAAAGGAAGAGCTGAAAAACTACTCAATTAAACCATAAACTGATCATACTAAGCAGCAGAATCACAAGATTGAGTCCTGAGTATGAACTCTAATTTATTACCATCGTATATTTGTGAAAGACGTGTCTGGAAACATACGAACTTATTCAGAGAAAGATGGTTTTCTAGAATAAAACAATATTGCTCTGTTACAAAGGAATAGATATTTTCAGAAGAACATAAGCCTGCAGACTAAGACTTGTCTGCTAGGACAGTGCACGTGGAGACTTTGTTATGTATTTTCGAATACAGTTTTAATTTCAAAAAAGATCGATCTAGTTAAAACTTCATGTATGGAGGATAATGGTGACTGCCTGAATCTGAATCTCTTCACACACTATCCCTAAAAACATAAGAGCAACAAGGAAGGCAAATAAAACCACATGTGATCCAAATCTTCAACATTATTAGAAGACAGAGAATACCAAATTCAAATTACTTGTAGGGGAAGAGATAAGCACCAAATTCCAGCAGAGTTCTCACTGTGCTACATGCTTGTGGGTGTGGAAAGTGAGAGAGGGAAGGCTTGAGGGATTTCTTGAGAAGGGGAACAGAGTATGCGCATGAAGTACAGAAAAAACACCTTTAGGAAAAAAGAGTTCAACACCAAATGCCCAAATATTGGTCTGAGACCTGGGAATTCACAGCACCAACAATGGGGAAAGTACTTGAAAATGAGAAGAAATGGAGGTGGCAACCATAGAGAACTACTTCTGGGGAAGAAAGGCAAATATGGAAGAGTGATGCTTTGGGGGAAGATATGGTAGAAAAGGGAAAAGAAAATGTAAGGGAGAGGGAAGTAACAATCTTGTAGAAACAAAAGGTGGCAAAATAAAACAACTTGTCATGCTCTACCGTCACCAAATGAAACAATAATCTCCTTTAACTAAACTATATTTTCATAAACTGAAAGAGGTAGCTCTCAAACCAGAAATCTTACGCAGTAGATGTTAGGAATAGAAAAGAAAAATCAGATGAACTTATACAAACTTATGGAAAGAAGAAAGCAGAAAATGTGAATCAAAGATTTCGCTTGAGAAAATTTCTCCCCCCACCAAATAAAATAAACACAATGCAGGAGAAAACTGCAACACAACACTAGAATCTGAATTTTAAATCCTCAAACAAGAATTTGAAGATATTTTTTAAAAAGCAAGAATCAAAAATTCAAAAAGTAAGAATAGAAATGATGCAAAAAATAACCAAAACAACAAAAAAACCTCACAGGAAGAAAGTAACAAGAGGTTAGTGAACTCAGGAAAGAAATTTAACAAACAGATAAACCATCTCTGAAAAGAAGCATAAATTATAAAGTGTTCAAAGGATAATGGATTCAACTGAAAATTTTGTAAGGGACACTGAAGAAAGAAAGAAAACCAACCAAGAAGAGGAAATGAGATAAAGAAATAAAATGATTAGATAGAGAGTGAATGAAACAGAAAGCTAGCAAAGGAGGCCTAGCATGTGTACAACTAGAGTTTCAGAAGAAGAAAAGCAAAACAACCTAATAGAAGTAATATTTAAAACTGTAATCTAACAAGACTTTTAAAAGAAAGCTAAACTTACATAGTGAAAGGGCTCTTTGTATACCTGGGAAAATCGACCCAACAGTAAACTCTAAGATGTATGTTGGTATAACTATCAGGCTTTAAAGACAAAACCAAAATCATCAGGATTCCTGGACAAAAACATTAAATTAGAAGGATAAAAAAATTATCCGGGTGCCAGACTTTTCAAGAGCAACATAAAAAGCAAGGCCGCAGAGTAGCAGCGTTTTAAAAATCTAAGAAAAATGTGAGCCAAGAATTTTATATCCAGCCAAGCAATCTTTCAAGTATCAAATCTATAAAAATAAACAACTTGGAATGAGAAGGAACTCAACATATGCTGAAACCATGAGCTCTTCATGAGGATTCTACTATAAGATGAACTTCGTCAGAACAAAAGATGACTGATAAGCTTCTACGAAAAGACAGAAGGTGAGCATCTAATATACTCAAATGTGGGACTACTACAGGGATAGTAGTTGGATATAGGTTTAGATACATGGGTGAGAAAATAGCACGTAAACACCACATATTCTGACAAAGTAGAAATAATGCAATTAATAAATAGAAGGAGAAAACAGAGAGAAGGGGAAATGGAGTGAGATCATTGACTCTTGCAAAGGATGAAAGTCAAAGAATATCATTTAGATTTCACAAACTGCATAGTGAAACGCTTAGTAAGAAATAAGGTGACTAAGACAACATAAAAGGTATACATGAATAGGTTAACAGCTAAACAAAATACAAAACTTCCTCAATACCAAAGGCATTTTTAAAAAGAGGAAAGAAGACTCAATAAATACAGAAAGAGGTACAGTAAATATAACACAATAGACACAGAAATTGTAAAATAATACGGCAAGCAACATATCAATCACTAGAAACAGGCTTCACTCTCTTACCAAAGGAAAAGATTTTCAAATTGGCTCATAGAGCAAACCCAGCTCTCTGCTGTGTACAAGAGGCATATTTAAAACAGTAACTCAAAAGTACTAAAAATAAAGGCAAGTGCAAAGATATAAGGAAGCAGAGCTTGTGTTTCTGACATCAAAGTAAAATTCAAGCCAAAAAAACCATTAAATGAGACCAAAAAGGGCACCTAAAATGCTAAAAGCCACAATTGACAATGAAGAAATAGAAGTTATAATATCTATGCACCAAATAACACTAAAAAGCCACCAGAGATCTAAGATGAAATAGAAATATCAAAAGTAGGAATCTTTGACACATTATTCTCTGTTCAAGACAGATCAAATGAAAAAAAAAATTGGGCTTTAGAATATATAAATGATGTAATCAACAATATAGAATTTATTGGATATATCAAACACTACACAATTATATGGAGAATATACTTTCTTCTCAAACACTCATGGAATAGTCACAAAAATTAACCATATATTAAGTCACAGGAGAAGCATCAGTAACTTCCTTAAATTAGAAACAACAGTGATCACAATGCAAAACAATTAGAAATTAAAAGAAATTCCATGTGGAAATAAAAAACATACTAAATAACTCTTGGGTAGAAGAAGAAATATAATCATAAGTTTCGAAATTTCTGAAAAAAGAGTGATAGCAAAAACATTACATATTGGAATCTGTGGGATATATTTAAAGTAATGATCAGAGGAAAATTCATAGCCTTAAACATCTCTATCATTGGTAAGAAAGCTACAGTCCCCAGGGCAGAGCCAGTCCAATGCCTGTCTTGTATGATCTGCAGAAACAGTCAGACTTCTTCATTTATGGCTGCTTTTGCACAACTGCAGAGTTGAATAGTTGTGACAGAGATTATGTGGCTCACAAAACCTAAAATATATGCTATTTATACACCCTTTAGGAAAAAAGTTTGCCAATTCTTGCTCCATATCAATAGAAAGATAGATGAAAAGTAAACAAATTCCCAACTTAAAAGGTTCAAAATAGGTAAGCCAAAATAAACACAATTAGGAAAATAATAGAGATTAAAGCAGAGATTAATTAGGTAGAGAACAGAAAACAGTCTCTTAAATTAAATTAAAATTCTGATCTTTAAAAAAATCAACAAAATAGACAAAATACTAAATAAATATTTTTCAACAAGGCAGAAGAAATGACCTAGAAGAAATAACTATTGATACAGAGGAGCTAATATACTATACTATACTATAATAAATATGAAATAAATTTTTGCACACCTGCATAAAAAATTGAAAACACAGATAAAATTGATAATTCATTAGAAAAATAAACTTTATTGAAACTGTCTGGTAGACAATAGAATAATTTCCATAAAAGATATAAAGTTATCAAAGTCGAAAAAACAAAACAACAATTAGGGAGAAATTTTTTCAACTTATATCACAGATAAAGAGCTAATACTTACTAAATAAAGAAGATTTTTTTAATTTGAGAAAAGAAAAAGACCAAAAATCCTGTAAAAAAGTGGTAAAAGATATGAATATAGGTGAATTCACAAAAAGCATATGATCCTTAAACACATGAAATGGTGTTCAATGTTATTTATAATAAAGAAAATGTAAGTTAAAAACTTCACTAAGATGTCATTTCTAACCATTAGACTGATAAAAATTTAGAAGTTTAACAATGCGCTCTGTTGGCAAGGCTGTGGGGAAACAGACATTCTCACACATTGCTGTAGGAACGTAAAATTATACAACCCTTCTGGAGAATTTGGCAATATCTAACAAAATTATATATGCATTTACCCTTTGTACCAGAAATCCCACTTCTGGGAAGTTACCATTAAGATATGTTTAGAACAGTAGGGAAATATATGTTGTATATTATTTGTAACTGGAAAATACTGGAAACTACTTCAATGTCCTAATATAGGGATTGGTTGACTATCATTCATCCATGCAATGGTAGACTATGCAGCTGTAAGAAGAGTGAGGAAGACTTTTATATGAATAGATATGGAGTGATTTTTAGGATATAGTAATGAAAAAGCAAAGTCCATGTCAGTATATGGAACGCTGTGTGTGTGTGTGTGTGTGTGCACACGTGAACATGCTTACTTTTGCAAAAAAAAAAAAAAAAAAGGAAGGATAGGCCAGAAAACAATGAAACTTGCGACTTACAAGAGATATAGGGTAGAAAGGAGCCAGGAGAAGGTACATAGCTGGAAAAGATACTTCTCTGGTCTAATTTTTGTGTAGTTTTGACTTTTAGAAGCATATCAATGTTCTCCATAACCTACTAAAAAAATGAGAGGAAATAAAACTACAAATGTATGTAATCAGAAACAAGCCCAAATGAATAATATAACCATACTGAAGTGGTGTGGGGAGACCTAACACAAATAATTTTTAAATGGAATACTTTAACTGTCCAGAAAAAAAGAATCAAACTAAATCTTAAAGACATTTTAGTAAGTGTATTTGTCATAACTGTATCAATTCTGATTCTATACCACACGTATCATAGGACTGAGCAAATGAGAAAATTGGATAATATTGTTGGGAGTTAGGGTTCATACTGCGAAAGAAGAAAATGCAAATATAGAATGGGGAAAGGGCAAAGAATAACTACTTGCGTTCTGGCATTGAAATTAGAAATGTCATGATAAATTTGTGATTTCTCTCTCTTGATCCTAGAAGCAATGACATCCCTGTGGCAATCTAGGACAAGATGTAGCACCCAGGAAACAAGCAATCAAACAGAGAGGAGAAATATAGGAGATTTCTTCTAGGGTCAATACAAAATAAGGACAAGGACATCAACTGTGCAATCAGCTAAGGTAGTACTAAATCCTACTTGAAGTGAGGCAAGAGAAGATTCCAGAAGGAATGCCCTTTCAAAAAATGTATCATATAAATATAAATATAATACAGTTATGCACTGCATAATGATGTTTCAGTCAATGACAGACTGCATGTACAACTGTGGTCCCATAAGATTAGTAACATATAGCCTAGGTGTGTAGTAGGCTATACCATCTAGTCCTCTGTAAGTACACTCGATGACATTCACACAACAAGGAAATCGCCTAACGACACATTTGTCCCTGTTGTTAAGCAATACATGATTGTATATATAAATATAATACAAAATATATCATACAATGCATACATATAAATGCATCATACATTTATCATAAATGTATAAAATATTTATTAATTCTAGGAGAAAAAATGTTATTTGGCTAAAGGAAATGTCATTATAGAACACAACAAGTTTTCACTTTGTAAAAATTTTGGTTAAATGGTTTTACAAGAAGGAGGAGAGGAAGAGTGTGGACGGTTTAGGAGGAAACTTAAGAGAAGCTAAGCTTCACCTTCAGATGTTTAGCTGTTTTGAAAATGACATGGAGACAATAGATGTAGAATACAATGCATAGGTATACATGTATGTATTCTATATACAATAGATGTAAAATAAAGATACAATTTATGATTGTGGGGATAAACTCCCAAAAAAAAATAATCAAAAGAGTTAAAAAGTGTTTGCCTTAGAAAAAAATAAATTGGGAGTGAGAAGAAGGTAGAGTAGTGGACGTTTGCTTTTACTTTGTAGCATTAATGATTTTCTAAGTTTGTACCCCTAGTAGGAGATTGTTCTTGAAATGGTGAAATATTTGAGGAGCTAGGTTAGAGATTATTACAGAATGATCTGGTGGTCTCATTCTAGAAATATTCTCCTGGGATGATACTCTAGGTCATTCCTTTGTCCTTTTTTCTATTATGTAGTAGCTTTAAACATTGATAATTAAATAAAATGGGTTGAAAGGCAGTTTTTAATGTATAGGCAACCACCAAAAGAATAAAACAAGACATTTATTGTCCAATCTTTAGGAGTCTTTCAGGAAAAGAAGATAGAAAAAATAAATCTACAGCTCGTTCAATGTCCTGCCTCTATGCTTGTCTTGTCTTGGAATTACTTTGAGGCATTAGTGTTAAATGGTTAAGCCAAAACTTTCAAAGATAATAAAATATAGCAGAAGCCAGGCAACTTGAAATAAAGGAACAATGAGGTCTCAGATTCAACTAATCTTTTTGAAGTAGGCTCTATGTGCCAGGCTCCTTTCGAGGCAGGATTTCATCACAAATCTTTAAGACAGGCATCATTATCCTCATTTCTACAAATGAGGAGAATGAAACTCAGAGAAAGCAAATAGCTCGCCAAGGTCATAAATCTAATGACTGTTGGGTTGTGGTTCAAATCCAGATATTTGGACTCCAATTCCACCATTCTCTCATTACTTCACGTTGCTTCACTACAGCTCACTCAAGTTCAACAGTGCTCAAGTTCAGCAAGTCAACAATCGCTTTTTCTTTCCTCCTTTGTTGTTCTGACTTTGCTGTCCTCATCGTTTATGGAAAGAATCAAATCAACACAATACCATGTGCATTGTGCCTAAGTAAACAGGATGCCCCCACTTACAAGACGGGGTAGCACAAATTTATATTCTATCAAGCCGTAGGCATCAATCTCAACAAAACTGAAAAGGAGGGCAACTCTAGCTGTTTCTAAATTTCCCTTACATTCTAGGAGCTGTGCCAAGTGAAATCTTGCAGCTTAAACTAAAAAAAAAAGAAAAAGAAAAGGAACTTTGTACATTTAATCTTGTAAGTAAGCACACGCTCACAAACTATTCTAATATTTATAACTATTCTCAATGGTAGCCAAGTAATTTTTCATTTTATTCTAAAAATCCCAGTTACATAAATTATGCATTGTTTCCCAAACTATGAGAGCACAAGACAAATATCCACTTCCCTCTTGAAAGGTGAAAAAAAACTATCAAATTGTCAGTATGTAGGGGTTTCTCCAGGTAGACTCCAAGTTTCTGTGTAGCCATGGGTTTTGATGGGACAGAGAAACAATGATGCATTATTAGACTCATCCATCGTCTCTACCACTCATCCAACTAACCGTCCTAAATAGAAGGTTAAGCTATTTAACAGGTACTTGAAGAATTGAGGTACAGTTTTTCTGTTGGGTATATTCAGTCTCAACTCTACTGAAGAATTTAGACAAAAAAATTATGTACCATATACTTATTAAATTTGAAGAATTCAAAACCCCCAAAATTATTGCAGCCTAAGAGGGAAGGTACATTGACTTGCTGCCAAGTAATTTTATATAATAGCTAAGTAGACTAACAGTAGTGAGGTAGTTCTGTTTTATTAATGCTTTTCACTTATATGCTAAGGTGCTTACATTTTCAGAAAATGCATGTCTCCCAAGTCAGACATTTATTTACCCAACAGTGAGGCTAATGCAGATGACTCTTTGTGTGTATGCACTAGGAACAATAAAGACAAAAATGATTATAGGAACCCATGGAAAACCATGCTGATATAACTTTATCCACCTTTGTAACTTCTTTAGTGTTCTAGAGTCCATTTGTCTCTTTTCCCAGGAAAAAGAGGCAAAGAAAAGCTCAGCTGATGACTAACAACTGTTCTCAGCCCTATTGCAGAGCGCTTACTAGCACAAAACTGTGCTCTTTTAAATTTTTCCTCATGTTAGAGTAATTACTCAATGAAAGAAGCCATAAAATAATAATTTCAGAGACCTAATTCTAGCTTTTATACAGCAAAAGATGCTCTCATACCAATTACATGCTTAATGAGAAATATATTTTAAAATACAGTATATCCTAAACCCTAGTGTTTCTTACCACCCCTACAACTAACTCTTCTTTAGCTCAAGCTACAGTCAATTCTGGCTTGATAACTGCCCCTGGCTGCTTGCCTCCTCTTGGCCCTCTGCCATTATTTTGCCACTCAGCAGTAGGAAGAATGGTACTTTTACAATGTAAGTAGATCATGTCATCCCTATGCTGAGAAATCTCCTAATAAGTTTCCAGCTCTCAGAAGGAAAGAATAAACTATTTCCCATAGGCCAAAAGACCCTACGTTATCTGGCTTCTGCCTATCTCTAAGTGAATCCAAAGAAGAAAGACACACGACCAGGCATAGGGTGTAGCAGTAAAATGCTCCCAGGAAACAGGCCTATGGAAGAAATCAGGGCTGTAATTTTGATAGTAAATTTGATCCTCTAAGAAAAGGGATGAAAAAGACACGGGCATATGTGGGTTCAAACAAGAGAGAAAAAGCAAAGGGAATGTTTCCAAGCAGAGATCAAACCCTTTTACTTACATATAACTGAAATAAAGCATGTCGTGCATGCTGGTTAAAGAAAAACTGGTTGTTTTGTTTGGAAACGATTTATGTGTGCATAATTTCACTGTAAGTTTGCTTGGCCACGTCAAGGTGAAAAAAAAAAATCTTCACTTTGCTTTCATTGAAAGAGTTGGAAAAAGTACTTTGCATTTAAATTTTCTGTGGGTTTGGTTTTTAAAAAAAGTAAAGGAGATTATCCTAGAGAACTGTATATTAAAATCTTAGTTGAATAATTTTAGAAAATTTAAATATTTGGAAAGTCCATAAGAATCCAACCAGTACAAGGCTCAAACTTCCAGACAGTGCAGAAATACTTTCTTGATCAACTTTGAACACATGGTTATTTAATTTCTAGTTGAAAGTTTCCAGTGATAAGGGACTTTTACATCTTAAGATTTTTTCCGTTATAATTCTGATGAATGGAAAAGCCTTTACATTGAGTTAAATGTCTCTTTTTAATTTTCACTTATTGATTCTAGATTTGCCTTCTTCACCAATATAGAATTAATCTAATTTCTCATCTACCTAATGTTGCTCTATATGTTTTCATACAACTGGCATTTTTCTTGCTTGTGCTATCTTCTAACTACAGTCTAAACATTCCTAGGTCCTTCAATGCTTCCTCACATTAGATGGTTTCCATTCCTTTCAACATATCACTTTAATTCTTTTGGCGATACCATTGTTGGCAGATGTTTTTATTAAAATATTACATCAGGTATTAAACATAATAATCCGGATGTATCATGACCACTGAAGATTAAAATTGTTTTGCCTTCCTCAGTCTATACAATATCTTTAATAGTCATGAGTAATTTATATTACTCTCTAGTCAATTAAAACTTCCTGGATTTCTTTTCTTTTTTTTTTCCTGCTGAGGAAAATTCTCCCTGAGCTAACATTTGTGCCAATCTTCCTTTATTTTTAGTATGTGGGCCACCAGCACAGCATGGCCACCAACAGAGTGGTGTAGGTCCACGCCCAGGAACTGAACCTGGGCTGCCAAAGTGGAGCTGACTGAACTTAACCTCTAGGCCATGGGGCTGGCCCTGGATTTTTTTTTTCACATAAACTTCTATGAAGCCAGGTACCTCCCACACTATACTTTATTTTTTTGATTAAAAATTATTTGATTTTATTCAAATGCAAAACTTTAATCTTCATTAAATATCACATTGTTAATTGTATTCTTTTGGACCGTTGAGTTCTCAGCAGTTCTCTGGAATCTTGGTTGTATTATCTATTATATTACCTCTCTCTTCCAGTTTTGTATGATTAGCAGACTTGGCAAGATAGTTTGGGTTACTATGTTGTTGATACAGTGCTAAATAGAAGAAGATTCCTTAAGGTATATCTCATTAGAATATATTTGGAAACAATTGTTCATCTATTTTTAAAATTCTCCTATCTGTGTTGTTATCCAATATTTATGGCTCTGGGGATATTCCTCAACAATATCTTGAGACATTTTGTTAAAAATTTTGATGAAAATGATACACAGTAATATATATAATTCTCCTCACTTAACCATCTCTTTATTCCAACCCCCTAAAGAGCATAACTTAGGTTAATTTACACTTAGGGAATCCATTTTCTAAGTAAATAACACTTTTCATTCCAAGTTCTCACAAACCAATTGTCTTGAATTTCCTGTTCTTTTACTGGCTGTCTTAATTCAGCCTAATTCAATTATTAGCAGAATACAATCGTGTGTGTGTGTGTCTGTGTGTGAGAGTATGTGTGAGCATGTTTAAAAGACAGAGTTGTTTGAATCCATCCACACCATTTCCAACACCGTGCTCCAGTTCTGTAAGCCTGAGCTTACCTCCTGGTTTAAGAACTCCTTCAGAGTCTACAATATAGTGGACCCTACATTCATGTGAGTGAAAAGATAAAAAGACACCCAAAAGAGTTCTTTTATGTGCTTGGACCTCTGAAGTATGCACTGAACGGTTCTGTAGAGCAAATGTATTACCGCAAGTTTTTGACATTTCACAGAGGACAGTTAAAAGAATCATTGCTAAATAGAATCAGTTTAACAACTTTCACAGATATTTGTGTAAAATTTTTATGGGTTTTCAAAGTAAGCTTTTAGTTTTACATAGAAAAAATATAGTCTAAGCAATAATAAAGACATTTTTAGACCAGGGAACTCTTCATTCTATTGACATCATCTACTCGCACGTTTACTATATAGTTTAAACAGAAGAAAAGGGAAGTTTTTACTTTCCTGGAAAGTATCAGTTTGGCAATGATAGATTAGGTCAGGCTGCTTAGAAAAACACTTCAAAAGCTTCTGAGTAGTAATTGATCTAATAATTGATTAACATTCAGTTCAAAATTGAACTCAGCTATTCTGGTACCCATGCAGAAGGAGCAACATCCTTACGCAAAAGAAATCACATACCTTAGAGACCACCATTCCTCACGGGGAGGGAGTGGGGGTTGGTATTGGGCCAGGATATCCAGGCGCAGCAGCCAGAAGAATAGTGAGTGCTACACTCGGGTGACAGCCATTGGGTTGGTGCCATTCCTTCTGGCCATCATCTTGCTCCTCACCAGAACCTTTTTCAACAGGTTTTGCAGGAGGAGGTGTGAAGAGTCTTTGCAGTACCCACCGATTTGGAAATCGGTTATATGACCCTGGCTCCAGACTCTGATGCCTAAGCCAAACTCCCAGAGTAAAAACTCCACAAAGCAGAGATTTTGGTCTCCTTTGATCCCTGCTGCATCCCCACAGCCTAGGTCAGTGCCTTGGACGGAGGAGGTGCTGATAAGTGTTTGCTGAATGTATCAGTTGGGATGTCTTCATGATGATTTAACAAGCTAATAATCCTAATTCATGTTTATAATCTTCTTTATTTCCTCCCACTCTAATTTTCCTTTAAAATTAAATAATATTAATATTAGTAGCTAACATTTTTGAGTGCTTTGTCCCAAATACTGTTCTAAGCACATCACATGAATTAACTCAGGCAAATTAAGTAAGCGTTCTTAGTTCTCTTCCCACTGCATATTTCACAATCTAAATTTCACTCTCAGATATTGCTACTTTGACCACAAAATGGCCTCCACTGCAAAGTACTTCAATTCGTCCAACCTCACATTACAGGCCCTAAACCAGCTTCCCCAAATCTTGCAGACCAGATAGTCTGGCCCGAGCAACTGTTTTTCTTTATTGTATCAAGATTGAATGAGTCATAAAAATTCAGAAGAAGATCAAAAGGAATGCCAACCAGAACAGATTTTGTTTGTAAGTACGTTGTTTATACATTTCAGGTTTTGAGTATATGAAATGTCCATCAAAAAGAATCACACTTGCTACCTGGTGAATTCCAGACTTTTTAATGACTTATGCAAGGCATATCATAATCTGGTCTCTGCTTTCAATTTAGTCTCCTTCCCTGGTGCTGCCCACTCCTGAACACATCTTGCTATTTCATGTTTCCGTGTTCCCTTAGCTGTTGCACCACTAATTGAGCCCTAAGCTGGAATCCTTGACAGTTTCCCCAGACCTTAGCATGGTAATGAGTGTTTGGTCCTCATAAAGCTTCATGAGACAAAGGAGGGAATGGATACAGAAGAATCATTTCTGGATAATTATGAACTTTTTCTTCTACTCTTTTTGCATGAATGTTAACTGCATCTTTTACCAGATGTAGTGTAATCAAAAAATCTCCTCGGCGTTGTTTTTTTTCACAAGAATTCTCCCAAAGCAGCTTTCAATTCCATCTTCCTGACACTCTTTTAACTCTCCAAAGGCTAGATCACTTAAAATGTTCAACATGAAAAGGGTTTGGAAAGAAAAGAAGAAATAACAAATATCTTCCTGAGAATACTTTGTGAATGCCTTCTCCATCCTCTGCCACAGCCTGAGCATAGCTGACTCGGTGCTTGTAGAGTAATCCTATGGACAGTCTGCTCCACACAGTCACTAGACATATGTAGACATTACAAGAGGGGTAAAGGGCAGAGTTCTCTTTCTTACATTTCTAAGCATTTATTGCATTATTGCAATATATTGGCAAATACAAGAAATACCAGGAAGAAACATTGTAAAACATCCAGAATAATTTTAGCTTAATAACTTACATAAGCCTGGATAAACATTAAATATAGACTCTTAAAGGTCAAACTATTTTTCCTCATGCAAAATGCATTAATAATATCTGTATGACAAATTTTGAGAAGCAGCTCTTAGTATGTCAAATTTTTTCCAGACTTTTCATTTTCTTTCTCTATCCTAACTTTATCTTCACCATATGACCAAACAGATTGACTTCCAAAGCACAGCTCTGATCATGTCCCTCCCTGTCTCGAAAGCTTTTAGTAGAACCTCATTTTTATGAAATAATGTACAACGATATTCATGTGGTACTCAAAGGCCACCAAGTTCAGTTTAACTTCTGTTCTTACTCTTATATTCTACCTTTCATTTACATGTACTCTGTTTTTCCAGACAAATTATTCCCTTTGCTATTCCTAATTCTGCCTTTCTTCTCTGCCTGGAATGGCTGTCCTCTGAACTGCCTAATCATTTTCTACCTTTTCATATTGTATGTATTATACGTTAGCTTATTTAGCAGTCCTGGGTGCATGCACGAGTATGTGTATGTATATAACATTGATAAACTATTAGCTTTTGCAAGCATGTTTTCTTGCTTATATCTTCCACGATTCAGAACATTACAAATAGTAAGTAGTCGATAAATGTGCATTGAATAAAAGATTAAATGATTATATTTCCTAATAAAACCACCATTCTATTTGACATGAAGATTTTTCAATCTCCCAGTTATCATCCAAACATCAGTTGTCTTTCCACCTGTTGCGTGTTATCTACTAGTCAGTGAAAGATTGCAGAAATCTTGCTCAACCAAAAAAAAAAAAAATCCTCTCTGTCTTGGAGAGTAGCGCCATCTTCTGACATTGTGTCTTGCTTGTGCTGTTCCCTTAATGAGGATATTCAAGCCCTCAGAAAGGGAAGCATTATTTTCACAATTATATCAATGTGGAACTATTATAAGCTATTCTCACAGTTTGAAAACATAGTCTCTGATAATTCACTTTCTGCTCCAAAAATGTCCAAATCATGGCAATTTTAGAAATGGCCCAGGGAATGGATTGCAGATTCAATCGTGGATGTCATTTACTCCCTAAATACCTAGTGATGTATTTAGATATTCGAAAGTCAGGATCATTCTTAGAGACTAACCTGAGTTATATTTATGAAAATGAGAGAGTACATTCCATTCTCTTCCATCTCCATCAAGGCTTAAGTTTTGTATTTTCATTTTCAAAATGTGATTCATGACCTTAAAATGTATTTACTGACTTCTCTCAAATAGTGTTGTCGTGCATGTGGCTTTTAAGATGCAGGCAGAATTGTACTTTTCATGAATATCATGTGTGTGTCATGTGTGTATGTGTGATTGAGTTCAGATTGGCGAACACTTTAAAGGGGCATTTTAGGTATGTGAATGTAAAGTCAATCTTATTCTAGGAAGGAGAATTTCCATACCTTGAAGAACTAAATTCTCTGCATAGTATCTCTTGAGTTTAGATGTCTGGACTCTGAATAGGGATGTCCTAATGGAAAGAAATGTGATCATGGAAGGGAAATTGGTCCCTGAAATAGAAGGATGAATCTGGGGCTTAAGCAAGTGATGTCAGATCCTTGGAGGAGGAGTATCACACATGGATTCTGGAAACTATTATGTCTAGTATCTGATAAAAGGGGGAATGGTGGGATTTCCATGCCTCCCTTCCCCAGTCTACATTGTAACTTCTTCTGTTCTCAGGCTTTTTAGCAAAACTTTGTTAAACAGTAAACTTTAAGGAATTATTGGATGGACGTGTTCTCGCACTTAGGAGAGCTCCAATATCCTGGAGGAGTAACATTGACCTGGCAAGGAGTGATCTATATTGAAGCCCAGAAAAGCAACCTGAATTGAGGATGCCAAGTGACATACAGGAAGCGTTCATGGAACAAGAAAATGTTCCTGAAAGTTACCAAGAAATATTTGGGGAGGGAAATTTGATAAAAGACACTACTTCCTGTAACTCAAGCAAAAGAGGGAAACGCAAACTACTGCTATTTGGGTTTTAAAGAGATGAGCGACACAGAAGGCTGCAGAATTTAGGGAAATTAAGCTCTTAAAAGAGTCAAACATGAACAAAATGATTCACAAAGTGTAAGAATTCATCGTCAGTAATACTTTATCATTAGAGTTTATTTTCAGCAGCTCCTTATTATTCAGAGAAATTCAGTTTGGCTTCCAGGACTGAACCATAGATAATTAACACTGTACCCAGTATATTTTTTTCACTCCTTGTTTGATAGAAGTAGTGGTTCAAAGGAAAGCATACACGATCAGCCAATAACCCCAAACCTAATCTCTTTCTTCCTACTAAAGATGTCTTTGTGTCTTACACTGGAAGAGAACATCCTTTAATTAACCGTAAAAGGCAATATGTACTAATAGAAATAAAAATAGTCAAATAGAAAAAGTAAAAAATAGAAGTAGTCAAAGATAATGTAGACTGTAATGAATTCTATAGGAAATGTGTACAGATAATTCTATAATTATAGCATAAAAGTTGAGCCACAGGTAAATGGTAAATCATCTTTAATAATAGAAAGAGTTTGTGTTTTATTTTCATTTTTAAGCAATTAAGTACTTTATATTTTCACTAACTTTACTGAGGATCCATAACTCTGATATTTCTCTTACTTAAGCTCTTAAGTCTAGCTAGTTTTAAATTAATATTCCATTTTGTGGGACCGCATTTTTACCTGCCACTCAGGTAAAAGACAAAAAAAAAAGCTGGTAGAGAATTCATCTTTTGTCTTTTAGTTTGATGTTATTCAATTGTTGCATTTTATTGATGTATATTCTGGGGAAAAATAAATATTACAGTGCCATCCTATACGCTCTCCACTAGTATCTTTACTACCTCTGGACCTTCCTGGTACGTATAAAGAATTCATTTTTTTCACACATTAAAAAGCTTCCTGGGGCTGGCCCCGTGGCCGAGTGGTTAAGTCCGCGCGCTCCGCTGCAGGCAGCCCAGTATTTCGTTGGTTCGAATCCTGGGCGCGGACATGGCACTGCTCATCAAACCACGCTGAGGCAGCATCCCACATGCCACAACTAGAAGGACCCACAATGAAGAATATACAACTATGTACCGGGGGGCTTTGGGGAGAAAAAGGAAAAAAAAAAAATCAAATCTTAAAAAAAAAAAAAAAAAAGCTTCCTTCATATCAAGCCCCTGACTGTCTTTCTCAATTTTTATTGCCTACACAGCTTTCCCTCCTTCTTATTCTGTAATAGAATTCTTCTCTTCTTTGGTGAACCCATCTTCTGTGCTCATGTGAGTCTGATCACTCCCCATGAAACACAAGGGAGGGAATATGATCCAGACCTGGCCAAAGTTCCCCCAGCTTCCTGGATGTTGTGACTGGTTCAGGAATAAGTACAAGACTCAAGCCAGGCCAGGCAGAATCTCCCCTGGAACATTTCTTCTGAGGCTCTCGGAAAAGACCTCCCCTGTTGAGGTTGGTAGGCTGGTGGGATACGAAGTGGGGCTGTGGCCAGCCATCTGACCTACCATGTAGCATGAGTCTGTTCGAGAGATGAAGAGCAAGAGAGAATACTACTGTCCTCATTTGAGCCCCTAGGTCTAGCTGTGACTGAAACTTCAGAGCTTTTAGACTTCTTGGTACATGAACCAATATACTCCCCTTGTGAGAAGGTTTCTTTGAGTTGCGTTTCTGTCATTTACAATGGAAGGATTTTTGACTAAAAAACTGATTCCTGAATTGCATGGTCTATGCCTCATCCATGTGCCAGGGTACCCTGTTATTTACATATTTTAAAATCCCCATCCCTGCAAGCCTTGCTTGCCTAGACTACCTACCTATTGACTTTTGAAAGATATGAAACAACACGATATGTTCTTTTTGTTGGACCCACAACTGAGAGCTGCTCCATTTAATGGGCTAGTCTGTCTCCAGAGCCTGGCCCTGGCCCACAGTAAATAATGGTTGACCATGAACAATTCCAGCTATGTCTAAAGAGATGAAAGTATTCCTCACAGAACAGAGTGACGAGGCAAAACTTACCGAATTTCTGCTGACTCCTAGATAAATAAACAATATTTTATTTCTTCACAACCTAAGAAAGTTACCAGGACATCTTAGATGTTATTTTCTTTTTCTTTTGCCTAAGACCTGTAATATTCATAGCTTATTGTTCATTCTAAGAAAATACCTCCTCACCAAACAAGTCAGATTAGTTCATCTTATGTTGATGCCCATTTATTCATTCAATAATATTTATTGAAATTTACTCCAGGACAGACATTATTCTAGGCACAAGGGATATATCAAAGAACAGGGCAAGCTTCTTGCCGTCATGGAGTTTACAGTCTGGAGAGAGGAGATAGCTAAAACAAATAAACAAACAAACAATGACATGATAAAGCAGGGAGTGGCGGGGACACCTGTGATGAGTGGATGCCTCTTAACACTGGGTCAGAGAGGCTTTTGGGATGGAGGCTACACAAGTATAGGAGCCTGAAGAAAGTAGGTAAGGGAGCCTCAAGACTGTCAGGGGAAGAGCCTTCCACGTAGAAGAAACTCTACCTCCAAAACTCCTGAAGCTGCTTTTTCTCAGAACAGCAATAAAGCTGGTGTGGCCAAAGCAGAATGAGCCCTGAGTAGTGAAGTGATAGGAGACAAGGTTGAAAGGTTGGGAAGAGCAGGGAGGGCTTTATAGCCACTACAAGGACTTCCGCTGTTGCTTTAAGTGAGTTGAGAAGTCATCAAATGGTATTGGTCAGAAATGTAGTAGGACCTGACCCTACATTTTTGAAAAGGTCAATCTAGCTGCTGTATATTAAATAGACTGTATTCTGAAACAAATGTGGAAGTAACAAGACTAGTTAATAACACTGCTATAATGCAAACAAGATTACACTGGCTTGGATAGTGGTGATAAAGGTAGAGTTGATGAAAAGTAGTGAGATTCTAGATATATTTTGGACATAAATCAAGTAGGGTTAGTTAATAGGATGAATATGTGGTAAGAAAAAGGGAGGGGTAATGTTTTGGCCTGGGCAACAGAAGAATGAAATTGCCATTTACTGAGATGGGGTTGCCTGCGGGATGGGTGGGTTAGGGCAAGGATGTGGGAAATTAGTATTTAGTTTGGACAAGTTAAGCTTGAGATGGCTATTAGACACTCAGGTGGAAATGTCAAGTAGACACCTGGATATATGAGTCTGGAGTTCACTGGAGACACCTGTGTTAGAGGTACAAATTCAAAACTGACAGCATGTTGAAAGCCACGAGTCTGGCTGAGATCATCCAGGGTGTGAGGAAAGTCACGTGGGTACTGAGTTCTGGGGCCTCCAATTTAGAATTAAGAGAGATGAGTAGGAACCAGCAAAGATTGTGAATGAGTAGCTAATGAGGGAGAAGAGTTCTGAGAGAGAAAGTGAGGGGAGAGAGACACAGAGAGAGAGACAGAGACAGAGAAAGAGAGGGAGAGGGTTATTCCAGAAGCCAAGTGAAGAAAGTGAGAATCTATTAAATATTGGATGAGAACAGAGAATTGACCATTGCACTCAGCAATGAACAGGTCATTGGAGACGTTGGCAAGACCTGTTTTAGTGAATTAAAAGCCTGATTGGCATGGGTTCAGAAAAACATTAGAAGAGAGGAATAGAGACAGCAAAGATAGACAACATTTTCAGAAAATTTTACTGGAAAGGGATTGGGAAATGAGATAGTAGCAAGAGAGGCATAGATTAGAGTTATTGCAGCATATTGGTGTGACGTTGGGAAATATCCAGTAAAAAGGAGGAATTGATGCTGCCATAGAGAGGAGAGAGTAGCTGAATTAATGTATTCAAATTGGTATGCAAGGTTGGAATCCAGTGACTAAGTGGAGTGATTGATCTTAGATAAGATGGTGCATATTTCATCCATAGCTACAGGGGAAAGGCAAATTTACCAGTAGGTTTGTAGGAATGATGTTTGGAGCATGTGGAATTTCTGCATCTGGTTCCTTCTGTTTTCTCTGGAGGAACAAGCGCCAGCAGTTGAGATTGGAAAGGGAGAAGTAGGTATTGGTGATTGGAGGAGAGAGATGAAGTTATAAAATAATCATATATGATGGAAGGAAAATAAATGTTTTAGGAAAACATGATGGAGATGCTGGGCAACATTGAGAGCCCACTTGAGAATGAAGGTCAGAATAGTGGAAGGAAAACGGGACAAGAGTATGCAAGGGAAGGGCAAAGTCAATACATTCCAGCAAAGTCATTAGGTTTATATTGTGCAATGTCCCTACTTGAGCGAGTTCCCCAGAGATTTAGCATAAATGCAGAAAGAAGGGAATCACATAAGATCCTGGACCTTTGTTCCAAAGCATTTTGGGGGGGCAGCATGGCCTAACCCAGAAAACACAACAGGGCATGAAGTAAAAATGAGGCAATAGACAAACCCAGATAAGTGACCAAGTTAAAATCGATGATGGGAGAGTGCAGGAGACAGAGCAGGGATAGAAGTGACCTCAGATCAAAGAACGTGGAACAGGAAGAAAGTGTGATTAGTAACTAAGAGTGGAGCTTGTGAAGAAGTATGACTAGGCATATGGAACAAAATCAAAGAAAGAGTAGTATAGGAAATGATCAAAACCCTGGGGTGCGAAGCCAGTTATATTTGGTCCAGGAATCCAGAGGTCAATCATAAAGAAGAGTATTTCTCCACAATGACTTTCTTCTCTCTCAAAAACTACACTATTCTGTGTCTTAAAGGGAGATCACTATTCCTGACTCAGAAAACAGGAGCCATCACAGGACTTCTCCATCAGTACCTTCTAACAGTTTGATGGATGTCAAAAGCTCCTTGGATTGCCTCCCCTGATTCCCACATTGTGGATTCCACTGTTAAAACATCCTGTACACGGTCCGGAGCCGAAACACTGAGGTCCCTTTGGAGATTCCAGCTTTGAATGGAAAATGAGCATCTCTGCGACTTAAAACCACTTCACTGAGCAATGGTTAGTCATTTAAATGCAAGAAGATTAATCTTTATGATTTCCAAAGGTTGAATTATGAGAGCATGGAAAATGAATGAGTTTAACAGTCAAAATGAATTTGAATCCTGGCTTCAGTTTACTTTAGTTAATTGTTCATGGATCTCAGTTTCTTCACCTATATAAATGGGGTAATAATAATTGTCTAGAAAATTATTTTAAAGATTAGATCAGGTGACATATGAAAGCACCTGTCACAATGCCTAAAGCATGGTCAGTCCTCAGAAAACGGTTTGTTTTCTTTGCTTTTCTCTCTTCTTTCCTTTTCTTTGTACTCACTCCCTCCTTCCCTCATTCTCAAATAGTCCCTTTCCCTTCTTTTCTTTTTTTCCTTTCCTTTTTTGGGAAATCTCATTACCAAGAGTCATTTACCAGGAACATTTTATTTAAAGATTTTTTTTTTTCTTTCCCCCATCTACCAGTGGAAAGTCTGATAAAGGTCTAAATTCATGTACTTATAGGAAACATAAGTCTGCTACTTGTCACAGAATTCCATTGCTTTAATTCTGACTTGAAACTTCTTAATTACATTGATTTTATAGCATCTCTGTCCCTGAGATTTAGTATGACCTCCCAGAAAGTTCCCTGTTGATCCTGCTTTTGTGAATGTTATTTTCAGGTGGGTAAAGTGAGAATGCATGTCCTACAATATTTCAGGCACTTACTTTTAAGGTAACAGAAGCTTTTTTGGGTAGGCATGGTTATTACATTTTTTGTATATAGATTTGTAAATGTAAGATCTTAGGTATCTCAAAAAATCTCAAGTCTAGAAAAAAAAAAATAGATGCCTTTAAGCAACTGTCCTGAAAGTAAGTTCAATCTCCTCTTCCTGTCTACATGATACATGTTATTTTTGCTTGGATAAAAAATTCTTGCACTCTTAGCAGCCACATCAGCTTTTTCATCTGCCTGGCCTTCCATCATCTCAGAAACATCACAAGGTTGTGAAATTACCTCTTGCAGCAGGATGATTAAAGGTCTTTGTTGTTGATTCCTGTCTAAATCGTCAAATTCTCTTTGTTGAAAATCTCACAATAGTCTGTACTTTGCTTAATTCAAATAATTTTATTCCAGATTATGAACCATCTCAGACTTAATAAAGTATTTTATGATATTCTTCTCTGTGGTTTAGGCAGTTAGTTATTTTAATTAAAAAATGTGAAACAAAATATTCTGGGAGATTCTGGCCTTCCTCAGAGCGTGAGTAAAATACAGCATTGCACTTTTACAGGCATTCCTAAAAAATGATACATCACTCTGTTACAGAAGAATACAAATAATAAATTATATATAAAGATATAAAATTATATATAAAATATAAATTATATATAAATATATAAAATGTTAAATTAACATTTTATCAAGACTATTATTTTTAAATTATTTTTCTACAAAGAGTTGGTTTTTATAGTCATATTGCCAAGAAGTGTTAATATTGAGAATATAAGAAAATAGACACGGGAGGAGAGTGAAATGAGGAGTTGTTGCTCAATGGGTATAATATTTCACTTATGCAAGATGAATAAGTTTTAGAGATCTGTCTACTGTACAACATAGTGCCTATAGTTAACAATATGGTATTGTGCACTTTAAATATGTTACAGATAAATCTCATGTTCTTACCACAAAACACACACACAAAAGAACACAAGAAAATTTTTGGAGGTGATAGATATGTTTGTACCTTCATTGTGGTGATCATATCATGAGTGTATGCATATGTCCAAACTCATCAAAACTGTACAAATTAAATATATGCAACTTTTTTGTATATCAATTTTTAAAAAGAAAAGAAAATATATATTAAAAATTCAAAGATCTGTACTCAATTTTATGAGAAACCATCAATTATTCACAGAAATTATGAAAGAAAACAGGGGAATATAAAATACAACATCAAGTAGTGGTAAATTAGCTTTTATCATGTAGTTCTAAAAATGTGTAGATAATCTAAACTATTATGGAGGAAAAGCAATGAATCTTCATTTTAGGGGGTATTGTTTTAAGACCAAATCAGAATCAGCACTAGAGAATATGAGATCTAAAGCTATAGAATTTCAACATAAGGGTCTTAAGCAGGTAGAAGTACTGCAGTCCTCTTAGAGATCTCTATTCAAGGGGCTCCGTTGTTGAAGCGAAAGAAAAGAAGGTGATTGGGAAAAGAAGGGGATGAAATACCAGAAGAAAATTTCTCCCACTTTTCTTTTGTAACCAACAGACAAAAGATAGGAATGGTCTGCAAGCTAATAATGGTGTGTCGTTCCAAGAATACAGACCAGCTCATTCAGGCAAACTGCTCTCCTATAGAAGCCATATGGCAGCCTTTAGATTTTGATCGTGTACGAGAAACATGAGCCCTGTCCAGGATGTAGTCTTTGTTGCCAGCCTTTTTTAGAAGTTCATCCTAAGTTCTTCTCTGAACTGAAATTTAAATTAGCCAGTCATTCTTGGAATGATTAAAATATATTCAAATATGCTTTCTATAAAAAATAGTATTTTTCCTCTGGGAAAAGAGCAAATTAAAAAAATCCCTTTTGTAAATCATCAGACTCTTACCTGCTAAGAAACATTACCATTATCCCCAGAAACACAGAAAGATCTTGTATGCCATGTTGCTTCCAGTTTAAATCAACAGTGTTAACAGCTGACAGTTCATGCCGATTTTTCTATCTTCAAGTATTCTGTGTGAAATAACTTTGAACAAGTAAGAATAACTGTAGAATTTTACAAAAGCTCTTGACAGTCTATTCCCTGAGAAGACAAACCTTGCCAAAAAGCTATAGTTATTAAATTCATTGAAGGCACATAAAATAATATGGGATTTTGATGCTAACAGAGTGTGGATTTGCCTATCCAGTCAATCCATCAGGGAATTGAAATGGATAAGAAGCCTGGTGGAGGAGATGGAGTGACATCAGGAAACCTGTCAGTGTTAATTCCCTGGAAGTCAGTGGAGGCGGTTTGGCAAGGGATTTTCTTTCATCCCTGTGTTCTTCCATGCGCCAAGTCTCCTTGGCTCTGCAATAGTTCTCTCAGACATGGAAGAGAGAGTTGACCATCACATTCAGTGGTCCTTTTATTTTTGAGAAATAGGTGATTTATTCCAGTCTAGGTGTGTGATCTTAAAGTATCAGTAGGACATAATAACACACTTGCATGTTCTCTGAAATCCAGCATTTAAAACCATTCCTCTGGAAACTTTCCCAACATGACCTCATTAAAAGTTCAATGATTGCTCAGATATGATTACATATCTGGGATAAGATTCTTTTTCAGCAAAACCTTGCAAAGGCCAAATAAATGCATGGTCAGCAGGTGTCATGAAGTCTGGAATTGTTTGGGCAATCAGCCATTTCTTTGTACTACTTTTTTTGCCTTTAAATTTGTTCTAATGAAACTATGATTTAGTCCAATGTTATTTTGAATTCCTAGAGATTTTAAAGTTTTTCATTGATTGCAAATTTTTAATATTCTATGATAGTTCAGGTGCCAGATTTAGTAGTGTTTGGTGGGACAGTTTGGGTTAGACACTGCCATGATAAAATTCATCCCTACTTTAGGTACTAAGCCCATACCTCCCATCCCCTAATGAGGTGCACATGATTCTTCTCAGGCAAAAGAAGCCATGATATTTGCTCCCTGTCCCCAGTACCTCAGTTTTTCACTTTCAAAGTGTTCTTAAATATATTTGACTAAGTAGTTACCAATTTTTTATAATTTCAGGAGCAGGAAACTCACACTTCCAAAATGCAATGCCTGGCACAGATGTCATCTTTACTGGACACTTGAAATCTTAAATATTTTTATTAGATGGTCAGCCCAAATAAGTGCAAGTGTAAAAGAATACCTTTTTTTTAAAGATTTTATTTTTTCCTTTTTCTCCCCAAAGCCCCCCGGTACACAGTTGTATATTCTTAGTTGTGGGTCTTTCCAGTTGTGGCATGTGGGACACCGCCTCAGCATGGCTTGATGAGTGGTGCCATGTCGGCGCCCAGGATTCTAACCGACGAAACACTGAGCCGCCTGCAGCAGAGCATGTGAACTTAACCGCTTGGCCACAGGGCCAGCCCCATAAAGAATATTTTTAACCAACTGATTGCTAGTGTAGACAACACTCTATACACACCAGATACACACACACTCAGATCACCCTCTCCACATACATAACAGGTATCAGTTAGTCTCCATTCCTGCCTTTATGTCCATGAGCGATTTTGTGGGGACGAGTTACTCTAACAGAGAAAAGAAGTTTGGGACCTAAATTAGAACATGGAAATCATGAGAGGGATGGTGAGGACTTTTTCCTTCCCAAGATATCGGAGACTGGTTTTCAGCTCATGGAGGGTTAAGACCAAAGCCAACAGCCCTACTTAAAGGGAAGTTGTGAGACTGAGCAAAAAGAGAACTGCCTTGGGAGCCTAGGTGGAAAAGTGAGGCTCAGGGCTGCATAGGACCCCCATCCCCAAGCTGAGCTGATATCTCTGCAGAGAGCCCTGCACTGTCTGATCCCTGGAGGCTGAAAGCTGTGGTTGTGTGCAGAGTCCTCATTCTTAGCATAGATATTGGTAATCCTATGATGGGCAATCCTGGCACACTGAGGCTTTTACAAAGGACTTTGGACTGTCAATATTGTGGAGCAGAGGTTGGCAAACTTTTTCTGTAAAAGACCAGATGGTAAATATTTTTGGTTTTCATGCCACGTGCTCTCTCTACCACATTGTGTCTCCTCACTCCATTACCCTCTTCCTTCTCTTCCTCCTCCACCTCCTTTTTCCTCATTAAATAAGCCTTTAAAAAAATTTTTTAAAGCAGTTTTATATTGCAGGCTATACATAAACATTACATGGCTGTGTAGGGGAGGAAGACTTTTCCTCTACCTAATGTGGGTTCGTCTGGCCAGAGAACGAATTAAATTCACATGAGACAGAATAGCAGGAGAAAATTAAACAAAGCTTTATAACATGTATACATGGGAGAGGTCAGGCAAGCTGAGCAACTCGCCAAAATGGCCGAAACCACCACTTAAATATCTAAAGACAAAGGAGGATGTTGGGGGTGGAGGGGGAGTCGATCATGGGAGATTACCACACAAGTACAGTAAACAAAATGCAGATTTAAGTCCTTGCCTTTGGCATTGATGAAGAGTTTCTAGAGAGAAGGTCATCTCCCCTTCCTGGTACAGAGAGGGAGATATCTTTACAGACGGAGAGTTCCTTTACAATGTATATGTCTCTTACAAAGGGTAAGTAAATTCTACTTTTCAGTTGCTTTCCTGTCTGCAAAGTAACTAGCCTCAAATAATCATCATGCCAAAGAGACATATCTTGGGGTGACCAAATCCAGGTCCCCACAGTTGGATTTGGCCCATAGTCTCTAGTTTCCCAACTCCTTTCCTAAAGGGGAAGTGAAGAGTCAAAAACTGATCCGGAATGAGGACACTACATTTGTCAAGATACCCTAACTTCTGTTACAAACAATCCTTAAATTCCATGACTTAACAAAATAGTAAATTCCTTCTGACTCTCATCAAGGTCCACTATGGGGATTGGTTGTGGTGGAGCCAGTGCGAAGGGGACGGCCCTGCCCCACATAATCTTTCAGGCACTCAGGTTCCTTTGATCAAAGGACTCTGTCACCTAGAGCTTCCAAGTCTTCCACTGAATGCTTTGCATCTGGCTAACAGAGAAGGGAAGAGCAAGAGAAGGGGAATCTTGAAGGAGATGTTAAGCGTTAGACTTGTACATGTTGCACAGCGTTGAACTCGGTCTCATTGCTGGACTTGCGAAAGGTCCTGGAAAATGGAATGTAGTAGTGCCAATGGGAAGCAGAGGGGAACATAGAGATTAGAAACTACTGGCAATCTTCGGAAGCAGTGGCAAGTAGACTGACAGCAGCGGTGTGCAGGCCTCTGAAGGTATGGGAGGTGGGAGTCAGTAGGGGAAGTAGGAAGGGGTACAGAAAGAAGGGGAGTGGAGATAAATACCTACTTGACAGCAATCTTAGGAGCCGGCTCTGTTTCCGTGCTGTGTGCGAGACTGCAAGTACCCCCATGGAATTTGAAATGATAGATAGATGTATAGGTGATAGATAGTCAAATTAGCTGCATATTGAAGTCAAAAAGTTAGAAAATAACATTCTCCAATTTGACATTTTCCATCAGCAATCTTTCCAATGCAGAATGGGAGTTGGGGTCAAGTTGAGATAAACAATCTCTAATATTATTTTATTTTGATCAGGGCATTAATGAAAGTTTAATCATTTTTCTGATATTTAAGGCATAGTGCTTCTTCCACTAATCATCACCCTTCTTAGTGGCTAGGATGTTTTCTTCACAAATCTTGTTTGTGTCATTACACATGAATATTCTAATTTTAACTCACCTTCTCAGTCAATATGAAATGACCTTTGTTTGACATTGTTTATTTTGTTGTAAATTGTACTTAAATAACTTCCTTTAATATCACTGTGGGAAATTCGGCAACTGTAGCAGAAATTTGCACTTATAAAACTATAGTTACAGCAGAAAGCCCTATGCAAGCATTTGCTAGTAGTAGCAGCCCATAGATCAGTACAATTATCTAGAGTGCTACTAGTCCCAGGTTTTTTGAAGAAAAAAAAGTATATCAGGCAACATTTTCACTGTGTTATTATGCATATTCCTTAATATAGAAATTACAGCTTTTGACTTTCAAGAGCCCAGGATATCTTTCTAAGCTGACAAAACTCAGTGACTCCAAAAGATACCTTAAAACTAGTCCTGATTTTCTATAAGCCATTGTAACCATTTCAATTACAAATCTTTCAAGAGAATCACCATTGTTGTATTTGTAGCAGTATAGATAATGTCATTTCTCCCTAATTTGATTTATAGATCTAGTGCTATTGCAATTAAATTCTCAGCAAATTTGTGTATTAGTCTACGTGAAAGTTGACAAATTGGTTTAAAAATTTATGAAATGCAAGAGAAATTTAAAAAAACACAAGATAGTCTTAAAGAACATAGGTAGAGGACTTACAATTCCAGATATCATGACTTATAAAGCTACAGTAATTATGACAATGTGGTATTGCACAAGGACAGTATGTGGACCAGGGAAATAGAATAGAGAATCCAGAAGTAGACACATACATACGATCTAGTATATGACAAAATGTCACTGACAATCAGTAGGGAAATTATTTTTTCAATAAATGGTGCTGGATCAAGTGGATATCCATATGAAAAAACAAATGTTGACTCTCATGTTACAGCATACACGATAATTAACTCATAGACCTAATTGTGCAACATAAATACAAAGTTTTTAGAAGAAAACATAGATAATTTCATGACTTGAGGTACACAAAGATTTCTAAACAGAACATAAAGCATCAACCAAAAAAGGAATAATCAATAAATTCTCCTTCACTAATTTAAAAAGTTCTATCATTAAAAGATATTATGCTAGAGAGAACGGTAGTCACATGTTGGAAGAAGATATTTGCATTACATACAGCTGCAAACTCTCAGGCAGGAGCTGAGGGTGTAGTCCACAGAAGGTATTTCTTCTTCCTCAAGGAAACTTCACTTCTGCTCTTAAATCCTTTCAACCAAATGAATGAGGTCCACCCAGATTATATAATCTCTTTTACTTAAAGTCAACTGATTATAGATGATAACAACTTCTATAAAATACATTCACAGCAACAGTTAAATTGGTATTTGATTGAAAACTGGTTGTGATAGCCTAGCCAAGGTGACACATAAAACTAACCATCACAGAAGAAGGGTCAACCACTTGGAAAATTGACAATGTCTATAAAAGTTGATTATAGCTGTACTCTGACCTAACAATTTCATTTGTCGGTATATAGCCAACAGAAATACTTATATCCACCAAAAAGTATACACAAAAATGTCCAAAACGATTTTATTAGCCAAAACCTAGTAGCCAAAACCTAGAAATAGATCAAATGTCTATCAATAGTATCGAGTTAAATAACCTGTGATATATTCATTTAAAGGCATACTATACAGAAATTTAAAAGAACTACTACTATGTGCAACAAGAGGAATGAATCTTTCAGATACAATATTGATACATAGGCCCAAAACAGGCAAAACTAAAGATAAAGGTGAGAAAATTGGTTCTCTTGAGAGGGCACTATCTATCGACTGTGGGGTGTAGGAGACCCAGTGGGAGTGCTGATAATATTCTGTATCTTGATACAGTTGATGTTGATTCAAGATGTGTATATATTTACATCAAGCTATAAACATAATTTATATATTTAATATACATAAATTCAATCTAAAAAAGAAAAATAGTAGTTCTTGGGTTTACATTTAATTTTATAACTTTATATACAGGAGTAGTTATAATAAATCTCTATATTTAATTGATTTCAATTATCACCATCAAGTCTCAATTTTAATTTATCCCTTGTTTGTTGGGAGCACTTTCGAGTAGTTTTCTTGGTAAGAGTACGTTTTTAGCAATATATGTTCTGAGATCTTGCAGTGTTTAAAAATATGTTTCATTTAACTCATAGAAAGATGAAAACATATATAGTTATGTCATAACCTATTCAGCCAGCAGTTACTAGTAAGGCCATACCAGGCCAGTGCCAGCATCCATCACATTGATCTGTTTCTGTGCCAGACAGTTGTTAAACACATTATTTTGAATATCCCTCTTAAGTTTGCTTTTTATTTTTTTACTTTTTTCTCTTTCGAAATGTAAGTTTTGACAGGTCTTTTTTTTGTGTGTTTTTTTCCTTTCCTATTGCCTGGAATTTGGTGAGCACATTCAGTCCAACAAATGCAGATTCTTCTCCAGTTCAGAAAAATTTTCTATAAAGTACTTGCTTACTATGTCCGGTTTCCTTTGGAATGCATATATTTCTTTGTTTAGATCTCTATTTTTCTTTCTTCCCTAGGTGTCATTTTTTTCTTAAATTTTAATTATGTCTATTCCTCTGTATGATGGAGAAATACTGACATTCTTCCACCATACCACTGATAGGATATTTTGCAAGTTTATTATGTTCTCTACTTTAATATTGATTTTTGTTTCATGATTTCTCTTGGTGTTTCTATCCATATCTTTTTTACTTCTGCCATCTCCTTTTGCATCCTTGCCTTCACTTCTTCTCACCTCTAGGTTTCTATTATTTCATGTCTACTTCAAGCGGATGTCTTCTAACAATTTCTGATATTCCATTTCTAACAGAATGGAATGTTCACAACTATATCTATCTCTTAGTCATTACATTTTAAAATGTATTTATGAATTATTTTCTCTTTTCTAATTTGGAATGGAGAACCCCCAATCCAGGCCTGGCATTTGCTAAAAGACAAAGTAGAATGCCTCTTGTACCATTTATTGTCCCTTTGAGTGCTGGCAGCTTTTCAGTCCAAATGGAAAGAAAGTTTGATGGACTCCATCTGTGATACCTAGCCATAATCCAGTGTGGTTTTGTTGAGTCAAAGGTCAGATCTTATACTTTCCTTGCCAAGATTTCAGACCAATTACCAACATGTACCGTTCTCAGTGTTATTCCCGCTTTCTGTTGAGGGGGAAAAAAAAGCATTTCTTTAGGCAAACAAATATCCCAGAATGCACTTAGCCTTTACTCCTCTTTCCTGGCATATTGCTTATTGGAAGTAATGGTCTCTGAATGTTGTATAGGGATAAGCTAGGAACAGACAGTTTTCAGTCTCAGGAAACAAAAAACACTCCAGTTATATTTTAAGCAGGTGTTAGTTTAACGTAGGGAATCGAGTGCTTACAAAAATCACTGAAAGAATGGAAAAGCAGGCTTTTGCCTAGGCCTCCAGGAATGATTCTCAGATTAATCCACTGAACTGACCCTCTAGGAAACTACAATCTTTACCATATCAGGGAGATAGAGAAATAAGGAGGTAATCTCTGTGAAACTGTGATCCAAAGAACAGCTGTGATCCAGAGACTAAGTAGCCAGCACCTCCATAACTACCTCTCAACACCCATCAAATTAGTGACTAGAGAATGAAATGCTGATTTGGACTACCAATGCTCCTTGCACCTGCCTCTCTAAAACATGCTCTAGAAGACAGGTTGGCAAACCATGTCCCCCAGGCCAAATCCAGTCAGCTAACACAAACGCACTCTGCTGTCTACATTTTGTCTATGGCTGCTTTTACCACAACAGCAGAGTTGAGCAGTTGCGACAGAGCTTGTGTGTGGCCTCTTGTTCCACAAAATGTAACATACATGCTATCTGGCCCTTTAAGAAAAATTAATGCCAAATTCTACTCTAGAAGTCAGTGGTTAGAATGCTGTTTTAGCAAAACACAGCAAATATGCAGTGGTACCTGCCAGAAATAACACCCAAAGAAACAGGGAGACTTCTGCCTTCCGTATAGCAGGCAGTTCCATCTAACAGATATCTAATAGACAGAATCTATTTCTTATCCTCAACTTCAGCTTCAAGGGAGCTTTAAAAATGGAATTTTAGCTTCCCAAATTTTGCAGTGTAGGAGGCCACATTAGGAGAAAGTTGGAGTAAATGACAGTACCATTTCACTATATGCACCATATGCAATCTTTTTGATAAGCAACATTTATACACACATTTCTCCCTATACTTAAACTTCCAATGAAAACAAGGTCAACTTAAAATACCCATCACTATATAGATATAAATGCATTCACCCTCTTCCCCAGCGTAGGGAATCAGTCTCATCAATCACTATATTCGTCTTTGGGTGATATTCATTTCTCTTCATTCAGCCAAAATGCCATCTTCAACATGTTGTCTTTCTTCATTTCATTCCTCTTTCCTCTGGGCTGAAATATGGGATGTGAGGGTGAGCTATTTTGGGCATGATGGGCAAGGACAGCATCCTAGGAATGGGAGAGTAGGTGATGAAAGGAGCTCTGATCCCTGGCAATGCTCAAACTACCATCCAGCCCTAGACCACAACCCAGACAAATGTATGAGAGACAAATAATCTCTCATCTTAAGCCACTCTATTTTGGACTCTCTTATTCTGCAGCCTAGATTGTTCTTTTATGTATAAACCTATAAATTCAAGTAGAAGTTCAACATCAATGACACATTCTATACAAAAGAGTAAAAGAAAGGAAAAGGAGAAAAATTTAATTAGTAGCTATAGATATATACATAACAGAGAGAAATTACGTATTTCTCTAAGTAGTCATTTTCACAAGCAGTCATGAGACCTATGCCACATCCTCTTGCTTTCACCCAACACCTTAGCAGGTCAGTTTTGCTTGATAGTTTATTTGCTTGGTCTGCAGGTTGCTCCAAGTCTTTATTCTGAGTTGTCTGGCTCCTTCTTGGTCTTACCTGAATGATCATTTGGTCAATACAATCTTCCATTATCTTTTAATGCTAGATAGGCCAGCATAGGAGACAACTCAGAAGATCACTTGACTCCAGACATTCCTCTTTGTTCCCGTTGTGAAACACTAGCCCTATTTCCCTTTGGTAATTAGATAAATCACTGGTATTCTACTCCTATCTCATTTGACTTTGTTTTCTTCTCTTTTGTTTTTTTTTTTTGCAAGAAGAGCCTAAAATGCAACCATCATTATATCCCTTGTGGAAGCATTTCTCCCATTGGTTACTTGACAAAAATATTACCCCAAGCCTGGTCTGGTATATACAGGGTCCTTCACAACTTCCTTCTGAGGAAGAAAACAGCAGATCTAATGAGATGGCTCTGGCACCATTGCATACTTGCCTGATGAACTTTAATAAGCCTAAGATCTGTTCTGAAAAACTAGTCACCCACCCACCATTTGACTGTCAGTTGACTGTCAGTCAGAAGTCTAATGATCTCTAATCAGAAAGCTTTTTCTTGATTATCTAAAAACTCTATTTTCTATAAATGGCACTAGCAATTCAATAAATCTTTGAATTGGTCTGCTTAGTTCCCTTTCTTTGAAAAAACTTGAAAATAAAATTTTGACAAGTCCACATAATTAAGTTGTCAGAATAGGTTTTAAAAAAATTACAGGGAGTTTTTCGAAGGTGCCTTTGGTACCGTAGGGTAGAGCATCACCTTTCCTTCTACTCCTTGGTCCCTCAACTGTAAGATTACGACTATAGGAAAACCAAAGTACCATTTACTACATTTCTTCTATTTTAAGTCTTTTTCTTTTTTTTTTAGACTTTTGTATCTCTGATACTGACCTGCTTCTTACAGTGATTGCAAGTCATAGTTTACTTGACAGCAGTGTCTTCTTTCCTTCTTGATAGTACTTAAAATAATGGTGCTCCTTACAATAAAGCCCTATTAGGGCATGAATCACTGTTTAAGATCATATAATGCATTCTCCATGAGAGCCTCTTAACCTCACAATGTACTTTCTTCCAGAAAATTCTGTTACTAAGTTCAATATGCTGTTTCATTAATTTATAAGGATATCTTCTTTGAGGTAACAGGAGACATAGTACAACCAGGAAATTCCTCAGGCTTCAGCACATTGTCCCACTCTTTCCCTTCGAAAATGAGTCCATTGGTTAGAAACAACATTACGAGGAATCCTGAAATTGTGAACGAAGCATTCAGTAAGTCCATGGACAAGTGTCTGTTCCAGGGTGAACTAGTCACAATGATTTGGTTCCACATAAACAACCTGACCTCAGATGGTTTCTGGTACCTCTGGGGCATGCCAGCATATTATGTGCAGCATTAGTCTCTGTTTTGGCAAGTGGGAAATTTAACAGCACTGTTAGTCAGATTAGCCTTGGTGAAGGGAAGCCTGCACATAAATACCACCCTTGCCCCAGGGCCATCTTGTCCTGAGCCTCCTGAGTAAGCACTGGACTAGCTGGGAACTGAAGCAGCTGGACATGCATCAATCTGATTCATGTGACTTTCTTTGAGTTCTCACGTTTGTGATTTTATTAAATCAGTTGTTTTACAAAACATTACAGATGTCACAGTTATAATAATACCTGTTTACCAATCTGTAGTTAACTGGTACAGTTTGCTGACCATGTTTTGTAAAGGAAGGGAAATTCCAAATTCCTGAGACAGTGGTTCCATTGCAGTTTAGGAGACAAAAGAGATTTTGTTTCCCAGACATTTGAATCAGGCTAATAGAGAAACAGGAAAAAAATTTCTGTCTCCCATCTGAAAAGCTGCTTCAGTAGGAATATTCTGGTAAATATAAACTACACTGTTTATAGCATAGCTCTCAAGATATTTCACAAGTTGTAACACCCCTTTCTTGAGCTTGAAAGTTGGAGAGTTTTGGTCTTTTCATTTGTAAGTCTCAAACATGTGGACTTTTCAGCCTCAATATCTTCACTCTGAAATTAACAATCTACTTAAAAAAATTTCTCTTTAAAATTCAAATACAGGACTTTAAACCAAACATGTTTAGTACTAAGCACACACCACATGCCCTATTGCAAACTGTATTGTTTTTTCGTTTTTCTCAGCAAGTCGCAAAATAGTTCAAGGGGGCATGGTTAAGGCTGTGTTTCTGAGTGGTTTCTGAGTGTGATAAATGCTACACAATTTGTTGACACATAAGAACTTTCTTCCAGTTTGGTGACTCTGCTACTCTGCAATCAGATAACAATTATGACAACATTATTAGGATTTCTCTTACACTATGATATGGTAAAAAAATTCTTTTACTAATTTTAATTCTGTGGGAGCAAGATCCAAGTTTCTTTCATTGCATTAACAATTGTCAAAGAGTTTTAAAAACAAATACTTTTTTTGGTAGTGTTTGGAGGAACTGAAAGGAAGGAAATCAGGCTACGTGTTGAAGGAATTATAGCCAATAAGAAACAGACACAAGAAGATAAGATGTTGCAAAAGCTAATCTATATTCTCAATCGTAGTCATCATGGTCTGAGATGACCCTTCATAGAGGCCTAAACTTCATCCCAGAACCACTTATATCTCCTTTTTTGACTTTGCTTTATTTCTCTTGTTTTTGGTTTTTCTGAATATCATTAACAATAAATTCTTTATCTTTTTTAGGTTGTCACTGTCGAATAAAATACATACATCTTGGATAAATTCATCCCCAAAAAAACACTGCATAAAAAGTGACTTTTCATATTCTGTAACTTTATCACTTAATAATTTTCCAAACTCTTCAATCACTTCATAAAGATGCATTCATGACATCTATTCCATGGATTCTGTTAATAACACAAAAATTCTATCTCTTATTTCAAAGTTTCTAGGACTTTCTTTCTCTTCATGAAAACCTTACGGAGATATAATTCACATAATGTAAAATTCACTCTTTTAAGGTATAAAATTCATGATTTTTAGTATACTCATCTTTCTATTGAAGTAGTCACTTTATCCACCAAGCCTGGCCTTCAGCAAGATGCTTCATCCCAGACCAAAAGTGATAATTTCAGAAACTACTTTATCACTACAGACCATGCGTTACCAGCATCCCATTTTCCAATGGTAGCTGGTTCCTCTCCTCCTTTAAACCCAAATTTGATCAGATATCCAGTGCCAGATTCCCATCCCTAAGGTCCATTGACTATAATCACGTCCTGCATATGGTGCTGCATGTGCTATTATTCAGGATTCAGTTGCAGGAAACAAGAACCACTCTACACTCTAGTTAGCTTAAAGGAATCAAATATCTAAAGGGAGTTAGGAACTTATAACATCATTTGATCTTTTTTGTTGGGTCAGGACAAGAGGCAGAAGAATGGTAGTCAGAATTTTTATCTTCCATTTTGCCTTTAATGATCACTTCTATTGCAATTATGTTGATATCTTCCATAAGAATAACCTTGATTCTTTGATTGGTTTTCTGCTCTCCATCCTCTGCATCTATCAGCTCCTTGTTTTTTCCTCTGTATTCAATGAGTGTTATTCAAGTTGATACTCAATATCGGTGGTTCCCTTTTCCTGAGAGTCAACTTAGTACCTTAGATTCCTGAAAAATATATTTTAATTCATTAATGGCATTTGTTTTTTGTTTGGTTTGGTTTGGGTTTTTTTTTTGAAAATCCTCTTCACTTTTTTTATCCACTGTTTCCTCTCCTAGAGTCAACTTATTTCATTGTGGCTATGTATTCCTTTATGCTATTCAGGATACCAAAATGTTGTCTTGTAATAATTAATTTCTCAGAGTCTGTTTTTCTTTGCTCTTCAGTGTAATGCTTGTTTCCTTAGTGCTGCAGCATTTTCTCAGAAATCTCATATTGAGGGTCTCTTTTTCTATTGTACTTTTCAACAATAAATGAAGCCAAAGCTACAGAGACGCATTGGGTGCCAGTGACAGAATATTCGGATCATTTTTGGCTAAGAACACCATCCACTGGAGTATTATAGTAACACTGTCACAGAAGGTAAGCTCCATGCCCGATATTATGTGCCTATTGAATCCAGGGAGTCATCAGAATCACAAAACTCACATGTGCAAAACTGAGCATTCTTTTGATTTCTTATAAACTGAACTAAACTTGGACCCCAAGCCTCCGTTTTGTTTTTACTGAAGACAGAAATCTTAATCTTGCCAGTTCTCATTAAACTCAGTCTGTACTGAATTTAAAACAGAATTTTAATTCTGTTAATTCTCCCTTTTCTCTTCTCTTCTCCCCATGAGAGAAAATACTTACATATGATTAAGGCTGCAAGGAAAAGTTGATATCTACCCATGGCCATTTTTTTCCCTAGTTAGCCTTCACCAAGATGTGTAATCCATCTTGACCTTGAATGATCAGCATCCATCCCCTCTGCCATCTGCTCAAGACAATATAGCTCACTCCACATATTCCCCTTTCCAGCTCCAAGGCATATCCAATGCCACCTGTACTGTGTCAGCCTTCCTCTGTATCATTTTCAAGGGGACATGGAACTCATTCAGATTCTCATCCACAAGCTCTGGATGCATAGAGAGCAGGAGCAAGAGGATAATAATCTCTCTCTTCTTAGAACTTCCTTGCATCCATTCTTACTCCATTATGATTGGGGCACTCTGTGTCAACTTCCCCTCCTAACAATCCAGATGAGAGGTAGGGCACAGGAGGCACCCCTGCTCTCCAATTCTCAAAACTACTTGAAGGTATCCATCCAGCCCAACCCAGACTTTCACTTTGAGAGAGGCAAAGGCAAGATCCCTTTCCCAGGTGCCCACATAGGAACATTTTTGCTCTCCTTTCCCAAATTTCAACCTCTTTCCCTTAGACTGTGAAGGACTTTTCTTATCTATCTTTTGTGCAATGAAGGGAAGATGTATATAGTGGAGAGACTCAGAAATTGACTCCCCATCTACTCAGTTTCCAGTCCAACATGATATTTTCTTCCTTCAAGTTTTGTCTCGGGATAGTCAAAACGTCTATTGTTTATATTTATTTATTTACTTTGGAAATTCAAATCATTTTTTCTTTTTCTGGTATTTTGAGCCCATTCTTCCTGGTATGTTGTTTCTTCAGAATTTATTCAGAATCTTTTTTCTCCCTCTAGAATTTTTGCTGCCCTTTCTTTTCAGAGACAATTAAAAGGTGCTGAAGGTAATAAGGACCAGTTGCTTCAATGGGTAGGTGGAGAGATGGATGAATAACAAATTACATCTGTGCAAAAACATAAGAGAAATAGCTCCAAATTTAATACCAATCCCCAAATATTCCTTTCCTAGGCTTTTTTATGAGGTAGAAATATTCTCCTGCATCCCCTGCCTGGTTTTCTAACATGAATTAATGTAGTACATGCAATTCAGATCTCTTCCTGGATTCTTCAGGACTCTTGTCAAGCCCAACTTAACCTGCCCCCACTTTACTTAAATGATGGGAGTGAGGAGAAAAGGCTGAAACAACAGGCTTTGATCACTTCAAAATCAAGATGAACATAGAAAAGGAGCGATTTTCATTTGTTCTGGTTGATATAGAACCTGAACCAACAATGAAAAGATGGACAGTGGGGGAAGAATGAAAGATTTTGCAACTTACTTTCAGATGGGTAGGTTTACTTTCTTTACCTTTGTAGGGGAGGAAGACATGTCCTCTTCCCAAATGTGGGTTCGTCTGGCCGGAGAATGAATTAAATTCACATGAGACAGAATAGCAAGAGAAAATTAAACAAAGCTTTATGAGGAACCATGGCCCGGGGCCTTTCTTCCCGAAGGAAGAAAGGGCACCGAAGAAGTGGGGTGCACATAGTGGTTATATACCCCCAAACAGGGTGTTTCACATGTGATTGAAATGTCCCTCCCACAATAGTTACAAGATTGCCCAGTCAGCACAGGGCTTGATGGACACAGCAGGTAGTGGTCTGCTGTCTCAGAGGGCGTAGCCGGAGGCAAGTCCATTGTCTTGAGCTGGGTGGTCACAGGTGAGCTCAGCAATCAGTTCCTAGCCTAAGGAAAGATGCTTAATCCTTAAAGAAATGCCAAAGTTGGGAGGGGGAGGGGTGTCAGTTACAGGAGGTTACCAGACAAGCACAATAAAATGCAGATTTTAAGTCCTTGCCTTCGGTATTGATTAAGAGTTTCTAGAGAGAAGATCATTGCCTTTCTTCTTCCTGGTACAGAGAGGGAGGCACCTTTACAGATAGAGATTTACCTTACAAATGTTAAGTGTCTTAACAAAGGGCAAGTTCCATTCCTCAGAGCCTCCTTCCCTGTCCCAGTTTATCAAAAGCAATCAGCCTCAAATAATCCTGATGCCAAAGAGACATATCTTGGGGTGGCCAATTTCAGGTCCCCACACCTTAAAAAAAATGGGCAAATCACTATATTTTCCTTACTCCAAATCCCATCAAACTTGGAATTAATGGAAATTGCTAAAGTTCCTGGATGATCCGTCAGACAGTAGATTATCTGCTGGTCTTTTCTGGGTCTTCTCAGGATTCCGAGGAGGAAATGTGGGTGTGCTGCATTAGAAACTGCTTGCCATTTTTAAGACTAGGAATTTTTTTTAATAACAATTTTACTCAGTTTAATTTGTTTGTTGGTAAAGTTAAAACTCTGGAAACAAAACAATACAGCCAGTCTGAAATAACCTTACTGAGGTAAGCTTTTGTTTCTTTTGGTCCACTCTAATGGTTCCTTTTGTGCTCTCTAAATGGTAATCATCTAACCCTGTCTCTGCACCTGGAAGTAAAAGAATTCAGCATTACGTGAGGGAGAATGCTCGGCATGACCCAGTTCTCATCCTCCCCTGCATAACTTTCTCTCCTGAAAGCACCGATTGATTTCAAAGAGAACGCTGCAGAGATCGTCTGCCATGTGAAGAGAATTACAATTGGACCCAAAGGTACAAGTGTAACTGGTGCTAAAAATAGCTCCTACTTTAGAAAGTTGATTAACACAAAGAAGAGAACTTATTAAAACGTTCAATTAGAATCTCTGCAGCTTGGAGATGCTATTTTTAATTTTTAAGTTGTTAAGTATGCAAGATGCAAAAGGGTGTGAACCTTATGAAGAACAAGAAAATAAAGAGAGAGAGCTGCAAATGCTTCCATAGAAAGTGTTTGATAGCAGCAGGAATTATTATTACTGCAAATACCCCAATCCAATAAGTCCATTCATTATCATAAAAAATGTTTACAATTAATGTTTCTTTGGAACTCCAGAAATTCCTTTTAATATGAATTTTAGAAATTCCATATCCTGGATTTAAAGTATCATGACATTCACTTGTATTGTATACTTCTTGACCACGTTAAAAAATAGAGTATCAAAGTAATTCTAAATATTAATTGATAATGTAAAAATCTATTCACCCCTGGAATTAGCACAACTAATTCTAGTCTAATCTAGAAACTTTAAAATCCCCCTTGATTCTTTCTTCTCTCTCACGCCTCACAGCCAAACACCAAGTCCTGTCAATTTTGTCCCTTAATGTCATTCAAATCGCTCCAGTTCTTTCTATTCCCATGGCTGCAGCTCTAGTCCAATCTACCCACATCTCTTGTCTAGACTATTATAGTAACCTCTCTACGCTTTCCCAAACCTTCCATATTCTGCTCCATCCATTCTCCACTTTGCAATCAGAGTACTAGATCCAAAACACAACATCATATTATTTTATTCCTCTTCTTAAAAGTTTCTGATGATTTCTCCTTACTGTTGGGTAAAGTTCAGGATCCTCAATAAGGCTTTAAGGATCCATCACAAACCACCACCTGCCTACTTCTCCACCTCATCTTGTTACCACCTGAGGGGAGTCATTTGCCCACCGCAAGACATGCCAATAGTCAAGACGTAAGGTGGTAGGAGAGAAAGGGTATTACTACAGCTTGCTAGCAAGGGGTAAGATGGCCTATTAATGTCCAAAAGAACCATCTTAAAGGGGGCACAGAATCTTGAAGCAATTATATAGGCCAGGCGGTTATAGGGGAAGGGGTTAGTAATGTTGGCCCTCCCTGGTGTTACAGGTTGGGAGTTGTCACACCAGATATTTCAGTTGTCATGGATATCAGCATAGAATCTCTGTCCAGAGGCCATCACACTCCTAGGGAACTCAAAAGAACAAAGCTACCATCTTATTGCAGCTGGGAAGGGCCATAAAATCTACAGAGCCTGAATATCCCTTAGAGATAGGCCCTTAATTATCTAGGCTATGTGCAAACTAAAGCATAGTTTCAAAGGGGCTGATGAGTCAGGGTCATTCATAATTCCAACATGGCTTTCTCCTATAAGATGGCTTCCCTTATGCTAACTTTTGACTGTGCCTATATCAGTTAACTCAGCAGCACTAATAATCTGAGTGTTGTTCTTCCCCTCACTCTCTCTGCTCTAGCGCCCTGGGTTTCTAGTGGTTCCTTAAACTAATATATACCATTTTCTAACTGAGAACTTTTGCACATGCTCCTTCCTCTGCCTGGAATGCTTGTCTCTTTGTCTAGCTAACTTCTACTCATTCATAGATTTATCCCCCAGGAAAGCCTCGATTATATGTGAAAGACACGTTTTCCTATACGTCTTCTTAGCCTTCATCATACTATTAATTGTTCACATAATGTCTCCTTACTCTGCTAGAATCTATGGCAGCAGTGACATGATCATTATATTTCTTGGCACCCAGTACAGTGCACGGCAAATTAAATAGTAATTATTTACTAGATGGATGATTGAATGAAGTGCCATCTCTCTGTATAAAATATTATAGAAACTAAAAGAAAGAGGGTCTTTTTGCCTGATGCAGAATGAAAGGAAGAAAAGCTTTCAGAGGGAGTTACACTTAAAATGGATCTTGAAAAAGAAGTAGGACTTGTCAGGTAGAAAGAGCTGGCGGATTATTCCCAGAACTGAGACTAGCATGAGCAAAAGCACTGACATGAATGAAGTGTTTGGGGAATGGTGAGCTTTCCGTGACTAGAATAGATGATGAAGAGGGAAATGATCGTAGCTACTGTTGGTAAAGCAAGTTCAGGTTCAGGATATTAAAGCCTTTTGTGCCACTCTAAGTAGTTTAATTCTAACAGAGGAGCAAAATGATGAAAATGATAAATAAAATTATACAGGTGTTAATGCGTTACTATTTAGAGTACCTGATGCAACGACACAAACATTTTCTCTTTTTTTTAGTCAAATTGATGTCAAGTGAATTAATTCATCTTCAAATATAAAATGTTTATATCATAACAGTCATCATATATTTTCTATAAAAGGAAAAGCTATCATTTTTAATTTAATAAGTTTGCAATCTTTTCTTAAGATATCCCTTATACAGTGGAATTTTCCCATTGATTCTACCAATTAGTAGTGTTTAAAATAAACAGATATAAATACTAAATGGGGAAACCCATTAGGGCCTTAAATATATCTGGAAAACAATCATATTTTAATATCTTTAAATAGGGGCAGTTAATAGGTAGCCAGGCAATAAGAAACAACTCTTTGCTGCCATCTGATGGCAGCTCATTTTGCCACTGGACTATGTCTTCTGGTCCTACTTCCAAGCCCCTGTGAAGACAACAGGCCAGCTTAACCAGTAAACAGTTTAATGAGAAGCCAAGAGAATTTGTTTCATCTAGCATAAGTCTTCTTTGACCTCCATAGTTCTTTCGACGTTCAATAATTCTACTTCTTCAACAGCTAGCAAGTGGAATGACAGTAAGATTAATTAATATGAAGGATGCAATAGACTCCTTTATGGCAAGGCAAAGCTGACAAGGAATCCGGGAGGAACTCTTGTTCCTGAATGTTGTCAACCCAGAACTCCTTGGTAACTTCCCCTGACCAGAGAGGCTTCCCTGGGTCCATCTTCTCAAATCATCCCCTGGTAGAAACAAGCTATGCTTTTTGACTATTGATCAATTCATTAATTTAACAAATGGTTGAGATACTTTGGTAAACAGGGAAGACAAGGAGCTTACACTGTAGTGAGGGCGACAGGAAAAAAAGGAAATAGACAAATAAGTTAACAATGGCGAATTGCAATAATAGTTTTGAAGGAATTAATGACCCAGTGGAACAGCAGATGAGAACCTACATTAGGAAAGATTGTCAGGGAAGACTTCATGAGGATGTAGCACTGACGTTATGAGCTGGTCATGAATGATGCGGGGTCGGTGAGCCGAGGAGTCGAAAGAAAGATTTCTTAGACTTTCAAGATCTGGCAGTAGTGCTCTTTTATTTAGAGAATAGTGTGGACTAGCATGGGGACAGGACCCATGGGCAGTCAGAGCTTCTGCTGCCCTGAGTTGAGGGTTAGGGCTAATTTTATAAGGCATGGGTACATGACTTATTTTTACTGGAAAAAAGAAAAGATGATGTAAAAAGTCATTAAATGATTTCAGTGCAGATGGGGTCTGGTTATTGTGCGGTCATATAACTTTAGATACGAATCTGGCCATATAGATCGGCATGCAGGTGAGGATGCCCTGGGCTTCTCTCCCTGGGGCAGTCCTAATTCATACCATAAAAAAAGTCCACTGGGTCATATAGTTTGGCATGTAGGCCAGGTCACCTTGGGCTTCTCTAGCTGGGGCAGCCTTAATCCACATCAATGAAGAAATTTGGGATAAGCGCATTCTAGACACAGGGGACAGCATGTTTTAAAGTATATGATAAAACAGAGCTTGGAACGTTGAGTACATAGAGGACATTAGACAGGTGTGGTGGGTGGGAAGAACAGTGAAAGATGAAGCTAGGCCTAAATAATGCAGGGTCTTTAGTCTGCTGAAAGGACTTTGGACTTTCTTGTGAATTCAATGAAAAAACACTGGGGAACTTTAAACAAGAGAATAACATGGTAGAATTTAAATTTCAAGTTACTCTCTGCTAGCAAAAAATGTATTATAAGGGAACAGGAATGAAAGTAAGAAAATGAGTTAGGAAGTTAGCACTGTGATCTAGATAATAGGTGATAGTTATCTTGTACTTTGTGATGGCAATGAATTTTCAGAGAATTTAGTAGGTTCAAGAAATCTTTTAGAAATAAAATCAACAAGACTTACCCACATGAGTGAAGAAAAGTGAAGATGTTTTGACATTAACAATTGGCAGGACAGTGTTGTTACCATTTACTGAAATGAAAAACAGCAGAAGAGAAAAATGAGTTGGGGGAAAATGCAGGATTTCTGTTTTGGAGACCACAACTTTGAGACAACCTAATGGAGATACTATGTGGGCAGTGTGTGAGATTGCTGCTCAGAAGGGAGATCTGAACTTGAAATATAAATTCAGGAGCGATCAGTACAAAAATGTTGTTTTAATCCATGATAATTGAAAATGCCATCTAGGGAAGATAGCAAAAAGAAGACAAGACAAAACAGGTCTATAGAAACAATATCCTATTATTTGGCCCTAATACTTCCTTTCTTTCTCTCAGCCCTCTAACTGTGATCATATAGTATCCCATTCATGCTCTTTCTAAAGTATCCAGCTCTATACCAAACTGTATTCTCTGTCCCATCTTCTAGGTTTGACCTCCAGCCTGCTTCTGTGTAAGAATCAATCAGTAACCAATTTAGGTGAACTGGATTTTCCATCTTGTGGGCCCTGGTTCCTGGTTTCTTTTGCAACCAGAGTCTTGAATCTGAGCAACTGTTCACTCTGGCCTCTGACCAGGATCAGCAGAACTTAAGTCTACTCCAGCAGAATGAGTGACCTAGGGACTTCTACGAAAAAAGGATGTCATAAAAAACTTTGTGAAAAATGAAATTTCTCTGCTTCTACTCTTAAAGTCTGTTCATTTTGGAAACTAGGAATTTTCTAGTAAAAAGAAATTAATGAATAAAATCAGCAATTTCTAATCTATATTTGTATTGCTTTAATTCATGCCATTTTACTTATTTGGTACATATCTATATATCTTCTCTGAAAGTTAGTATCTCAATTACTCTGAAAACAAATGCCATTTCGACGTCTTAAAACTAAGATGACTTGATAAGGGATAAAATGAAAGCTTTCTGTTCTGGAGTCCACGTGGAAAAGAATATTTTCTCTTGTACACAATTTGCCATAGAAAATGACTTCTCAAGTTAATATTCTAAGAGTTCTAAAACACTCATTTGGCATTTTGAACTGTTAATTGATATTGGAAATTATAAAGAAATTGTCTTGTTGTACTCCAAGAAGATCTGGTTCAATCAGTGATAAAGAGGAGAGGGCCAATTTTAAATGTACATTGAGTTTGCTGTCTACAAAATTTTATAGATTATTTTAAACAAAAGAGCAATTCCCTTCTACAGCCCTTTATACCCTGTCGGAGCTAGACACACACCTGGCCTCAGTTTTCTTTCTTTTCTGACTGAGGCTTATCATTTGAAATGATCAAGCAATTTTAACTAGACAATATTTTTTCCTTTTAAATCACATTTTCATGCTACTTAAGTTTCCCTTCTGTCCAAATGAATACTGATAAGTTGGCTTAAAACATTTTGTTTTCAAGTAAGTAAACAAATTTTTGCAATTGAGAAAGAGCTGAAAGTCACAATGACTAACATGTACTAAAAGAAAACTCATGGAACTCTTTCAAGGACTCTCTATTCCTTTCTGGCTCTGGAAAACGTTAGAGTGCAAATACTGTTTTTTCTTTTTTTGCTCACATTCAGAGCTTGTTTATTATTTCAGGAAAAAATCTTACAAATAATAAACACAAATTAAAAATACCCTACTAACTGCCTTTAACCACAGTGTAAGTGAATGGCATAGAAATGGGAAGAATGACACAGCAAGGTGGTACTGGGAGATGGAAAGCAGGTGTGTGTGGAAGCCATGCTACCGACGTGGGTTTGGATCCAAGATGCACTTCTGCTGGGTTGCACATCCTTGGGCATCTCAATTCATCTCTCTACTCCTAGGAACACATCTGTTAAGTGGGGAAATAAAACTTACATGTGGTTCTTGTGAGTATTAAAGACAATGGATATAAAACATCTGGCACATAATGGATGCTCCATAAATGGTAATAGACTGATGATTTCTTGGTCAGCATATGTGGGTAAAATGAACTGAAGACCACACCAAAGATGTGTCTTTCCACCTTTCAAAGGCTGTCTTTTCATGATTGTATTTTGTGGTGCAACATAAGAAAGATTTACTGCCAATTCCCTTTGAACCAGTAAGACATGACCCAATTTCCTAAAGCCAGATGGCAAAGCCACTTCCGGTGGGCAGATGGGCCTATTGACTTTCAGCCGCATGAAAACATCAGGCTTGGAAGATACCCTGGGATCTTCAAATGCACCAAATGCACCAAGAAGATAGAAGAATGCCTTTAATATTGGCCTAGGTTCAGAGAAGTAAAAAACTATCAGAAAGACATGTGCAGCTTTAGACACTCACACAGTATTTGGGGCATGAAATAGAGTATTCAGAGGAAGCCAAGTTGCTTTCATTGGCACTTGGGACATTCAAGAAGCATCATCAACTAACCCTCTTTTGTGTGAGATTGCAGCAATGCTTCTGAGTACCAGATGTGCTTGCCGCTGAAAGGAAATGGAAAAACTGGACACATTCATATTCATTAGTTAGGTAATATCAAAGTTAATTTATAAAGGCAGCTATCTGGAGCCACACTGGTAACAAACATTAAAGAGAAATATTACAACAATGGAAAACATATCAGGAAATATTTTACCTTTGAGACAAACATAAATTACACTGAAATAATAATGACCCCAAATCCAACACTATGAATAGAAAAGTATGTATTTAGCATATAGTGCATTTAAATTCCAAGAGATGGTCTACCTTTGTAAGAGCCTTGGCTGTAAAATAGAAGATAGATTGGGTCAATAAAGGAAAGAACTTTCCAACAGTCAGTTATCTCTAGAGATAGAATTAATTGCTTAAAAAGTGTGTTTACCAACTCTGTAGCTCAAAGGTGCCTAACACAAAAGAGAGGGAATTAGAATAAGCTCCCACCTGATGGCTAAACCATATGACCTTGTTGGTAAGACCAACCCTTGATTTATCTCTCTTTATATACATCACACTTCATAACCTTATTCTTTTTAAGCATTACAAAAAAATGGATATTATTTTCACTCTTTTCGGAATAGAAAATGAGACATATAGAAATGGGATTAGAACCCAGGGCTGAATCCAACCATACCTTTTCCAACAAATCATGACTCTCTGATCTCGTTTATGCACAAACTAACATATAAACATTAGGTATATACACCTATTTACAAATTTTAGGCAATTACACCTGAGAAATTACTAAATACAGAGTTCAGCATACACTGCATCTACAGTGGACACTGCCATTTGCCTACCAATATACACTCCCCACACTTCTTATTTACTATTAAAACTCCAGTTTTACTTAGGGCAGAAATAATTACCTCCCTGCATTCCTTGGCAGTTAGGAGTGACAAGTAACCCTATTCTGGGAAAGGCTATATAAATGGAAACGTATTTTGTTGAGATTTTGGGGAAAGCTAAATTTCCCCCCTTTAAAACGATAACTTTTATTTTATATTTGCACCATGAAAGCAATGCATACTAGTATAGATAACAAAGAAATGAAAAAAGAAAATTGAATTCATCTACAGTTCCACTTATATAGATTATCAAAGATAGTCTCTTGATGTATAATCTGTTAGTATTTTGTACAAACATGTATACGCTCTTTTAAAATAATTTTATTAAAAAAGGGTGCAAAGTGCATATATTTCTTAGTTATTGCTTTTTTCAGTTAATATATTTGCTGTAGTCTGAATGTTCGTGTCCCTCAAAATTCATATGTTCAAATCCTAACCCCAAGCTTCTGCCCTCATGATTGGGATTAGCCTCCTTATAAAAGAGACCCAGGGAGCTAGCTTGTCCCTTTTTCCGTGGAATTTACAGTGAAAAGAAGGCCATTAATGAGAAGGCAGGCTCTTCTCAGACACTGAATCAGCTGGTGCCTTGATCCTGGCCATCCCAGCCTCCAGACTGGGAGAAATAAATTTCTGTTGCTTATAAACTACCCAGTTTATGGTATTTTGTTAAAGCAGCTCAGTGGGATTAAGACAATATTGTAATCAATTTTTAATGCCATTAACACTTTTTGTACAAGATTATAATGACTCCAATATATGCCTTTTATGACCATAGACGCTCACAACCATGAGGATGAGAGTCTCATGTTAAGGATAGAACAGCAGAAAGCTAAAAGCTACCTAGGTCTTTGATGAATGCCTTCGACCACTGCACCAACCACGGGCTACTGACTTTTGCACTCCTTTTTACATGAAAAAAATACACAATTTAGGATGTTATCAGGAATCTGTATGTGATGCCGAGCTCTGTTCCCTAAATTGAACAGGGAATAAGTTGTTGAAGCCTACAAAGAGGAGTTATTGATCCTCCAATGGTGCAGAAAGTTTGCTTGTTTATTTAGAAGTTGCAAACACCTCAGAAGATAGGATAAAGCAAATAGAAATGGTAATATTATTGTAAATATGTGATATGTATGTATGTGATATATATATTTTATATAGGCATATATATTGTACATATACAACATAACAGAAGAAACTCTCAGTGCTTGATATGGCAATTATTTTTGCTGAAAGTTTGCTATGCTTTTCAAGCAGATTTTCTGTTTCTTTTAATGAAAATAGACCAGTGAATATCATACACTTCAAAAAAGAAGGCTTTGACATACATTCTAGGAACAAGTTTAGGCCAGAACAACTCATCAATATCATAACACAGCAGAATTTTTAAATATGACAATATATTATCAACAAGAATAGGTTAAATTCAGTTTGATAGAATTGCTCACAAAAGTAAGAAAAGTGTAAACTAGTTTAGAGAAGTATTATTTGCAAAGCTTCAACAGGTTGCCACTAGCACGTAGAATTTTGCTATAATAACAAGAACAAAGTAGGAAGGGAAAGCCGACTCTAAAGAGATGCCACTAGAATGACTTTAGAGTTGTGGTGTGAACTAGATGAGAAGAACAAAAATAATGCAGGATTCAATTAGATAGTTAATAGATAAATTGAATCATATTAGGTAGAACTAAGAGTGGATGTATAAAAGAATTAGGCAAGTGGCCGCTTGAACATGGACACATATTTGCAAGACCAATCATATTTAAGGCTGTGAACATGAACCTCCATATCAAAGAACCATTAAAAAAGGGCTCATTGACTTCTCTACATAAGCAGCCCCCATTCATATGTTCTCATCTGAATCCTCAGACTGATCAGCAATTGTACCAGTAATTTCAGTCTTCCTGAGATTAAAAAACTGTTCATCCAAGTTGGATAGTTGACTACCTTTTCAACCTTGGAAGAATTTGGAGTTAAACGTAGAAATAAGGAAATAAATAAAACTCATAATATGAACATTTTCACATTAAATATGGGCTTTATTTGGATTTTTATTAATCAATGATTTTAAACTGAAATTTTAAAAATTTGATTTAGTTTGTAAAAAGAATTGGAAGAGTTACAAAAACTTGATTTGATATATTTATAAACTTAACATCTTTTAGATCTATGAGTTTTTTGTTTTTTAAATATTTTATTAGGATCGTCAATTTGTCCTATATGGTATTTGAAATGCTTAAATAGGAATCAAGTATATAATTTTTGACATCTTTATTAAATATGGTAGGCAGAATAATGACCTTCAAAAATGTCCACATCCTAATTCCTGGTACCTATAAATATGTTATCTTCCATGCAGACATGGTTAAGTTAAGGATCTTGAGTTGGAGGGATTATCTTGCATTATCTGGGTTTGCCCAATGTGATATGAAGATTCCTATAAATAAAAGAGGGAGGAGAAGTCAGAGATGGGGTTGTGATATAGAAGCAACAGTCAGTGATGTGGGGCCATGAGCCAAAGAATGCAGGTAGCCTCTAGATCCAGGAAAAGGCAAAGGAACAAATTTTCCTCTAGAGCTTCCAGAAAGAATGTAGCCCTGTTTTCTCTTGTGATTGTAATAAATCACCACAAACTTAGTAGTTTAAAGCAACACAAATTTATTATAGTTCTAGAAGTCAGACGTCCAAAAAGGCTCTTACAGGACTAAAATCAAGAGGTTGACAGGGTTGTGTCCCTTCTGGAAGCTCTAAGGGAAGCTTCCTTGCTAGCAGTTCTCATAGGGATAATTTCTTCTCTTGCTTTTCTCTAACTTCTAGAGGCTGTCAGCATTCCCTTGCTCTTGTCCTTTTCAGTTTCATCTCCAAAGCCAATTTCTTTAAAATCTCTCTTTCTAACTCTGACTTTCCTGCTTCCTTCTTTGAGCACTCTTAGGATTACACTGGGTCCATTCAGATAATCCAGAATAATCTCCCCATCTCACAATTCTTAACTTAATGACATCTGCAAAATTCCTCTTGCCATGTAAGATAACACATTCACAGACTTGAGTATTAGGACATGGACATCTTTGGGGGGCCACTATTCAACCACCACATTTCTCATTCCACACCCAGCCCCAAGAAACCACTAATCTACTTCCTATATTGATAGATTTGCTTTCTCTGAGCATTTTATATAAATAGAATCAAACAATATTTAGTCTTTGTGTTTGGCTTCTTTCATTTAGCATAATGTTTTAGGGGTCATTCATGCTGTAACATCTCTCCTTTTTGTTGCCAAAAGGTATTCTATTGTATGGACACGCCATATTTTGCTTACCCATTCACTAGCTGGTGGATGTTTGGATTGTTTCCACATTTTGTCTGTTATGGATATGTTGCTAATTTCACTTACATAGAAGCCTTTGTGTGGGTATATGTTCTCATTTTCATTGGATAGGTACCTAGGAGTAGAATTGCTGGATCACATAGCAAATTTAAATTTAACTTTTTTTTTTTTTTTAAAAGATTGGCACCTGAGCTAACAACTGTTGCCAATCTTTTTTTTTTTTTTTTCTGCTTTATCTTCCCAAACCCCCTGTACATAGTTGTATTTCTTAGTTGCAGGTCCTTTTAGTTGTGGGATGTGGGACGCCGCCTCAACATGGCCTGACGAGCGGTGCCATGTCTGCACCCAGAATCCGAACCCTGGGCCGCCCCAGTGGAGCGCGCGAACTCAACCACTCGGCCACAGAGCCAGCCCCTAAATTTAACTTTTTAAGAAGCTCTAAATTGTTTTCTAAAGTGACTGCATCACTTTACATTTCTACTGGCAATGGATGAATGCTCTGGTTTCTCTACCTCCTCGCCAATACTAGCATTGTCGTTCTTCTTATTATCATCATTGCAGATGTAAAGTTGTATCTCCTTGTGGTTTTAATTTACATTTACCTAATGACTAATTGTGCTAAGCATCTTTCTTGTGCTTATTAATAAATCTTCTCTGGTGAAACATCTATTCAAATCTTTTGACCATTTTTTACTTTGGATCATTTGTCTTCTTATTAATTTACAAAAGTTCTTTATGTATTTTGGACACAAGTCCTTGACCAGATATATGATTTGCAAATATTTTATTCCTTGTTGTGGCTTTTCTTTTCACTTTTTAAATGGTATCTTTTGAAGCACAATGCTTTTTATTATTTTTTCATAACTTGTGCTTGGTGTCACTCCTAAAACACTTTCCCAAGATCATGAAGATTTACTTTGAAGTTTTCTTCTAAGAGTTTGTAGTTTTAGCTGGTAAAATTAACTCTGCAGCAGATTCTGAGTTAATTTTTTTGTATAGAATGTGATGAAGGGTGTAAATTCATCTTTTTGCATATGGAAAACCAATTTTCTCAGCACTCTCTGTTGAAAAGATTATTCTTTCTCCGTTAGCACTCCTATCTGGACTATGATATAAAATATGTAAGGGTTCATTTCTGGACTGTTAATTCTCTTTCATTGATCTCTATGTCAGTCTATACCATACTGTCTTGATTACTGTAGCTTTGTACTAATTAGTGAAATTGAGTAGTATAAATTCTCCAATTTTGTTCTATTTCAGGAATTTTTTGCTATTCCATACAAATTTTAAGATTGGCTCATAAATTTTAACAAAAAGAGTCAATTGGGATTTTGATAGGCTTTACACTGCATTTATAGATCAACTTGGGAAGAATTGCTATCTTCATAATGTTGAGTCTTCTGATTCATGAATATGGACTATCTCTTTATTTAGATACTCTTTAATATCTTTCGGCAATGTTTCGTAGTTTCTTTCAGCAATGTTTTGAAGTTCAAATGCATTGTATTTTTAAAAGTAGTGTAAAATGCTCCAGGAAATTTAATTAATTAAATTTGTAAATGAGACTTCTTATTAAAGGAATTTATTCTGTTCAATTTATGTTAAACACTAACCCAAGAAAAATTGAAGGAAAATATTCTCATTTTCTAGATTTATAAATATAACAATGAGATTTGTAAATATAACTTCAAGGCATAAGGAATATTAGGCTATTTTATTTTTAACTTTAGTAAATTGAATATTGATTTAAATCCTGATAACAGTAAATAGTCCTTTCTATGAACAAAAGCTGTGCTTGGATATTTTTTTTTAAATCATAATGATCCTGTTAATCAAAACATTTGGTTTTTAGACTTGCCTTTTGAGAGTTTAACATCTTTTTGTGGGTAATACCATATGTTGGTATAAATGTGAGTTTAGGCATATATGTCCACCTAGAAACATTAGGATCGAGAGAATATTGACAAAGAGGAATTATAAGAACAAACAGCAAACAGAAAATGGCGTCCTGAATGGCTTGCTGATTTCCCTTCATCACTCTGGCTTCACTGTCTCCACTAGTTTTCTTCATATTCGACATTTTTCATACTTCCCTTAGTCACATCCTGATGTTAAGAGAAGTCTCCCCAGGGTATCCCTCTTCTCTCTCAGAAGTGACTTTTTTTAAGCCCTCATATCTTATCATACCTAATAGACGTGTTCAAAAAGAGAGAAAAACATTAGCCATAGAAAGGTTCAGCAACGTGCCTGAGGCTGTTCGGAAAACTAGGGGCAGCCCTTTCTGTGAGAACTAGGACTTTCATATTAGAGATGTTTTTGGCAAAATGAATTTTATAAACTTAACATCTGTGGAAAATGATATGCTAACTTTGGTATACTTAGGATCAGCCAGACGATGATCAGCTATTAAGAAACAGTAATAATGTGCTCAAAGAGAAGCAATTGTGTAAAATACAATGTGGGATTATAGGAGATTCTAAGCTATTATTTTACCTTTAGAAGTATGAATTTAGTTTGAATTTAAAAAACAGCAGCGTGTACTGAGGGAATACACAGATATAAAAATCCTCGTTATCAGACTATTCGGGGAAATGTAATGTATACCAGATGCTTGTACTATTTGAGGCACCTGATCAAATTTGTATTCCTTCTGTGGATTAAAAGAGTGTTTTGATTGTACCATTTCTCACTGCTGCCACAATTCCTCCAGGAATCCTAGAGGTGAATTTGAGTGATGATTTTCTCCATTTCATCATTTTCCTACTAAGTTTCCCCTACTGTGAAATCCATAAGCACTCCCAAAGCCCCAAATTAAAATGAATCATTTAAATTAATTATTGGACTTCTTCATCTATTCAGTGTTCCCTTTCCTGGCTGATATGTACATCTACAGGTCAGTGATAATGAATTGTAAGCTTCAGGTGAAATAGGGTCGCATTTGTGATTATTTGTTCAGGACACAAAACTCAGACACAAATACTCTGTAGTTAGAATTAAAAGAATAGAATATCCCACAATTTAACTTTAATAAACTTCAATGAGTTTAATAACTTAGCAAACATAAACACACATTTATGTCCTTATACATACTTAATGGATAATCTTTCTAGAAAGATAATATTTGACAAAACATTTGCCAACTGTAACCTTGACTTTTCCAGATTTTAGTTTGGTATATAATTATGAGTGTAATTTCCAGGTAAAAATTGATCAGCTTAACAACAGTAAATCTGTGATCCTGACTTGGAATATGAGGAGGGAGTGTTCTGGGGGCAAGCAGTATTAGGGGTGGGAGTGCGCTGTCTACTCTCAGAGAAATAACCATGCTTTATCACAGTTATTCTTTTACTTCCGTTTCCTCTTCTGCTCTCAATCCTAGTGCATTATTCATCTTTGAGTTCCTGTCACACAGCAGAAAATTGGCATTTGGTATCCTCTCATTTACCGTAGAATGAAAATAAAATGAAATTCTAATACTTTCTCGGTCATGAGAAAACTGTGTGAATTGGGCAAATCACTTAATCTGTCCCTACCTGTAAATTACCAGGAAATTCAACAAGATCGTTCCCTAAGGTCCTTTTCAGTTTAAGAATTCTATAAATACATGTTTATGTGTCCTCAAATTCCATGTCCTACCACAGACATTTTCTTCACGTTATTGCTATTTTCATTTCACTAGTGTTTTAACTTTTTATCAGATTATGCCATGGATACCAGATTAGATCAACAGTCTAGCCCTGAAACTAATTTGCTTTGTAATATCAGGCGAGACCATTATATATCCATGCCTCGGGAACAAATACCTGCATGGTATGATTGGTGATGCCTGCCACGTCCTTTAATGTAATAACATTTTGTTGAAAAGCTCTTTGAAGACCAGCAAAGAACACTATTATGAGCAACTGAAAATTAATAGTATAAAAGATCTTCTTACGGATTTCTCTAAAGTGGCTAAATAATCAAAATGGTTTTGAAATAAAAACAGGATATAAAAAAGAACATAAAAGCATGCTTTATTTTATGCTTTCATGTGAGTAACTTTAATGAAATTGTTGGGCTATCCAAAAAAACCCATAATTACATAAAACTATACTTAATTCATAATAGAAACTCCCTAACTGAATTGTAAAGTTAAAAAAATTGCTGAATTAAGTGAGATACTACTACTAGTAAAAAATATCCCCCAAATTTACAGAAATTTGACCTACCCAGACTGCTACTAATCTCGTACCCACCCTCTCCCTAATTCTCCCAATATCTACATTAAATATGTTTCTTAAATACAAGTACTTGATTACTGTTCATAGAGACCAGCATGTTATCCCAACTTAGCAGTAATCAAATACGTTAGTAATTGTGTAGGGCCCTGAAACACATCCACTGATGATTGCCGGAGAGCCCTGGTTGTTGAAGGAGTTATATGTTTAAGAATCGCTAGAACTAATGATCAATTATTAAGCAGGAAATAGAGACTTCCTTCCTTAGTTTAATATACTATACTCTTTTTAAAAAGTTACTAATAAGCTAAACAAAAACAAAGAAATAGAGAAATAATGTATGTAACATGCTGATTAAGAGAGTGGGCTCTGAGATTAGACTGAATTTAAATCCCAATTCTGCCACTTCCCAACTGAATGAACTTAAGCCAGCTACTTAATGCATTTTCCTCAGTTTTCCCATCCATAAAATGGAGGTAATAAAAGTAGCCTACCTCATAGAGTTGTTGTGAGGATTATATGAGCTAATGTGTCTATAATATCCTTAGGACAGTGCTTGTTATTATAGCAAGAGCAAGTGTTCCACAAATAAAAAGTATTATTGGTTCTTACTGATTCAAGTGCTTCAAAAAGACTGCTATGAACTGAATGTTTGTGTCCCCCCAATATTCATATATTGAAGGCCTAACCCCCAATGTGATGGTATTTGGAGGTGGGGCTTTTGGGAAGTAATTAGGTTTGGATGAGGTCATGAGGGTGGAGGCTCCATGATGGAATTAGTGCCCTTACAAGAAGAGGAAGAGACCAGAGCCCTTTCTCTCTCCCTCCACCATGTGAAGATATAGTGGAAAGATAGCTGTCCGCAAACCAGGAAGAGGGTCCTGTCTAGACACCAAATCTGCTGGCACCTTGATCTTGGACTTCTTAGCTTCCAGAACTCTAAGAAATAAATGTTTGTTGTTTAAGTCTCTCAGTCTATAGTATTTTGTGATAGCATTGCAAACTGACTAAAACAGAGACCACTGGAAATAGGAACAGAAAATAATAGGAAATTTCAAAGTGTATATGGTAAAACATCAATTATATATGACTTAAAAGGTTTGCAGAATTTGAGCCTGGTGAAAATTGCCCGTATCTTAAAGATAGATGTTTCTGTTTTGGAGACACATGTGTAAACCAGATTTTGGGTCTTCCACAGTAATATATCTTCCAACAAAGTAGATTAATTCTAATGTCTGACATTTTGTTTCCAAAAAAGAAATAATGTAGTGGCAGAGAGTTCAATCTAGGATAACACAAATTAAAGTTACAATTTTCAGAAGGCATTTTTTCTTGTCTTTTACACGATGTTAAAAACTTTGACACATCTTGAATGCTGATTTTTAGAATACGTTGAGCTAAAAATTTTTCTACAGAAACCTAGATTCATAATGGAAAAATATATATTCATGTAGCTGAGATGATTTTTAAACCATGTATTGTTTAACTAAGAAAAAGTTGTAGAGCCACACCTGATGGCCTCGTGGTTAAAGTTTAGTGCATTCAACTTTGGCAGCCCAGGTTCAGTTCCCGGGCACGGAACTACATCACTCGTCTATCAGTAGCCATGCTATGGTGGCAGCTCACATAGAAGAACCAGAAGGACTTATGACTATAGGTAACTATATACTGGGACTTTGGGAGGGAAGAAAAGAAGAAAAAAGAGAGGGAGATTGGCAACAGATGTTAGCTTAGGGTGACCCTTCCGCTGCAAAAAAAAAAAAAAACTGCCATTAAAAAAAAAGAAGAAGACAAAGTTGCATTACCTGTCCAACTCTACTATAAGTCATTGCAACACCTGGAATCTAGCAACTTGAGATTACCTGACTAAAAACCAAAGTATCCAGCTATGATCATCCAGAGTGAATAGACCAAATCTGGTTTTACATGCCTTGCTTTGCAACTCCTTGAATTACTTGAAAGTATAACTCAGGGATCCTAATTTGCTATCATATGCTCCACAAGCTATTTTCTAGACAGCATAGATTTCTTCCACTAGCAAGAAGTAGTTGGTCATTACCAATAAACCATTACACCAAATTCTATGATAGAACACATCACAATAATTTCCAAGTTTTAAAACAACTCATTAAACTTATTTGCTGCAAAAAGAAAAATAGGGGGGCCAGCCCAGTGGTACAGTGGTTGGGTTCGTGCGCTCTGCTTCGGCAGCCTGGGGTTACAAGTTCGGATCCCGGGCGCTGAGCTAGCAGTACTTGTCAAGTACATAAATTTTATGTGACATCACATAAAATAGAGGAAGATTGGCAACAGCTGTTATATTGTGGCCAATATTCCTCACCAAAAAAAAAAAGGAAGAGAAAGAAAAAGAAGAAGAATTAAACCGGAGCTTTTAGGTTTTAAAAATTTATCATATTTAATATTCCTACCACCCTGTGTTCTCATATTTCTCTGAGGATACTTTCCTCAAATTAGGTGATCTTAATACAAAAAGTGACATCTTGCCAGTAAAAGTAATATTTCTATGAATATTTATATAATTTCTAGTGGAATTCTTTGTTCATTTTAGGAAATTTAATGGCCTTTATGATTAATTAATTCCTTTCTCAGGAACTTCTTTCTACTAAAAAAATGTTTCCTCTAATGGACTGAATTAAAGTTATTGTTTAATCTCTTCCAGGGAGTTTGACAAAATTACGCATTTTAAAAAGTAATTAGCCTCAATTTTTGGTACATATTTAACCTTTTAAAATTTCTTTCAGCTTTTGCTGTATTTTAAATGTTTGCTTCTAATAACATTTCTTTAAACCAAATCTGTTAAGTCTGTTGGGAATTCCAGAGATTGAACAAAGGCAAAAGAATTACAAAGAGCAAACAAAATCCAAATGAAATTGAAGTTATCCTCAACTAAACAATCCAGCTTTAGAGTTTCTCACCTCACCACGACTTCCACATTGCTTCCAGACTACTAGTACACAGTGTCCAATTATCATATGGTACGAGGCGCAGCAGGTACATATGTGTGTATTGTGTCCATTACTGTGTGTCCATGAGTGAATCCCCACATCAATCATAAGACTTGTTTGAAATATCTGTAATTCATTATATTTACTCCAAACTGAGTGACAGTTATGCATACTTAATATGTAACAAGTGTTTTGTGGAGCTTTTTAGCAATTTAGATTTAGAATTTGGGAGAGAGTGTGTATATGGAAGAAGCCAGATTTATTGTATGTTTTTGAATTATATTGTGAAGAGAGAGATGGGCAAGTTGATATCTCTAAGTTCTTTTCATTACCAGTATTGTATTGATGACTGTTGGCATAAATGTTGGTTCTTAGTGTAGTAATATTTAGAGAAATAGTGATCAAGTTGCATTCTGGTGAACAGATTAACATAGATACTCAGAGTTTACAGTGTAAAGACACATGGTAGAGACTCAGGGTTTCCTCCTCCCTCATGACCCACTTCTTCTGGTCCCTCTCTCTCTGCTTGTTGGAGTGCCCCAGGGATCCAACCTCAACGCTTCTCTAGCTAAACTCACTCCATAGGTGATCTTGTCTAGTACCATACTTCCACAGATCATCTATAGTTCATGAATGACTCCCTAATGTGCATTTCCACTGCAAACCATTCCCTGAACTTCAGGCTCAGATACCCAACTCTCTCTATGGCATCTCCACTTGGTTGTTTAATAAACATCTTAAAGTTAACATACACAAAGCTCTTCCCCCAAAACTTCCTCTCCCAGTATTCCCCATCTCAGAAAATGGGTACCATCCAATTATTCATGACCAAAACCTTATTGCATCTTCTCTATCTCATCCTTGCCACTTCTCACCTTCTCACTGCCACTGCCACAGCCCTAGCCAACACCACCTTTTGCCTGAATGACTACAAAATCCAAATGATCAGTCCCCCTACTCTCTCTCTCTCATAGTCTTCACATTAAGATCCACACTAATAGGATTACTAGTAATCTTTTTAAGATTTAAATCTGGTCATGTCAGTCTCTTGCTCTCAACTTTCCTTCAGTTTTCCATAGCACTTAGAAAAAAATCCAGTGTCTTCCCCATGGCCATCAAAGTCCTACATGATCTGGTTTCCTGCTGTTTTCCTCTCACTCACTCCTCTAGCCACCCTTGCCAGTTTGGGAAGCATCAATCATATTCCCAACTCATTGCCTTTGAACTCAAGTTTCCATTGTCCGGGTACTTTTCCCCCCAGATATTTCTAAAGCACACTTCTTCATTCTTTTCATGTCTAGATTCAATAATCAGTTTTTCATTGAAAGCCCAATCTAAAATAACCCTTTCTCATCCCTTCTCAACTCTGTCTATCCCGTGCTTTTTCTTTATTACTCATATCACAGCCTCACATTAAATTATAATTGTTTTCGTGTGTTGACATCAAACAAATAAACAATCATTTATTTTTCCAGAAGAATGGGTTTATTCAGAAAAGGCAAAGAATTGCAATTTGGGACATGGTCTCTATGGTGAATCTTGTAAGTCCAGAGAAACAAAGGAGCAAAACGTTCTTTTATGAAGTTAGGAGGGGCTATTGTAAATGAAGAGTCCATTGGAGAAGACTGGAAGTTCAAAGTGCAGTGGCTTTTCATTGGCTGAGTTATGGCAGTCTTTCATTGGCTGAGCTGTTGCTGGGCAAAGAGGAATTTCTTCCTTCCTTCTCCTGGGATAGTAAGTAGTATCACTTCCTGTCAACGATGCAAGGTGTGTCTCTTCCTGTTGGGGTCAGTAGTGTGTGTTGAGTGGCAGGTACATGAGCGTTCTCTCTTCTGTCCTCCTGACTCCATTTTAAATGAGGTTTCTATTTATTAATTTTCATACTTGCTTAACTAAAGGCAGTCTCCTCTATTATAATATAAGCTCCACAAGGTCACAGACATTTTAAAAAATTTAGTGCTATTTCACCAATACTCAGAACAGTGCCTCCCACATAGTAGACACTCAGTAAGTATTTGTTGAAGAAATCAGTGAGGTTCCTCAGAGGCGAAACTTCTAATTCAATAACATCAGCACGTAACAAATGAAATGAACCGTCCCAAACTACCTCACCTACGAGATCGAGGAACACGTGTGATTAATGTTTCCTGAGCAACCAAGTTCCAAAGAAGACATGTATTTAAAGTCTTACTTAGGCATATATAACAGTATTAACATATCCAAAGGGAGGCACTGGCAACAGAAGACAGATCACATAGCATATAGAAAAGGAGGAAGAGATATGGTTCTATTCGACACAGAAATTATTAAGTATCTAAAGCAGAAACTTTTCAGAGACAAAAACTTGGCCAGTGTTTTCAAGTTTTGCAGTTGCACTGGTAGGGGTATTTTATGGTAGGAAATACTGTTTCTAGATACCTCTGTTTGTTTTTTTGGTACTATCCTCCCCAAGTAGCGATTGTATTATGGTTTCACATATGCTTATGTTGAGAGACTGCTAATCTCATGAAATTTGATTAATGAGAGTAGTTAATTAGCAGTTGACTATTTCTGTTCCATTAGCCAAAGTTATACTGTACTTTTAGAATCTGTCACATAAAAGCTCCAGCTGAGTAAAGTTTTGAAAAGGCTTTGATGGATCCAATATGCGTAAATGATCACAGCATTGCCCATGATGTATGCATCATATTTCCATTATTAAGATATGAAACAGAATTTTGAGAAAGTACAAATCCATAAATAAAACATTTAATTGCTATTAATATTACAATCTATTCACATCCTTGGATCTCTTATTGTTAATTAGCTGGAGCCTGAAATACTGGACTATTACTGGAGTTCTGAGAACCTAGGCTGGGGCAGGATAGCCTTGGGATGGAGATATGGGCTATAGCAGGTGGAACTGAGGATAGTCTGACACAAGGCTTTCAGGAGTAAAACTGAAATTGCATCCTTGGCCTGACTCTGAAGTGGCTATGCCAAGGGTACAGTGCAAGAAAGAATTGAAAAGCCAAGAAAGTGAATTCAGCGAGGAGGCTAGAGGCAGAACCTGGAAATGTTTCTTGAGTCATAAGAGAAAATCTGCAGGTCTGTTTTATGGAGTGCTGTACACCTTAACCACGAGTAGTAAAAGGACAGCTAGGGGCACTAAAGTGACTTCTTGTACCTCTTCCTAAAGATAAAATAGCTTAATCCATAGAATTTTGAAACCAATTTTTGTGTTAAGAAATCAAGATGCAAATCTGATCATCTTTTAAATATTTTAAGTGTGTATACTGTGTTTTTACTATTTTTATGTAAGCTAATATTTGTCAGCTTTAAGAGTGATTTTTCTCCTCAATTGGATACAGAGCATCTACAAAAAATGTACTCTAACGTAAATCTACTTGATGGTGAGAAACTCAAAGCTTTCCTACTGAGATCAGGACAAGGATGTATCCTCTCACTACTCCTTTTCAACATCACATTGAAAGTTCTAGCTAACGAATAAGGCAAGAAAAGGAAATAAAAGGTATACAGATTGAGACAGAAGAAATAAAACTTTGTTTGCAGATGACATGATTATCTACAAAGAAAACCCAAAAGAATCAACAACAACAAAAAACCCTCCTGGAAGTAATAAGCAATTATAGCAAGGTTGTGGGGCACATGGTTAATATACAGAAGTCAATAGCTTTCCTATATACCAGGAATGAACAAATAAAATTTGAAATTAAAAACACAATATCCTTTACATTAGTACCCTCAAAAATGAAGTACTTAGGTATAAATCTAACAAATATATGTACAAGATCCAAGTGGGAATAACTACAAAATTCTGATAAAAAATCAAAAGAGTAAATAAGTGGAAATGTATTCCACGTACATGTATAGGACCAATCATATTGTCAAGATGTCAGTTCTTCGCAACTGATCTATAGATTCAACAAAATCCAAGTCAAAATCTCAGCAAGTTATTTGCAGATAACAAACTGATTCTGAAGTGTATATTGCCTTCAAGAATCACCATAAAGCTACAGTAATCAAGACAGTGCAATATTGGTGAAAGAGTAGACAAATAGATCAATGGGACAGAATAGAGAACCCAGAAATAGATCCACATAAATATATTCTACTGACTTTCAACAAAGGAGGAAAAGCAATACAATGGAGAAAAGATAGTCTTTTCAACAAATGGTGATGGAACAACTGGACATTCACACGCAAAAAATAAATATAGACACAGACCTTACATTCTTTACAAAAATTAACTCAAAATAGATCATAGGCCCAAAAGTAAAATGCAAAATTATAAAACTCCTAGGAGATAACATAGAAGAAAATCTAGATGACCTTGGGTATGGTGATGACTTTTTAGATATAACACAAAAGGCACAATCTACAAAAGAAATAATTGATAAACTCAACTTCGTTAGAATCAAAAACTTATGTTCTGTGAAATAAAATGTCAGGAAAATGAAAATACAAGCCACAGACTGGGAGAAAATAGTTGCAAAAGGCACATCTGATAAAGTACTCTTTCAAAATATACAAAGAACTCTTAAAACTCAACAAGAAAACAAATAATTAAAAATTGAGCAAGAGATCTGAAGAGACACCTCATTGAAGAAGATATACAGACGGCAAATAATCATTTTAAAGGATGCTCCATATCATATATTATCAGGGAAATTCAAGTTAAAACAACAATAAGGGGGCTGGCCCCTTTGCCGAGTGGTTAAGTTTGCATGCTCCACTTTGGTGGCCCGGGGTTTGTCAGTTTGGATGCTGGGCGTGGACTTACACACTGCTCATCAAGCCATGCTGCAGCAGGACCCTACATAGAAGATATAGAATGACTTACAACTAGGATATACAACTATGTGCCAGGGCTTTGAGGAGGAAAAAGAAAGAAAAGAAGAGGAAGATTGGCAACAGATGTTAGCTCAGGGCCAATCCTACTCACCAAAAAGCATACCTAAAGAAAATAAGAACAACCATTACTCACCTATTAGAATGGTCAATACCAGAACATGGGCAACACCAAATGCTGGTGAAAATACGGAGCAACCAAAATTCACTCATTGTTGGTGGAAATAAAAAATAGTACAACCACTTTGGAACACCGTTTGGCTGTTTCTTACAAAACTAAGCATAATCTTACCATAAAATCCAGCAATCATGCTCCTTGGTATTTTCTTAAAGGACTTGAAAACTTATGTCCACAAAAAACCTTCACACAGATGTTTATAGCAACTTTATTCATAATTACCAAAGCTTAGAAGTAACCAAGCTGTCCTTCAGTAGTGAATGAATAAACTGTGTTACATGTAAGCCGTGAATATTACCCAGTGCTAAAAAGAAATGAGCTTTCAAGTCATGAAAGGACATAGAGGGACCTTAAATGCATGTTACTAAGTGAAAGAAGCCAGCCTGACAAGGCTACACAGCGTACGATTCCAACTACATGACATTCTGGAAAAAGCAAAACTATGGAGACAGTAAAAAGATTCGTGATTGCCAGAAAGTAGTAGGGAGGGAGGGATAGATAGGCGGAGCATCGAAGATTTTGGGCGGTGAAACTGTTCTCTAGATACTATAATGGAGGATATATGTCATTCCACATTTGCCCAAACCTATCGAATGTACAACACCAAAAGTGAACCTAATATAAACTATGGGCTTCGGGTGATAATGAAATGTCATTGGAGGTTAATCGTTTAACAAGTGTCCCAGTCTGGTGCAGGAATTTGATAGTGGGGGAGGCTGGGAGGATGGGGAACAGGCAGGAGGTATACTAGAATACTAGAATGCTCTGTTTTTTCTGCTCAATTTTGCTGTGAACCTAAAACCGTTTTAAAAAATTAAGTCCTTTGAAAAGGAAAAAAAAGAATGATTTCCCTGATATTTGTAACTGCTATTTTAAAACCTGTCTTCACTCCTGGTTAATTCCTTACTAATCAGATGAAATCCTCTTTCCTTCATAATTGCAAACCATTCATATGTTCTTTCTTATATGACAGCATACAGTTTCCTTCTTGGACCCTTGAAGGTCTTACTCAGTTTAGCATACCCTGATGCCCTTATTTGGTTTCAGCAGTACTTTTTGATAAATAGCAAGAAGTCATGGTCAATTAAATTTTTGGTCTCAATTCTTCACGTCTCCATGTATTCATGCCTTTTTGACAGAATTGAAATCCCTCCCACAAAAGGTGAAGATACTTCTGCCCTTGAGTTTGGACTTGGCATGTAATCTCCTTTGGTCAGTGAGTGAGCAGCCTTGATGCAGCTTATGTGCTTAGGTGGTTGGGCATGCTAGCACCATGCTTCTGCCATCACCATGAAAGGAGGCTGAGAGTCACAGAGAGCAAAGCCACCCATCCAACATGAGATGTGAAGCTAAGCTACTCCAGCTGACCTGCAAATCTATGAGCTAGAAAGAATGTTTATTGTTGTTTGCCAAGGAAGTTTTGAGTTTGTTATGGAGCAATAGTTGACAATTACACAGGCCAAGAACTGACTCCTCTCTACTCTCAACTACTTTGCATCCCCATTCCCATCTGCGTGTGTAATATATAGAGTATTCATTCAATTTATTCATTCATTCATATATTTAAAATTCTTATTGAGTTTCTACTCTGTGCCAGTCACTGTGTGATCCAGAAACTGATTAAAAATGCACGTAAGCATATATATCAACTACATATGTGGATGCACATATTATGCATATATATGGGTGTGTGTGTATAAATTTTACATATATACCTATATATACATGTGTAATCTTCTTATTGCTGCTTGTAACAAATTACCACAAACAGTGGCTTAAAACAATACAAATTTATGATCTTACAGTTCTGGAAGTCAGAAGTCAAAAATGAGTCTCACTGGGCTAAAATCAAGATGTCATTAGGGGGGCTGGCCCAGTGGCACAGTGGTTAGTGCACACGTTCTGCTTCGGCGGCCTGTGGTTCTCCGGTTCGGAGCCCAGGTGCGGACATGGCACCACTTGGCAAGCCATACTGTGGTAGGCGTCCCACATATAAAGTAGAGGAAGATGGGCACGGATGTTAGCTCAGGGCCAGTCTTCCTCAGCAAAAAGAGGAGGATTGGCGGCAGAGGTTATGGCTAATCTTCCTCAAAAGGATAAAAAAAAAAAGATGTCATTAGGGTTGTATTTCTTTCTGGAGGCTCGAAAGAGAATTTGTTTTCTTACCTTCTTCAGCTTCTAGTGGCTTCTAACTTTTCTAGGCTCATGGCCCTCTTCCTCCATCTTCAAAGTCGGCAATGTCGGGCTGAGTCCTTCTCCCATTGCCATCTCTGGTTCTTTCTCTTCTGCCTCTTTTCTTCCACCTTTATGAACCCTTGTGACTACTTTGGCCTACCCAGATAATTCAAGATAACCTTTCATCTCAACGTCAGCTGACTAGCAACTGTAATCCATCTACCACCTTAATTCTCCTTTGCCATGTTACCTAACTATTCACAGACTCCAGAGATTAGGGTGTAGACATCCTTTGGGAGGGTGGACTTGATTTTGCCTACCACAATACAAAAAGCCATAATAAACCACATGCGTTGTCAGATTTCATCTGTATATCTAATCTTTGAATTCTCTGAAAGTAAGAATAAAAATTTTAAAACATTTGGAAAAAGGTGCATAAAACAAAATATTAAATCCTTAGAGCCAGATGTATTTCGGAATTCAGGATTGTTAGGATTTAAAAGATAATTATAAAGATTACATCCTCAGTGGCATCTGCAGCCTTATTCTATATTCATCACATTAATCTTTCTGCAGGAAATGTATGAATATTCACCCCAAGTGGGATAAATAAAGACAGTAAATAACCTCACGTCAGTTGAGGTCAAGTTTTGTCACTAAATGAATTCGGCTCACATCAGAATTTTGTTGCTGTAGGAGCTATGAAAAAAATTGGGTTTTGAACTTTTGAGGTTAAAAAAATGCAGATAGTATGCGTATGTGTAAAATATGGTAGGAAATATGCAAAAATATTAGTAGTCAATTTCAACTTGCTTAATGTTTACTAGCATTCCCAATTTTCTAAAGAGATTATTTATCCTTTCTTTAATATATGTTTTATTTCAGTAAACTTTACAAAAATGTGCACTCCCTAGCATAATTTATAACTCAATGAATTTTTATAAAGTGAACACACTGGGTAACCAGCATCCAGATTAAGGAGCAAAATATTCCTGGAAGTCCAGAAGCTCCCTTCTGCCCGTTCTAGTCATTCCTCTAACGCTATCTCCTAAAGTTAACTCCTCTCTCTTTTCATCATAGATAGGTTTGCCTGTTTCTGAACTTATAAAAAATGGAATTGCAAAGTACATACTCTCTTGTGTTCAGCTTTTTTGCCTCAATATTATTTTGTGTAAAATTTGTCTGTATTCTTGCATGTAGTTGCAAGTTTTTCTCGTTCTCATGGACTGATGTAACATTCCATTGAGTGAGTGGACATAATCTATTTATTCATTTTAGTGTTGATGGACATTTGAGTTGCTTCCATTGAGGGCTATTAAAATTAGTGCTGCTGTGAACATTCGTGGTAAGCATATGTGCATATTTCTGTTGGGTATATACCTAGGAGTGGAATTTCTGGGCCATATGGTTGCAGATGCTTTAGTGGATACAGCCAAGCATCTTTCCAAAAGTATCATATTCATGTATTGTTTATAAATCAGGGGGAAAAAAGTAAAAATATAAAATAAGGGGAAAAATTCTATTTGTTTCCTGGAGAGAGCACTTGATTGTACCACCTGTGACTTATGTTTCAGGCCTGGCTCTGCCACCAATTAACTGTGTGACCTTGGGCAAGCCACCTATCCTTTCAGGGCTGAGTTACCTCTTCTTTAAGCTAGAAAGTTGGAGCACATGACTGCATGAGACCCATGCAAACTCTGAGTCTATGAGAAACAGTGGAACAGAAGGCTCTTCAGGGTCAGCAGGGTGCCATTCCAGTTTCCACACTACCATGCAGCTTTTCCTTCCATGACCGGAAACTGAAACATGCTATTTCTTGGGCTATTTTGTTATTTGTGGTGTCTTTTTTTTTTCCAGTTCCCTTTGCTTTGTTGGACCAGTATTTAGGCTTTGAGGCACCTCCATTTGAAATTTAAGAAGAGAAGCCAAAGATCAAGACTAAGGAATATTTATAAAACTAGAATGAATATAGTTAAGTTCGCGCACTCTGCTGCAGTCGGCCCAGTGTTTCGGTGGTTCGAGTCCTGGGCGCCGGACATGGCACTGCTCATCAAGCCAGGTTGAGGTGGCATCCCACATGCTACAACTAGAAGGACCCATAACGAAGAATATACAACTATGTACTGGGGGGTTTTGGGGAGAAAAAGGAAAAAAATAAAATCTTAAAAAAAAAATTTAAAAAAGCAACAAAAAAGCACCCTATTATGTTCTTGGCTCAGTATTGGGTGCCAGGGATATGATCTTAAAAAAATAGAATCTAACTCTTAGAAAGCTTACCATCTAACATGTGGCGGACAGACATATAAGAGTACATCCAGCAAAGGTATATGGGGTTGTGAAAGAAGTATGTACAGAATATATTAGGCATCTGAGCATAGAAGAGCCCTTCTACTGGGGAAGGAGAGGAAAGGATGGGTGTTCGGAGGGAGAGATGGCTGTGGAGCTGGGAGGGTTTAATTGAGGTAAATGTAGATAGAGAATTCTGATCAAAACTAACCAACACATACGAAGTTTCACTTAAGCAAGATGAGTAAGTTCTGGAGATCAGCTGTATAACATTGTGTCTATTGTCAACAATACTGTTCTGTACACTTAAGAATTTGTTAAGAGGGTAGATCTCATGTTAAGGGTTCTTACTACAATAAAATAATTTTTTTAAAGAAAGAGAACTTTTGGTAAAATACAGAAACCCATTCCAACTAGTTCAAAGTGAAACGGAATTCAGTAAAAAACATGGAAGGAAAATGGTCTTTCTCTCTGCAAAGAAGCAAAAAACAAACAGCTTGGCCTCTTAACAGCACATTTAAGTATTTGTTCTCTCTCTGATTCTTTCTCTAGGACAACAGGTTTCTCAATTTTGCTTCTTTTCATTCTTCTCACTTCTCTTCTTCAAGACTCTTAGTTTCCGCTTTGCCATTATTTCAGTTTTCATGTGTCTGTGGCTTGCTGGTGCCAATTATACTCACTTTTATGTATTCTTTCCATTCCCATGACCGACACTGGTTTTGTCTCTCTCAGTATCTGTTTTTGCATGGCCTGAGGTGAGGCTGTTTCGTACAGTCTCTCAGTATCCCAGATCCAAATTCGTGGGAAGGAGAATCCAATTAGCCCTGGTTGTATCAGTCACCGATCCTGATACAGTCATCTATGCTCAGATGGAGCAGGCTTTTTAGATATATAGGACTTTTCTTTTACAGGAGTTCTGCATTCTCAGGAGAAGGGCTTGTGAACAGGCAGGCAATGATAGGCAAGTTGGTATTTCTCATATGGACAAAGTAGGAAAGATAAACGTAAAAGATTACACAGAGATGACATAGAAGGACATGTTCAAGAAGATGTAAGCACTTCAGAATGATTATTTAGAACAAAGAATACTCAATATTTAGGGTAACTAGAAAATAGGTAGAAAAAGACTGAAGAAGAAAGTATTGGTCTAACTCTTCACATATTGTGACTAGAGAAGAATATCTGCCATAAAGCATCTCTTCATGAAAGGGCACGCACCAAAAGAAGCAAGGCAATGAATTTGTGCTAAAAAGAAAAATGAAGGTGTAAAAGATAACATTGAGAGTGAAATCATTTGTTATCGTACACTAATTCTTCAATTATTTGCATATAGTTTATGAGAACGATCTGCTAATTCCACTCATTAAAATGCCAAATGTGGTGTTCGGAAAGGTATTTTCTTCCTACATAACTATTGTGGCTAAATTTGACCCTGGATTATAAACTACCACTGGTGCTTGCTAATTTGCTATTAGTGTCTATGTTTTGTTAGTTTTTAATTAAGCAAATTAGATTTCTGGTAACAAGAGAGAAGACCTCTGCAGAAATACATATCAAATATTTCAGAGAATGTTGAAAAAGTTCTGAAGGTGCAAACCACAGGAGAATTCTTCTTTCTTAGCCCTGCCACGCCAATAGACAAAGGTTTCAGTAACATTGCATACATTAGTCTCTGGGTCAATGTGAAATAAATTAACCTGCCACACTCTTGCTCTAGAGAATTCTTCAGCTTGTCCTGGCAGTAGATAAAATGGTTTCTAAAGTCCTTCAAATGTACATTTACTGGTCTTTTGTCCTTTTATAAAACTGAATGTCGTAAAGGAAAGACTTATTTGCCTACACGTGGTCTTTGTTCTTTTAAGTGTCTGTATTTGCAGATTGAAAATATATAAATTTAAGTAAAAGCACTGAGAAGAATTAACTGTTGTATTATTCCTACAAATGAATGAATTCCTCCATCAGGTTTTGATCATCCACAACACTGAATTTGATGACTGAATTGGATTACTAATCACTCAAGCCTTAGATCTGGCATAGCTTTGGATTCTACTTTACCCTGGAGTGTAAGGTATTATTATGTTCACTTAAGACTTGAAATCCAACCTCTTTAGCAAAATGTTTTCTGTGCTTTGATTAATTGCTTTTATTATGCAAATATTTTCTCCCTTTCCAAATTAATCCAATTTAGAAAATGAATTCTTAGTTCAATCTTCAGCATACGATATTACAGTCTTTGTCAGTATGTTTGTATTACAGTTGGCCCAAGTCAGACAATAAAATAATTAATATAAATACAGGACTAGGGAAATCTGAACTATTTTGTTTTTACTTACAGTAATTTTCCTTGGGGAGAGGATGTCAGGCTTTATTATGCGCCTCAGCCCTTATTCCACCTTTCTCCATGGCAGAGATCATGACTAGTCCATATTGATGGTGTCTGGTTGAATTATGACCAACTCATCAACTGGATTACTGACTTATGGATGAATGAGTGCAAAATGAGAGTTTAGAGAAGACATAAACGCATTTGGATGATTTTGAAGTTTGCAAAGTTATCTGCAAGCAACAATAATTCAGTTGCAATCTGAATTCAAGAACACTTTATTAACAATATGAAAATCACATATCTGTAAGTCAAAGCCTGTAGATCTGCCATACTTTTCTTCCTTATATACACATAAGACATAAATACTGGGTTTAGCATTTAGATGTTTCCTCTCTGTACAGAGTTCATTCACCTCCCTGCCTTCCAAGGACACTGGGCCTGGGCCCTACATGAAGGAATGTGTCTGAGCCCAGAGCCAAAGATGGCCACTTCGGCACTGACTCTAAGGCACAAGTTACAAAGAATATGTCCTGCGTTATTTTCCTTGTCTGGGCTGGCCACCCCAATGGGCACCTGGCTGGACTTTAGAAACATACCATCTGTGGGAACAAAAAAGATAGAAGCACCCCATGCGGGGGAACAAGAAGAAATAACTCAAAGTATCCAAATGTCTAAAACCCTGAGTCAGAACCTAGAGAAATCTTAGGATAGAAGGGAGTCACGGGCATAAAACAATTGGAAGTCTCTCTGAAGGAAGGACACTTTGCCTCAGACCCAGACAATCGGCACTCCCGCCCGCTGTACAAACTTTTGAGACTTCCCTGGCTGATTGCGGTATGGATATATAGGTACCGATTTGTTGTTCCTCTTTATCCCAGCTCCTCATTCTGTTTCCCTTTATCAATAAACTTTGATTGCTTAAACAACCAAGTAGTCTTGGCGGTACCCGTCATTCCCTGCCCTTTGCAGCTGCGGACAACACTCACTTACCCTTTTTCCAATTCATTCTTCACATAGCTGCCAAGTTCAAGGCATACATATATACATACATAAAAGTTATGATTAGAATAAAATACAAAAGCCATACCATGACCTATAAGGCCTTACATGTTAGACAACTGCCTGCTCCCTGGCCTCATCTCAGGACACTCTCTGCCTTAATAAATTGAGGGACACAAGCTATTTTTCCATCTTTTGAAGATCCCAAGCCTCTTTTACGTTATTTCTTCTGTCCATAATGCTCTTCTTATGATTCTCAGTATGGCCAGCACATTCTCATCCTTCAGGTCTCATCTTAAACCTCATCTCCTCAGAAAGGCCTCCCATTGTGCCATACTTAAAGTAAGTTCCTTTTATTTCCTTGGTAATCATATCTTGTAACCATGGATAAGCTCAAGAACATGCTCATGGCACATTTACGGGGAAGAGCACATAGTAGACGCTCAGATAAAATTTATTGAATAAATGAATGAAAGAATAAATAGGAATTATGATAAGGTATAAATAGAGTGAGCATTCATCTCCTTTCTTGAAATACATTACTTCCTATTAAACCATCAGAATAATTTATTTAAACAAGCACTGTTTTTGTCCATAATTTTCTTCATAATATTTGCATTCTCCACACCTATTTCTTCTTAAAAGGGTTTAAATTAAAACTAGTAATCTGATAAAAAATTCTTCTTCCATTCTAGAACTAGGAGAAAGTTTGTGTCATTGCGTTTTTTATACGATTTTGTATAAGATGATTAGAGTTATAAAATGTATTACTTCCTCTTGGTGAGACAGCCTAGTAGCTCAGATGTGAACTCTGGTATAGTTTTCCTTGCCTGCCTTCTTTCCTCTTTTATATTTTGCTTCTTTGTTGCTACAGTAGTCCCTACACCTAACATTCTGGTCACCAATTACAAAGTGCGGAGGTTTATTTCTCCATATCACCAAGCAATTCTCAGACACCAGCAGGGTGTCCTACAATTTAACTCAATTCTGACACTATCTACCTGGAGATAGCCTCAGATCCCACAGTTAAGGGCTTAGTCCCACAAATCTTGCTCCCCCTCCTGCCAAACTGGCTCCACAGGTTATCACCTGTGCTTCTGGCCAACTAGCTATATGTCAGAGGTTCTCACAACCTCCTCCTTGGGTTCGACTAATTTGCTAGAGCAGCTCGCAGAACTCAGAGAAACATTTTACCTACTAGACGGTTTATTATAAAAGGATATAACTCAGGAACAGCCAGATGGAATTGATGCATAAGGCAAGACGTGAGGGAAGGGGCATGGAGCTACCATGCCCTCTCCTAGAGCACCACTCTCCCCAAATCTCCACGTGTTCACCAAGCCGGAAGCTCTCCAAACCTGTCCTTTAGGGTTTTTACAAAGCTTTTACAGCGGCGTGACTGTTAAGTCATTGGCCATTGGTGATTGAACTCAGTCTCCAGCCCCTCTCCCTCCTCGAGGTGGCAGGGAGTTGGGATAGAAAGTTCTAATCCTCTAATCAAATGGTTGGTTCTGTTAGTAACCAGCCCCTGTCCTTAGGTGTTTTCCAAAAGTCACCTCATTAAGGTAACAAAAGACACTTTTATCACTCTCATGACTCAGAAAATTCCAAGAGTTTTAGGATTTCATGATAGGAACAGGGTCCAAAAGGAAATATATATTTCTTATAAATACCAATATCACACGGTTTTTTAAAGATTATGGATGAGTGGGGGAGGGATCTTGACCTCCTGAATTCTAACTTTGTCTCCTAACCAGATTCTATCACTGTCAAACCCTCTGTATATCACAGTGTTCTCTGACTCTCAGTTGTATACTCCTGGAATTAAAATCTGGCCCCATCCCTTATCCCTTTCTTACATTTTCCAGGAACTTGTCCAAACCACAACATAAGGTGTTCATCTTTTTATTGGAAGCTCTTGTAAATAATTTTGTTGAAGGAAGATGGAGATAAAGTAAAACAAAAATATTTACTAAAGCCTTCATGTACACAACAGTAATTTAGGCTTCTCTCCAAAAAATTCTAAAGTAATAGAGAAAAAGTCTCTCCAATATACAAGTATAGGTTTAAATATCATATGGAACTATATGGAATTATAGTTTTTGGGTTTTTTTTTTTTTTTTGAGAAAGATTAGCCCTAAGCTAACATTCACCACCAATCCTCCTCTTTTTGCTCAGGAAGATTGGCCCTGAGCTAACATCCATGCCCATCTTCCTCTGTTTTATATGGGGGATGCCTGCCACAGCATGGCTTGATGAGTGGTGCAAACGTCCACACCTGGGATGCAAACCAGCAAACCCCGGGCTGCCAAAGTGGAACGTGCGAACGTGACCACTGTGCCACTGGGCTGACCCCTGGAATTATAGTTATTTGACCATATTGACTGATGAAACTAGTAACTTAGTATGATTAAACCCAGGACCTCTACATAAGGTGTCCACACAATTATTATATTGTGCCATAGGATATTAACTTCCAACATATTACAAAGGTTAAAAGAAATAGCCTATTGGCTATTCCAAAAGAATTGTTTGAGCTTTGACCATGTCACATGGCTCATTTCTTTTCAATATTTTGGTGAAGGGGGAACCAGCAAATATATAAGTAGCTCTATTATCGGGACTATCTGCCAAAACAGGTGCAGTAATGTGATCTTCGGGTGCTCAAATTGTATGCCTCAAACCCCACGTGCAGGCAGTACTTTTTTTGTAAATTAATTGAATATGCATACTATAATGGGAATGTCAGTGAAACTTTCAAGCTGGCATCAAAAATAGATCTCATTTTTATTAAAATATGCAAGAACTTTTGACATGTGAATGCATATGAGGGCAGTCAGGGCGATGAACCACAGCCTACAGTGTTGAAGGGCAATCAAGGTCATGGTGTGATGAGCCTATGCTCTACACACACTGTGAGCTGTTGTCACACTGTGAGCGTGCATGTTCTGTAATGTTTGTGGCCTTGTTTCATGTCATCTTGGGTTTTTTAATCCCTTCAAGCTTGCGGATAGCAACTGTAATTTTTTTTTGAGGAGGAGGATTAGGCCTGAGCTAACTGCTGCCAATCCTCCTCTTTTTCGCTGAGGAAGACTGGTCCTGAGCTAACATCCATGCCCATCTTCCTCTACCCTATATGTGGGGTGCCTACCACAGCATGGCTTGCCAAGTGGTGTCATGTCCGCACCTGGGATCCCAACTGGTCAACCCCGGCTGCCGAAGCAGAACGTGCGCACTTAACCACTGCGCCACCAGGCCGGCCCCTGTAATATTTGAAAACAGGAAATGACCATAAAAATGCTGAGAACCTAGTGTAACTTTCCTATAAAAAGAAGAAAGCCACAGTCTGGATATTTCTCTGAAATATAGATGAATTATATTTCAAATTTTTGTGTAGTCAAAGCCAGAGATTATCCCCTTTGTGCCTCATTGTCTCTAGAGAAACTCTTTTGCCAAATTCCATTCAGCATGTGACATAGGAAACACTCAAAGAATATCATCCTTTTGTTTTTTTCCTGAAGATTTTAAAGCAAATCAGAGACATCATATCACTTCACCAGTAAATACTCGAGTGTGTGTATTTGACAGATAAGAGTTAAAAAGGAAAGTATAGTCACAATACCATCATGGCAATCAATCGAATTAATGTCACTTCCTTAATATCATTTACTACACAATCTGTGTTGTTTTCTCTGTCTCAAAAATGCCTTGCTCTGATTGATTCATTCCAATCAGAAATAAAACCACATTCATGCATTGCATTTAATTTGTATGATTCTTAAGTCTCTTCTAATATTACATTTCTTCCTCCTTTATAATTCTATTTGCTGTAGAACCCAGATCATTATTCCTTGTTTTGACTCTATATCTTCACAGTATCATTTAGCATGTTCCTATAATTGGTAGTTAGATTTAGATGCTTGATTTGATTCAGCTTTAATACTGTCAAAATTAAATACAAACGGAGGCCACCGGTGAAAATTCCCTGAGCAGACAAGACCATTTAAGCCACGTAAGCAGAACTAAATCTAGACTATTTCATGAACATAAGTGAAACTTAACTTACGTTATTTCTTTAAATGTCTCTGGTAATCGTAACAGAAATTTACGTCATCTTCCTAAAAATAATTTAATTGCTTTTAACCAATCTCCCGCCATCTGGAAGCCCCTTTTGTAATAACCAATGATTGTATACGTTAAACAACTTTCTCATTTTCACTTTATAAGCCATCCTGTAACATCATACCCCTGAGCTTCGTATCAGTTTTAAATTTGAAAACTTTCAGTTCACAAACTCATCTTATGTGCACAATAAACTCTTACTAAATACTATTTACTGAGTTGCTGGTTTTAATTTTGCTATTTCTGGGTTTTTGACAATATTGTACTTATGGCAAGAATAGTTTATAATCAGCGCTGTTTCTGGCTACTGTATCACCAAAGATAATGTCTGGTTTCTCCACTGTGAACAATATTAACATTACAAAAAATGGACCAGGAGATTTCAGCCTAAAATCATCCTCAATCTTTTACATAATGCTTTAAGCAGTCATTGATGATCATTGCTTTTTATTTCATTTTGAGTTACAAAATGACTATCTTTGACTTCTATCATTCTTCCTACATGTATCCATTCTATAAAGAAGAAATTTTTCTCATCCAGTATTCGATTACCCTTATATATACATACAGGAGTGGCTGGATAGATACTTGATTCTTTCCCTTTATCAATTTCTAGAAAAATCAGTTGATAGTTAGAAACTGTCCTAAAGTGCCTAAAGAGTTTCTTTTTTCTTTTTGGTATCATTATAAACCCATGGATTTTTATGTATTTGATACGTTTTAATGCATCCAAATAATTCTTATTTTGATGCTCAAAACAGTCTATCTTTGGCCAGTGCGAGCCCTTTCAAAGTGGTTTCTGTGTCTTTTTGATGTGATCTCAAGAGTTTTTGATAGCTTCCTTGCTTTCAGAGATGACAGGATAGCTGAGATTCATCTTATACATTTACTGCCCTGATGAGCAATCAGCCATTTCTCTGAGGAGACCTGGTTCCTTTTGAGGGAAGTATTTGATGATGAAAATCTGTGCACAAGGGGTTTTCAATTCTACTAGTTGTTATTGCTTCTAGAAATTGAATGGACAAAGCTAGGAAATACACATATTTTTATAATGATTAAAACAAATTCTGAGTCCACAATGATCCTTCCAATTAAAAGGAAAAAATAGTTTTGCTTAATTTATTTCAATTTATATTTATATCACATATCTCTTGACCTCTTATCTCTTAATTTTGCTATGAGATATATGTTTTTCTGTGGAAATAGAAAAATGGGAGGGAGTAAATATTATGTAAATTTGGAACATTTCATATTGTTAGTATTGTGGGTAATTCTGTGACGTGGTCTACCCCTTCTTTACAAATGACTTACTCATCTTAATAAATGATACTAAAACTCTAATAGCTAGCTTTGATTATTTTCTCTCTCTTACTCTGTATCTAAACTATTAGCAGGTCCAATAAGCTTTACTTCCAAAACATATTGTAAATCTATTTACTTCTTCTCATTGTCACTAACTACTACTACTTCTACTAACAGCAGCCAATCATTAGTTAGCTTTTCCTACATAACAAACTATCCCAAACTTAGTAGCTTAAAATATTAAGCATTTATAATTTTTCACAATTATGTGGGTTGCATGGGTGGTTCTTCCGGTGTGGGCTGGCCTGTTTAGGACTGGATGATTTGAAACGGTCTTGCTTACACATCTGAGGCCTTACATGGGGTGGCTGGGGTGGTGGGGATGACTGGAACATCTGTCCTTGTGGTCATTCATTTTCAAGGATGCCAGTCTAGGATTTGTTCATATGATAGTGGAAGAATTCCCAGAATCAGGATGGCAAAATCTCCAACAGGCTAGTTCTTTGCAAGTCGTCAGATCAAACCCAGATTCAAGGACTGGAGAAATAGGCTCCACTTTTTGATGGGAAGAAAGGTAAAGCCATGTGACAAAGGTTGTACATAAAAGCATGGGAGGAATTTGTGGCCATTTTCAATCTACTACACCACATGAGGCTAAACCACTACTCTTTCTCATGTGGATACTTGCAATAATACCCTGCTTTCACTTTTGCCTTCATGCAAACAATTGTCTACATATCAGTCTGTTGTTTTAAAAATATAAACCAAAATATATCATTCCCTTTTCTAAAACCTTCAAATATTTCTTAGCGTATTTATAGTAAAGCCAAACTACTGAGCCAGCCCTGATGGCCTAGTGGTTAAAGTTTGGCATGTTTCACTTCGACAGCCTGAGTTTGGTTCCTAGGCATGAAACCACAGCACTCCTCTGTTAGTAGCCATGCTGTGGTGGCAGCTCACATAGAAGAACTTGAAGGACCTACAACTAGAATATATAATAACTATGTACTGGGGCTTTGGGGAGGAAAAAAAAGGAGGGTGAGATTAGCAATAGATCTTAGCTCAGGGCAAATCTTTCCCAGCAAACAAAACAAAACAAAACAAAACAAAAAACACCTCCCTCCCTATCTTAAAAAAAAAAACAAAACACTGCTTGCTCTTTGCAAGCATCTTATGTGATCAGTCTCTTGACTTCTTCTTGACATAATCTTGTACCACATCTTCCTAGTAGACAGGTCTTCTTTCTGTTCCTACTTTAGGCCCCTTGCTCTACCTGTTTCTTCTGCCTGGAATGTTTCTCACATTTATTTTCAAACAGCTGGCTTTTTCTTGTTATTGAGGTCTCAGAGAAACCTTCCTATGTGGGGTAAGTATCAGTAGTACACACCTCTCTTTGCTGGACACATAGAAGATTATCCTTCCAAACTATTGCAACATGGTAAGAACATTTGACCACTTATGGTTAGTGGACCATGAGCCAAAATAAAACGTGTCATTTCTAGGTTGAGTCAGCGGGAAACCCCTGCTCAATATTGTAGTCTCTCTTCTTCCTTTTCTGTTGCAATTAGAGAGTCTCCTGTTGAGATGACAAACCACAAGATTAAAGTAGCTTGGATTGCTGAGTCACTACATGGAAGATTGTTGTCATGGAAAGTTTACAAATCCATAGTGGATTCTGCATGAATGAGAAATAAACTTTTGTTTTTACAAGGCACTATGATTGATTTTGGAGTTAATTTGTTATTATAGCCTACCCTATCCTGGCCTAACTGACATACCAAGGACAAAGTCTTAGTAGTTTCTTCATTGTGCTTTCATTCTCTGTCCTAATAATTTGTTTAATTTCATAGCTCCCAATAATATTTATTTATGTCCTGTCGTGCTCAACTGGAATGTAAGCTCTGAATAAGTAATCTTATCCTCTTATGAATCATTGTATTTCCAGGGTCTAGAAGAGCAGCTGTTCAGTAACTATTTATTGAAGGAATCAATATGGTGTCTATTACATAGCACTCTCTGGTGTACCAGATTGGATTACATGGCTGCATATGATTTGAGAAGCAAAATAAAACAGGTGCATTCTCAGCCAAATGTATTATGGGACTTTAGTGGTAACTTAAATGATATTTTTTGAAACTTTTCAGTTTATAATCATGTGTCAAGACAACTAAAATGCTCATTATCTTATTAGAACCAGATGGATACCTAGGCACAATGCAAAACATTGGAGAACAGCTACACAAATATGCCAGCAGTACTTCCCTGATACTCTATTTATTTATTTTCTTTTCTAAGACAGCCTGACCCTAAATGACCATAGACTTGGTATTAAGTCCACTGAATTAACTCAAAATGAAGAGAATAGAGATGAATAATCTGTAACAGCAAAGAAATTTCCTAAGCATCCTCTGACAGAGGAGCTATTGCCTAGGGCAATAGAAATACTTTTGGTGATGGTATTGCCTAAGCCACATACTAGTTTAACAAAATTATCTAACTGAGCCAAAATGTGTTTGGAAATCAAGGCAGACAATGGATAGAAGAGGAGGAATTTAAGCAAATAGCAGAATCCAAAACAGAGAATGAGAGGGAAAGGGGGAGATGCTAAAATAGCAAGGTAGAGCCTCTCATTGAGTTTGTGCTACTTGACAGGTCACCAAGAAAGAGATCAGGTCTGAGGAAAATAAAGTGTGTTCTCTCACAATTGGAGAACACGGTGAGTTCTTTTCAGGAACAAGGTGAATACTCAGCTATCAGGATTGAGGCACAAAGTCATCACAAGAATAGGAACAATGATGTAGAAAGTTGGAATAGAGCTGCTTAATCCTTGATGCCTGAGGTAGAATTGGCCCTAGAGATTGCAGGGCTGGGACTAGATGGGCAACAAGTAGCAAGAGCCCTGGGGAGAGTAGAAAGAGGCTGGGAACATGGCAGGGTCCCAGAGAAACAAGAAAAGGAAAGCAGGGAATACAATAAGAATGGAAATGAAATTTTTTACATGTGACTAGCATTTTCATAGAAAATCCCAAATATCAAGGATCTCATTTGATCCTGACAACTACACTATGATTTAGGTGCTGTCTTTATGTCCTGGGTAACAGGAAAGGATAGTAAAATGATGTCTCTCCATTCTCTCTTCCTATGAAGTGAGAAATTTGGCATCTCTTTGTTCTCAAGTTTGGATTCCTACATATAAGTGAAAGAGAAATTGGCTTTTTATAATTCTGGAAAAGTGGCAGATGTCCACACAGGTTTAGCTGGATTAGTTACCAACCAGCCTAACAATAGAATTAAGATAAACAAAAATGATTTCCAAAACAAATTTTGAAAATAGAACTACAGAATATTGTCTACAGGGACACAGTAAAATTATTACGAAAGCAACTAAAATTTTTTCTTTTCTATAATCTAGTGTTTACAATAGTCATAATAGAACTGCGTTACATTTGAACACAGTGGAACATTCTGTTGTCCTGTATTGCTTTGTCTTCTCAACTGCCAAAGCTTGAAATATTTCCTTATGACAAAACTGAATTATGATAGTGCCGCTGTCTAATCATAGATTCCTTTCAAATTATTATCATGAAATAATTATTTCCTATTTTCTCAGGCATGTCATTCCCATTTCTGTTTTATCAATTTCTAAGTTGAAATAAAGTAAGTGATATGCAAATCAGCTCATAGAACTGTCATAAGATTGCTTTGTAGTATTGAGGAAAGGTAGAATAATAACAGTGTTTGAAAAATATTGTTTTCTTAGGCAATGTGATAGCAGATATTTATACATTACTCTCATTTCTCATTCCGTCCTCAGACAGAACCATGAAGTAGATATTTTTATTAGTCCTATTTTACTAATTAGAACACGGGGGCTTAAAAAGAGGTTAAATAAGCCACTAGGATAGCTGTAATAAAACAGACAGACAATAAGAAGTGCTGGCAAGGATGTAGAGCAACATTGCTGGTGGGAATGTAGAATGGTGCAGTGACTCTGGAAAACAGTTTGGCAGTTCCTCAAAACATTAAATGTACAGCTACCATGTCCCCAGCAATTCCACTCCTAGATGTATACCCAAGAGAACTGAAAATGTATGTCCACATGAAAACTTGTACTCAATGTTCATAGCAGCATTAGTCAAAATACCCAAAATAACAAACCGAATATCCATGAAGGGATAAACAAAATGCTGTATATCCAAAAATTGGAATGTTATTCAGCCATAAAAGGGACCAAAATACTGATATATGCTATAAGCTACATGAACTTAGAAAACATTACGCTAATTGAAATAAGACAGACTCAGAGGGCCACATATTGTTTGATTCCATTTATATGAAATGTCCAGAACTGGCAAATCCACAGAAACAGAATGTAGATTAGTGATTACCAGGGACTAGAAGAAATGGAGAGTGGCTGCTAACAGGCATGGAGTTTCCTTTCGGAGTGATGAAAAAGTTCTGGAATTATCTAGCAGTGATAGTTGTGCAACTTTATGAATATGCTAAAACTGCTAAATTGTACACTTTAAAAGGGTGAATTTTACAACATGTAATTTTTATCTCAATAAAGCTCTTATAAAAGAATGAGGTTATGAGTTTATGTAGCATTAAAAAATTAGATAAAGGTGAGTCAAAATTTGAACCAGGGCAGTCTGGCTCTAAAGTCTACATTTTTAACTGTTCTACAGTCTATATCTCTAGAGAGAAGAAATATACTGGGCTGAACATTATTTATCATTTATTTACTCCAAGGATAGAATTTAGCACGTGAGGAATGGGCAGACTGAAGAAAATCTTCCATAAATAGTTTCCTAAAAGTAGAGGTTTTGATCATAATTGATCAGTTAAAATTAATTCTAATCACTGGTAAGAACTTGGAGAATATACATTTCATTGCAGATAAAAGCCAAATAATACCCATTAACTTCCCATTATTGATTCTTCTCATTCTCACACCTCACATCCAAACCATCACAAATCCTAGCTCTGCCCTGAAAATATATCCATAATCTGACATCTTCTCACCGCTGCCACCAACATCACCTTCATCCAGGCCACTATCATCTTTCACCATGACTTTGTAATAGCATCCTCACTGTTCTTGCTTTCTATCTTCTTCCTCTCCAGCATGTTACTCAACACACCAGCTAGAACAGTATGTGAAAAATGTATGTCAGATCGGATTACTGCTCTGCCTCTGCTCAAAACCCATTGCACTCAGTATAAAATCTAAAATCTTTCCATAGCTATAAAGTCTTCTAAACTCTGCTGACATATCTGACCTCATCTACTCACGCTCTTGTTTGTTCATTGCACCCAGATGTTCTGGTCTCCTGTCTCAAACAATAATCTGGCTGTACTTTAGTAACTTTGCACTTATAGTGTGCAAAGAATGCATGCTACCTTCGAGGTAGCTCTTGCTCCCATAATCCACATGACTCCCTCACTTCATTCACTTCTCCCCTCAACATTGCCTTAATAGAGAGGGCTTTCCCAAACACCTTGTCTAAAAGGTATGCTCTGTAACCTCTCTCCCTGCTTTATTTTTTAATAGCACTTATGATTACTTGACATATATTTATTCGTTTATTGCCCTCTCCATGTGCCCCTAGCAAACAAGTGGGATTACATCAAACTAGAAAGCTTTGGTACAGCAAAGCAAACAATAAACAAAATAAAAAGACAGCCTAAGGAATGGGAGAAAATATTTGCAAACCATGTATCTGATAAGGGGTTAATATCCAAAATATATAAGGAACTCTTATACCTCAGTAGCAAATAATAATAATAACCCAATTAAACTAGGGGTAAAGGACCTAAAAGACATTTCTTCAAAGAAACATATACATGGTCAAGGGGTATATGAAAAGGTGCTCAACACCACTAATCATCAGGGAAATGCAAATGAAAACCTCAATGAGACATCACCTCACACCTGTTCATACGTTTATTTTTAAAGAAAACAAAAATAACAAGCCTTAGTTAGGATGTTGAGAAATGGGAACCCTTGTACACTGTTAGTGGGAATATAAATTGGTACAGCCACTATGAAAAATAGCATGAAGTTTCTTCGAAAAATTAAAAATAGAGCTACCATATGATTAAGCAATATGTACCCACTTCTAGGTATATATCCAAAGGCATTTAAATCAAGACCTTAAAGAGATAGCTGCATTCCCATGTTCATTGCAGCATAATTCACAGCTGCCAAGATATGGAAACAACCTAAATGCCCAACATGGATGAATCAATAAGAAAATGTGATATATACATACAGTGCAATTGTTGGTTGGTAAATTGGCCCATGCGTACAGAGGGCAAGGAGAGACTGAAGTAAGAGACAGACCACTCCAGATTGGCAGGTAGCGGTTTTAATAAGCAAGGGAACTTACTTAGGAAGCTTTCCTTGGGTGGCTGCAAAAGGAGTAGATTTCTGTATCCACCCACCAGAATCTCAAAAGTTTATACAGATGCCTTAACTGGGCTCAGTTATGTATTCAGTCCAGATGGTCTCACCAACACCTTATTCTCCCAAGGCTGTGTCCTTACTACAGTTCTTACTGTGGGCATAGTGAGCAGAACACACATTCCAAGGACAGGGGAGGAGTTGAGGAGTCTCCAATAGCCCAGGTTCAGCTCTTGGGTCAACCAGTGGTTATGTCCTTTCTATCACCTCCTCCAACAGGAATATTATTCAGCTTTTAAAAATAAGGAAATCTTGGGGCTGGCCCAGTGGCATGGTGGTTAAGTTTATGCACTCCACTTTGGCAGCTCAGGGTTCCTGGCTTCGGATCCCAGGAGTGGACCCACATACCACTTATCAAGCCATGCTGTGGCAGCATCCCATATACAAAGTGGAGAAAGATTGGCATAGATGTTAGCTAAGTGACAATCTTTCTCCAGCAAAGAGGAAGATTGGCAACAGATGTTAGGTAAGGGCCAATCTTCTTCACCAAAAAAGAAAAAGAAAAAAAGGAAATCTTGCCATTTGCAACAATGTGGATGGACCTGGAGGGCATTATGCTAAGTGAAATAAGCCAGACAGAGAAAGACAAATACTTTATGATCTCACTCATATGTGGAATATAGAAGAGTCAAACCCATAGAAGCAGAAAGTAGAATGTTAGTTGTTAGGTCCTTAAGGGAGGGAAAAATGGGAAGGTGATGGCCAAATGGTAAAAGTTTCAGTTACGCAAGAAAAATAAGTTCTGGAGATCTAGAGATACACTCTAATGCCTATAGCCAACAATAATGTATTGCATACTTAAAATTTACTAGGAAAGTAGATCTTATGTTGTGTTCTTATCACACACACAAAATAATGATAATAATAATAAAGGAGGCAGGAGAAAACTTTGGGAGGTGATGGACATATTTATTCCCTTAGACCTTACTCAATTTATAACCAGAAGTCTGTACCTTTCACTAATCTCTCCCTATTTCTCCCATCCCCAGTCCCGGGCAACCATCTTCTTCTCTCTCTTTCTATGAGTCTGACTTGTTTTTGAGATTCAACATATTAGTGATACCATGCAGTCAGTATTTGTCTTTCTCTGTCTGGCTTACTTCACTTAGCAAATGCCCCCCAGTTTCACCCAAGTTCTCGCAAAAGGATTTCATTTTTTTAAGGCTGAATGTTATTTCATTTTGTATCTATACTACATTTTCTTTATTCATACTTCCATCAGTGGACGCTTAGGTTGTTTCCATATCTAGGCTATTGGAAATAATGCTGCAAAGAAAATGAGTGTACAGCTATCTCTTTGAGATAATGATTTCAATTCCTTCGGATATATACCCAGAAGTGGGTACATATTGCTGGATCATATGGTAGTTCTATTTTTAGTTTTTTTAAGAGAGTCCATACTGTTTTCCATAGCAGCTGATCCAGTTTACATTCCTGCCAACAGTGTAAAAGGGTTTCCTTTTCTCCGCATCCTCAACAGCACTTTTTATATCTTGTCTTCTTGATAATAGACATCTTCACAGATGCGAGGTGATATCTCACTGTGGTCTTGATTTGCACTTCCTTCATGGTTTGTGATGTTGAGCACATCTTTATATATCTGTTGGCCATCTGTATGTCTTCTTTGGAAAAATGTCTATTTAATTCCTCTGCCAATTTTTGAATCAGATTGTTTGTTTGCTAGTGAGTTGTGTGAGTTTTTCATACATTTTAGATATTAACCCCTTATTGGATATATGATTTGCAAATATTTTCTCCTATTCACTAGGTTTCCTTTTCATTTTGTTGACAATTTCCTTTGCTGTCCAGAAGATTTTCAATTCTATGTATCTGTGTATCTGTTTTTATGCCAATATCATAATGTTTTGATGACTAGCTTTGTTTGAGATCAAAAGTGTGATCATGACACCAGCTCTGTTCTTCTTTCTCAAGATTGCTTTGGCTATTTGCATTCTTTTGTGGTTCCATTCAAACTTTAGAATTGTTTGTTTCTATTTCTCTGAATTATACCATTGGAATTTTGACAGGAATTTCATTGAGTCTCTGTTGATTGCTTTGAGTAGTATGGACGTTTTAACAATATTATTTCTTCCAATTCATGAGCATGGAATATCTTTCCATTTATTATAGTTTTCAGCATACAGATCTTTCATTTCCTTGGTTAAATTTATTCCTAGGTATTTTACTCTTTTTGATGTTACTATAAATGGGATTGTTTTCTTAATTTCTCTTCTGACAGTTTTTTATTAGTGTATAGAAACACAACTGATTTTTGTATATTGATTTTGTATCCTGCAACTTTACTGAACTCATTTATTAGTTCTAACAGTTTTTTAGTAGAGTCCTTAGAATTTCCTCTATATAATGCCATGTCATCTGCAAAGAGAGACAGTTTTACATGTTCCCTTCCAATTAGGATGTCTTTTATTTACGTATGTTGCCTAATTGCTCTGCGTATGCTTGCCAGTACTATGTTGAGTAAAAGCAGTGAGAATGGGCATCCTTGTCTTGTTCTTGGTCTTAGAGGAGAAGCTTTCAGCTTTTCATCGTTGACTGTGATGTTAGTTGTGGTCTTGTCATATATGACCTTTAGTATCTTGAGGTATGTTCTCTCTATATTCACTCAGTTGGGAGTTTTTATCATGAATGGTGTTGAATTTTGTCAAATGTCTTTTCTGCGTCTATAGAGATGATCGTATGATTTAAATCTTTGATTCTGTTAATGTGGCATACTGCATTGATTGGTTTATGAATGCCAAACCATCCTTGCGTCCTTGGAATGAATCCCAATTGATCATGGTGTATGATCCTTTTAATGTATTGTTGAATTTGATTTGCTAGTATTTTGTTGAGGATTTTTGCATCTATGTTCATCAAGGATATTGGCCTTTCATAGTCTTTTCTTGTAGTGTCCTTGTCTGTTTTTGATATTTGTCTAATGCAGCCCTCATAAAATGAGTTTGGACTTTTGTTTGTTGGGAGGTTTTTGATTACTGATTAAATCTCTTTAGTAGTACTTGGTCTGTTCAGATTTCCTATTTCTTCATGTTTCAGTCTTAGAAATTTATGTGTTTCTAGGAATTTATCCATTTCTTCTTGGTGGTCCAATTTTTTAGCGTATAATTGTTCATAGTAGTCTCTTAGGTTCCTTTAGATTTTTGTAATGTCAGTTGTAATGTATCCTCTTTCATTTCTAATTTTATTTGAGTCCTCTCCTTTTTTCTTGGTAAATTTACCTAAAGGTTTGCCTATTTTGTTTATCTTTTCAAAAACTCAGCTCTTAGTTTCATTGATATTTTCTATTGTTTTCTCATCTCTATTTAATTTATTTCTGCTCTGATGTTTGTTATTTCCTTCTTTCTACTAACTTTGGGCTTAGTTTGTTCTTCTTTTTTCTAGTTCCTTGAGATGTAGTTAAGTTGTTTATTTGAGATCTTTCTTGTTCCTTAATGTAGTTGGGGTTTTTTCTATGAACTTCACTCTTAAAACTGTTTTTGCTGAATCCCATAAGTATTAGTGTGATATATTTCCATTTTCATTTACCTCAAAACATTTTTTTATTTCTCTTTGGATTTCTTCTTTGACCCATTGGTTTTTCAGTATCATGTTGTTTAATCTCTATATATTTATGAATATTTTAGTTTCCTTCTTGTAATTGATTCCTAGTTTCGTACCATTATGGTTGGAGTAGATGCTTGATTTGACTTCAACTTTCTTAAGTTTATTAAGATTTGTTCTGTGGCCTCACGTATGATATATCCTATAGAATATGAACTGGAGAAAAATATGTACTCTGCTGCTGTTGGGGGAATGTTTTGTATATGTCTATTAGGTACATCTGGTCTAATGTGTAGTTTAAGTCCAATGTTTTCTTATTAATTTCTGCTTGGATGGTTTATCCAACGTTGAAAGTGGGGTATTGATATTCCCTATTATTACTGTGTTACTCTTTATTTCTCCCTTCAGTGCTGTTGATATTTGCTTTAGATATTTAGGGGCTTCTATGTTGAGTTCATAATTATTTACAAATATTATATTCCATTGATGGATTGACCCCTTTGTCACTATGTAATGACCGTCCTTGTCTCTTCTTACGGTCTTTGGCTTAAAGTCTATTTTGTTTGATATAAGTATATCTACATTTGCTTTCTTTTGGTTTCCATTTTCATGGAGTATATTTTCCATTCTGTCACTTTTAATCTATATGTGTCCTTAAAGCTGAAGTGTGTCTCTTGTAGGCAGCACATAGTTAGGTCTTTTTTTTTTTTTAATCTATTCAGCTGCTCTATGTCTTTTGTTTGGAGAATTTAAGCCAATTACATTTAATGTATTTATTGAAAGGTGTAGACTTAAAGTATTGCCATTTTGCTACTTCTTTTCTGGTTGTTTTGTAATTCCTTTTTTCCTTTCTTTCTCTCTTACTCTCTTTCTTTGTGATTTGATGACTTTCTGTAATACTATGTTTGATGCCTTTCTCTTTAATTTTTTTGTATCTGCTATAGGCCTTTTGTGGTCACCATGAAGCTTACATAAAACATCTTATATTTATAAGAGTCTATTTTAAGCTGATAACTCTAATTAACAAATTATTGTAGTTATCTATTAACAAATTATTGCAGTTAAAGATATTTTTAATATTTTTATCTTTTACTTTTCATACTGGAGTTATATGTGATTAACCCACCACCAGTGCAATATTAGAGTCTTCCAAATTTAACTATGCATTTACCTTTACCAGAGAGGTTTATATTTTCATTTGCTTTTCTGTTACTAATTACTATCCTATAGTTTCAAGTTGAAGAACTCCCTTTAACATTTCTTATAAGGCCAGTCTAGCGGTGATGAACTCCTTTAGCTTGCCTAGAAAACTCTTTATCTCTTCTTCAATTCTTAAGGACAACTTTTCCAGGTCAAGTATTCTTGGTTGGCAGTTTTTTCTCTCAGCACTTTGAATATGTTGTCCTACTTCCTTCTGGCCTGGAAAGTTTTTGCTGAAAAATCTGTTCATAATCTTGTAGAGCTTCCCTTGTATGTAACAAGTTCTTTTTTTCTTGCTGCCTTTAAGATTTTCTCTTTGTCTTAAATTCTAACAATTTAGCTATAATGTGTTTCAATGCGAGTCTCTTTGGATTTATTTTATCTGAAAATCTCTGGGCTTCCTGGATCTGGATGCCTGTTTCTTTCCACGTGTTAGGGACATATTCAGCCATTATTTCTTAGAATAACCTTCTACCCCTTTCTGTCTCTCTTTTCCTTTTGAGACTCCTAAAATATATGTATTGGTCCTATTGATGTTGTTCCATAAGTCCCTCAAGCAATCTTCACTCTTTTTATGCTTTTTTCTTTTTGCTTCTCTGATTGGATGACTTCCACTCTCCTTTCTTTGACTTTGCAGATCTTTTCTTCTGTTTGATCTAGTTTGCTATTGAGCCCCTCCACTGAATTTTTCAGTTCAGTTATTGTATTCTTCATCTCTGTGATTTCTGTTTGATACTTTCTTATATTTTCTATCTCCTCATTGAAATTCTCACTTTGTTCATGCATTGCTGTCCTGACTTCAGTAACCATCTTTATGACCATTATTTTGAACTCTTTATCAAGTAAATCACGTATCTCCATTTCATTAAGATCTATTTCTGGAGGTTTATCTTGTTCTTTTGGTTGTAACAGATTCCTGTTTTTTCATTTTCTTTGACCCTCTGTGTTGGTTTCTGCACATTAGATAAAATAGCCACATTTCCCAGTCTTGATAGAGTGGTCTTGTGTAAGAGATGAAACTTGCTGATCAGCCCGGCCAAAAATTGGAGTTTTCTCTCAAACCTTTTTGATTATCAAAGGTAGTTTTCTTTGCTTTTAGTGGCTCCCAGTTGTTGAGGGTGTTCCAAGACCCATATGTGTCCCAACAGGGATGATCGCAGTCATCATCTAGACAGGCCCTCTGGCAGAGACTGGGAAATTATGTAGTTAAACTCCTTCAGGGAAAAAATTGGGAGATGGACATTTTGCCTGCTCCCTCTATCCTGAGGCCAGATGTATAGTCATGGGGTTTGCTCCTGCATCCATTTAAAAACTGCTTCTTTGTTTGCTATAGTCCTGTGAGACGCACAAATGCATGCCCTGTTAGCTATTAGAATAGGTGGTTTGGGCACCCATCTCTCAGGTGGCAACTGTTAAAGCTGCAGTGCTGGACATGTGTACAAGCTCCTTCCAGGGAGATACTGGTGACTTGGTTTCATTGTTGAAGCAGGCTAGCACAAACAGGTGGAGCAAGCATCTGCCAGCTTCCCTGGTCTCTGAGGAGGATCCTAGCCAGCCACTAGATGCATGCTAAAATTACAAGCTGGACTCTTAGGCAGCAGCTTGTAAACTATGCAGTTAGACACCTTCCAGGGAAAGACTGAGAGATATCTATTTTTCCTGTTCCCTCTGTGCTGAGCCCAGTGGGGATAGCCACGGCAATTGCTCATGCATGTGCACATCCATTAAGAACTGCTTGTTTTTTTGCCACAGTCATGTGGGACTCATAAATGTAAGCCCCGTTGGCTTTCGGAGTCAAGTGATTCAGGGACCCGTCCGTCAAGCAGTAGCCACAGATGCTGGGGTGCCAGACATGTGTACCGGCTTTTTCTTGGGAGATACTGGCAACTTGGGCTTGTGGTTGGAGCAGACCAGATGGAGAAGGCAGAGGAAGTACCGGCCAGCTTCCCTGGTCTCCAGGGAGATGGCAGCCAGCCTCCAGATGCTTGCTAAAGTTGGAAGCTGGATCCTCAGGCAGCAGCTTATACAGTATGCAATTAGACCTTTTCAGAGAAAGTGAAGCAGATGGGCTGCTTCCTCTGCACTGAGTCCTGGAGGGATAGGCGCGGTGACTGCTTGCACACCTATTAAGAGCTGCTTCTGAGTTTGCTATAGTTTCGTGGATGTCATAGATATATGCCCCATTGGCTTTCTGAGGTAGGTGTTTTAGGGGGCCTATCCCTTGGGTGGGAGTCTTAAAAGCTGAGGCAGTAGACGTACAGTCCAAATCCTTAGCTCTTCAGAGAGAAGTTGGGAGTTCCCTCCCAGTTGCGTGACTCTAGGCCAGAGTGGAGTTTATGGCAAGAGTGTGTCTCAGCCTTTCCAACCCGTTTTTCTGTGAATATTTTCCTCTTCACACAATGTGTAGGAGTCACTCAGCTAGTTTCTGAATTTCTGCCAAAGGGAATTGCTCTGTGTGTAGCTGTATGTTTCATTCACCCATGGAAAGAGGAAAGTTCAGGAGCCTCCTATGTTGCCATCTTGGTCAATTCTATATACAGCTTTTTAAAAGTCAATCATCCCTTAATAAAGTGATTTGTTTTAAACTATATGTGGGGCTATAAAGTATATAAAGGCAGATAAGGAGAGGAGAGTGACCCGTATATGGGAGATGGATTACAGATGGGGACAGAGATATTAAAATAGTCATGAATATTAATTGAGTTTTAAAGGTGTTGTGACAAAATTACAATTCTAGATTTTGAGTATTAATAGTCAAAATCCTTTCCTTTCATTAATTTTGTGGTAGCACCAGTTGTCTTTTGAGACCGCTAAAATGGTGTCATTGGCGTATAGCAAACTACCTATTTTTATTATATAGGAGAAAAGGGGAAGGGAATGAGAGACAGAGGCAGTGGTGGACAGTTCATATATTTAGCTCATTTTAAAGCCACCATCAAAGACAAGAGACATAGGTAGGCTCAATTTTGCATTCTTCCCCACTCAATTATCAGACTTGAATGCTATAAACAATTGATGAACCTTAGAGAATGATGCTAAATTCCCATAAGTAACACAGGTTGGGTTTCTTAGAAACAGACTCTGAGATGGATATTAACATGCAAGAGGTTTATTAGGAAATGCTCTAGGAATGCAAATTTGTAGAATAGAAGAAAGGAAGCAAGATTATGTAGAGGGAGAAGTCAAGCCATTGACTTCCATCTTCAATGGAAGTTTCAGTCAATCTTTTTAGGGTATTTTTAAGATGCAAGTTAGGGTGAGGGAGCCAAACCTTTCTACTACCTTCCCATCAGTCTTTGGATGCTCCTCTTTTCCATAGAAAGGGGACATGACTTAGAGCAATGTGACTTTCTTCAGCTGAGGCAATCCCCGAGGGAGGTCAACAGCTGAAAACAGTACTCTGGCAGCAATCTCAAAAGCTGAGACAATAAATCCTTTATTTCTAAAGGGGAATCTGGGCAGTGCATCACAGTATCCTTTACAATAGGCTTAATTTAGTGATGATAGAATTTGCAGCTGCTCTTCTAGATATTTCTGTTACTAAATGGAACAATATGGGCCCTAGAACTTTGTTTACAAATATTGATTTGGAGTCAATATTGATATTGACTCCAATTTAGTACCTGCTTTCTGATCTACTGAATTGGAATCTCTTGAAGTTCATAAATCTGTATTTTTGCAAAGATCCTTAATGATTATGCTATAGACAATCCATAGACCTTCATTTTGGAATCACTTGTTGTGGTTCTATACACAGTTGTGGCTCTATAATTCTGGCCAATAAGATATTGGTAGAAATATGTGTGCCACTTCTAGGTCTTGCTAGTAAAAGGAAGGTGCATACATTCCCCTTTTCCCATTCCTCTTTCATGCTGACAGGAAAGAGGACAAAATGCTAGGGGCTGGACAGAAGCATCATGTGTTACAGGAGAAAGATGAAAGATGCATTTTGAGGATGGCAGAGCAACAAGATAGAAGATTCTAGGTGCAGCCATACCTGTTCGGGACCACTTACCCAGTCTTGTGGAGAGAGCAATAAACTTCTCTCTTTTTTGTTATTGTTTTTGGGTATTTTCTGTAATCAGTTTAGTTCCTAATAATACAGAGATTGGTGGCCATCACTCCCAAAGTGAAGGACTTGTTATTGTACTTTGTTCCCCTACACTAGGAAATAGGCCCATTGGATTTTGGAAACATCGTGAAATCTATATGGGTGTCTTTCTTAGGTCCATCTACTGGATGACCTAAGAATTTCTAACTTTAGAAGGACTTTGACCAAAAAGACTGCTGTTCGAATTATCAAGGTTTCAGTAAAATCTGCTTTGATTTTTAATTCTTATGAACTGTGCTGATCCAATGATTCTGGAAGAATCTATAGCAGAAAAATAAAACGTCATGGAGCCAATAACAGCCTCTAATACAATCATAGCAATAGATGTTTTGGGGGTTTTGAAGCTAGTCCACACTACCTTCTGGAATAGCTGTTCTATTTTCAACAAATACTAGCTTTCTACTGATACCTGGCAACCACAGGTAACCATGAAACAAAGCAACTTATCCTGGACTGGGCATTAGCTTATCTATATCCATGAAGTTAGGTATTCCCAGCAGCAATCTACTAACAATAAAAAGTCATATATACAGGATGGGCCCATGCCCCACTCAAATCTGGAAGGCAAAAGTCAGAACCATGAGATTGTTTCTTAATGCCTGCAATGTCCTACCACCGATCTGGATGCCACCTTTCCCTGAATTTATGCCTTTTGCCTAGAGGGGGACTTTCTTATGACTGGTTGACACAAGATGAAAAGACTCAACACTGGATTACCAATGACCCCAGTGTCATTGAAAAGTGAGCTGTGTGGCATTATAGCCTAGCTCAGGCACAGACATGGAAGACAACTGGAAAAGAAATTTCTCATTGGCTATTGTGCTTGGTAGAATGTTGGCTTGAAGTCAGAATTTACACTGATTCTTGAGAAATAGTACATAATTTATATAAATAAGAAAGGACTTGAAAGGAGCAAAATTGGAGGATGACACAAAGGTTTAGAGAAATCATTTGGGTCACCTACAATAAATCCAAGTCTGAACATAAGTAAGTGGGTGCTTACCAGAGGTTCCTCACTAGGGATTTTCAAGGGAGAATGAGGTAATAAACAATATTTGTTAACTGTAGCTGTCACAGTTTGTGGCTATCAGTAAGTCTGCTTTCTCATCCTGCCCTGTAGTTGCTAAATGAGTGTTAGTTCATAAGTTGGCCCCCATACACAGAGGTCAAGGAGAAACTGAAGAATGAGGCAGACCACTTCAAATTGGTAGGTGGCAGGTTTTAATAAGCAAGGGAACTTTACTTATGAGGCTTGTCTTGGGTAGTCACAAGATGAGTGAATCTCCACACCCACCCACCAGAATCTTAAAAGTTTATATAGAGGCCTTAACTGGATTCAGTCACATATACTGTCCAGATGGTCTCAACAACACCTTTCTATTTCAGAGCTGTGTCACTGTGGTAGCTTCTAGTGTGGGGAAGGCAAGCAGAAGGCACATTCCAAGGAGAGGGGAAGAGGTACAGAGCCTCTGATTGCTTGGTCCAACTTGCAGGACAACTGGCAGTAATGTCCTCTTGATGACCTCCTCCAACAATGAGGTTCATGAATTATGGCAGAGATGGAGGTCCTACATGGGCTCAAAAGCCTAACTTTCCTCCACCGAAGCCAGTATGAATTCCACAATGCCAACAGTAAAGTGCTCTTCCTCTTTGGCATCATTATGGTGCCAAATTATGATGCCATAATCATCATTTTGAGTACTTGTCAGCCATCTGGTAACAAGTGGACAACTTTGATCCTTTTCTGATGGGGAGACGACAGTATTTGTTTTCTCTGATATAACCAATTACTGATTTGGATTTTCTTTTTGTGTCTAATATGCCTCCAGAAGTGCTGCTATCCATGAGCTTAATGAATATTTTATTCATTGCTGTGAAATGCTGTACAACACTGCTTCCAACCAAAGCATTTGTTTCAAAATGAAAAAGAAAGGCAATAGGTACATACAGCATCAATGATTTTATTTTGTCTTATTATTCATAGATGGTAGACCCTGAAGATCAGCCTATTGAGAACTCTGATGTGATATTAGCTAAGGGATACTACTTGTTTGGTTGGTGTGCTGATTGACGGATGTAACATATTAGCTAAACCAGAAACCAACATTTACATCCTCTCTCATTTGCTGAAACTCCCTCCTAGCCATTTTGGGTCTTTTATGCCTTTAGAGCAGTCTTTCTTAGCAGAAAATGCTGTCATTATATTGTCTGGGATGATTAATTCGGACTATCAAGGAAAATAGAGTTACTGACATACAGTAAGGACTAAAATGTAGGTGAATTGTTTGACCCCATGTTTTATCATTCCCTGAGGCAAAAGTTATTGAAAACTCCTACAGTGTCATCCATTTGGATTTTCAAGGGCTCAAAATGCTCATAATTTAGTCAGCTGACAAACTCTGGTATGGACTGAGAGAGGTAAAAAGCTGGAACCAGTGACAGACATGGAGGAAAGTAAAAGGCCTTGGGACCAACTGTAGAAGTAGGACCTGTAATAGCCACCTGTATTTATCTATTACCCACTTTTTGTTGGCAGTTATCAATATGCTAACATATCAATTTTCTGCCCCCACCACTGGACATACACTGTTTGATGACGGTTAAATTTACCAACAGTCCAAATAACATAGAAAGGTGAGTAGAACACAAATGGGTTATAATAAATTGAGTTTGGGAAGGGAATAGGAGATAAAAGTGTTAATTATACATGTTTTACATATGTAAATAATGCTGTACGAGGCACATTTGGAAGTATATGTATAGGAAGAAGAATGTGTGTGTGAGGCAGCAAAGTGGTAGAACGTACTGAAGATGACAGTCATAATGTTATTGAACCACAACGTCTCCCAGCTAACCACCTCAATGGGTATGCAAAATACAAGCAGAGGAGTGGGTTGGGGGAATGACATTTAGTTTAGTTTTGGTCTTGCTGATCTTGTGGTACCTATAGAACATCCAATTAGAGATGTAAATTCTGAGTTGTATCAATATGTCTGTAATTCAGAGAAGTTAGAGCTGGAAATATAAACTAGAAATCCTCAGTGTATAAGCATATCTACTTGTGTCAATGAAATTGTCTAAGGAGACTGAGTAAAATGAGAAGAGGGACAGGATGCAGCTTTGGAGAACTGAGATTTAAAGGACTGGCAAAAGTAAAGGTGGCCACAAAATGCAGGAGTGTTAATTAAAAACGATGTCACAGAAACAGCAAGAAAAACGTTTCAAGAAAGGAAAAGTGAAAATGATACCAGACCCTACAGAAAGAATTATAAGGAGGTCACTGGTGTCCTAAGCAGAGGGAGTTGCCGTAGAATGAAGGGGTAATGTAACTGGCATGGAGAAGTTGGAAAAAAGAACAAAAACTACATTTTCAATACATTAGTGTGAAGGGAAGGGATGAAACAGGATAATGGCCTGCTGAGATGCAGAGAAGTAGAAGTAGAATATACTGGAGAGCCATGATATGACTCAATTTCTCCTTGACTTAAAGACTTCTTATTGCTCTAAAATAAATACAGGTGCTCAGTAATTGCTCGCAAAGTTGTATTTATTTTTCAGATCCAGTCAACAAAAGAACAAAATACCTCATAATGAGAACTCACTTTCTGAGGGAGATGCAACTGTTTAGGTAGTCTCACTATTGAGTGATTATTTTTGTTCACTTATAAATAAATATGTGGCCTATTATAACTGGAAAGGTAACGTTAACATTAACTGGGCATTACAGTTGTAGATTGTTGGCACGTGTCTAAGCAAGAACATGTTGTGATGTGCCTGTATCTGTAAGGCATTGTACTGCCATCAGGACAGTCAAGAACAATTTCTCTGAACTCGTAGCCTTCTTCTCGGCAGCAAAGGCATGAATTTTCCAAGATATCTTGATTGTACCTGAAAAAAGAAAATTCAGTATTAAATATTCTTGGAATGTCTTTTGAAATAAATTGACATCAATGCTCAACTTCTAATTGTCTACTGATTTATAAGCCCTTCCAACCAATTTATTCTTTTCCTACACCTTCCATCTCCCCCTTCACTATAAACTTCTGATGTGGATCAGTGATAATTGGTATGTAAGATCAAAAGAAATAAGACAAGAAATCCAAAATGGAGATTCATAATCTCATAATTAGAGCATTATGGTGTAAAAAAAAACCAGATTTTAAAATATACAACTTAATACCAAATTACTTTCTCCATATATCAATCTGCATGTGAAAGTGTACATAAAAGAAAGACATGTAGTATGTTATGTCTAAAATGCAAGTGACAGTTTAAGCAAGAGTATTTGCTTAAGTATTCTTTCTAATCACTGTATGAAAATAAATTTATTTCCCATAAATGTATTGTTTGACATATTTATAAAACTATTTAAAATGATTCATCACTACTGAAAATGCTTATTTCTCAGACCTTAATGTTTTAGTTTCATCAGATCCTGAGCATTAGTTCTCATGTAAAAATTTTTCCACGTAATATTTTAAAAGCTGAATTTCCTCCACAATGTTACAACATTAACACATGGGACGCATTCAAGAAACACTCACTTGACAGTATTTTCGCATTCTCCTGTGCATCTTGCCATCTCAACTCTTTTCTCGCAATCATTGTACTTAACAGTCACATTCATGGGTGAAGATCTGCAATTAGCTTTACCTAAAACAAAATGGATAACAGTCAGAAATGAGGTTTAACAGTATCAAGTGCTAAGTTTCAGTTCTTTTAACCATAGAGTAGAGAATAATAACAACAAATACTTCACAATGTTATTGCTAACTATCTCAGCATGCACCACGAGGTACCTGGTTAATACTCAATATCTTATCATTATTGCTATTATTACTATCATAGGAGAAAGGGAAAGAAGGAGGAGGAGGAAAGAACAGGGGAGCAGGAAGAAGTAAGGAAGAGTGGAGAGAGAAGGGAAGACCAAGGGGGATAGGTTGTTTTTGACAGCTTGTTTTCTCATTGCTGATCACCCTTATGATCTAATATACCAATTTACAATGTAACTTTCTGATATTATAAGATCGAGCTAGATTTTTTCCATGAAAATAGTGTTCTTCCTTCTACACATCACTGATTTTTACTCTGAAAAATGCTGTGACCAACATGAATAAGTAACTATAATACATTATATACAGACATCAATTGTTAGTTTATGCGTATAAGTTAGATGACCTGTTGTATTAAAAACACAGGAGACTTTCTGTTAATGATCTGCCATTTTGTTTTAAAGAAACTCTAAATGTTTGTCAACAGTTTACATTTCCTCTACATGTGGAGCTTAATTTTACTTACATGTATAGCAACATTTGTTTGAATCATAGACTCTGTCTTCCTATATGGGAGAGAGAAAAAGAAAAAAGACTGAAAAAGTTCTGCATTTTTCTATAAATAATATAATATTTCTTAAATTATGGAAATAAAATCACAAAGGGGAAATGGAACCAATGAACATGTTGATCTCAAATTGAGTCAGCATGGATGGGAGAGTGTAGTAATAAGAATGAGACAGTATCTACACTAAAATTGTTCAACAGTGGGTAGAAAGGAAAAAACAGTATTTAAACTAAATTTTCTTTAAAGTAAAATGCAAAAGAATTACTCTTTATTTTAATTGAAAAATACTTTAATAATGACATTACCACTAGACACTAAGTTTCTCACAGGCAGGAGTTTCACTTTACGCATTATTATAATCTCAAACCTATCAATGTTATCAATGTCTCAAAGTAAAAACTCAATAAATGTTGAAATCCAATATTGGAGTTCTAAAATAAAACTTTAAACTATATCATCAATAATTTCTTCAGAAAGAAAAATTAGTTAAGCTTAAACCTTCCCTAATAATTTGAACTTAAGCATTTATTAACATAGAATTACATTTTGGGGGAATAAAAATGAAGACTGCGGCACAAAGAAAGATCTGAACAGTACACATACAGGTAATTATACAAAACATTTGTATTTTTATAGAAAATGATTAACTTGAATCCATGAGCCTTAGAAAAAATAATTATTTTGTTTGTTTAAAAACAGCAAAATGCTTTCTACAGTAACTTACTTCTTCTACCATAGGACTAGATTAAGTTTTACAGAGCCTGCAAAAATATCTTTGATATGAAAAATATACTTGGCAAAAAAGTGGACAGCATGTCTAAAATAGAATCTACAAGAGATTTATGTCTATTGGCCAGACACAAACTTTTCCAAATGAGAAAGATGGCAGGTTGTGTACGTATTAAACATGAGAAGTGAATCTTCTTGCTCATTACTTAAGGAGATGACTTACTTCTGCACACCAGGTCTGCTTGGGGCAGTCTTGGACCACTGCAACGAGACCAGTGTCACCGCAGGAGTAGGAGACACATGGATTGTTGGGGTCATCAAAGGAATCACCAATCTGGGAGGTAAGGAGGGGGAGAGAACAAAATAATTATTCAACTTGATTTCTTTTTGAGGTTGACAATAAAACCTGTAAAACAAACTTTCAAATTTCATAACGTTTAGTAAATTTCCAAAGGTGCTTTCAGCCAATAGATTAATATTTAAGAAAAGGTGGATTGAAAGCCTTCTACTTCCATAAAGAAATCAAAGTTCCTCACTGAATGTACAAAATGTGTCAAGATTCTCAATCCTCAAATTCAGATTCACCTACAGTTACTCTATTATATTTTTCAAATATTTTCAGGAAAGGTTATTTTGTAGTGAGCAGGCAATTGACAAATTGTTATGCTCTAAGTCTGAGGAAAAGCAAATAAGAAACATCAGTGGAAAAAAATGGCATAAAATAAATTTACAAGATTAGCACAATGACAAGTCCCCCAAGATATCTTTCATCTTTGCTTGTATTCCTATACTTTTAAAGGTCTCTAGATTGTTTTTATTTCAGGGCTTCATGAAGATCACAAAATGAACTTTCTGGTAAACTGGAATTTTATTATTTCAATGATTTTGCATATAAATGATTAGAGGTAAAACTTTTTCCTTGTTCTTTAAACATCCTCATATTTTATGTCTAAAAACTGATATAGATTCTCAAGTCAGATCACCTTTGGAAACTAAAGATTAAGAAGCCCAGATGGAAATTTGAGTGTGTAAATGAGTTATCAAATTAAAGCTTTCATAGGCTCTGTTTTACGTATTTCTTAACACAGCACAAATTTTATTTTAAATTTTTAAATATTTAGCATCACCAGTTCAGATATATTAATACCAATTTGAAAATCATCTAGTTCTTATGAGTTCCTGGTACTTTTCCAAAAAGTTAAGCTGCTTTCCAAAATGTCAAATCAGTTGTCAAAATCCAGCCCTGGATATATAGTGTTGCTATAGCCACATAATAGGGTTCTAGCCTTTTGGGTTTTCTTATTTTGATCTCTGACAGTTTGGTCATCTGATCTTTCTGGTTATAATTAGAGTTTTAACTCTGTTCATTGATTCGAATGTTACAAAGTGTGTCTTCTCCATCTGGTGAGACCTGTGGGACATTTTATTCAGAAGCTCCATTGCTAGGTAGTTAATGATCAAGTATATTTTCCCCCTTTGAAGAGAGCCATGTTGAGTGTTCCATTTGATGTTCTTTTTGAAATGAATACAGAAAAAAAATGAACAGACTCTGCTGCACCATTACCTATGATGTTTCATATTATAAGCTAAAAGAGCCTGCTTTTATTCACAATTATATTAATAAAAGTATTTTTAAGTAGAAACAACCTTACCTCATAGTCAGTATTGTTAAAGAAACATGTTCTTGGTTCTGAAAAATAAATACATTATTTTCTCCTAAAATAAACATTATAATTCCTATTTTATTTACAAAACAGAAGTTACATATGAGGTCATATTTATTAACCAATTATAATGTTTCTTCCCATACACCATCATCTCCTTTTAATATACTGATCATATTTGTAACTGTTAATTCTGGGTTTCCACCACTCCAAAGATAGTAAGTTTTAAGAAGGTAAGTACTGATTCTGTTTTACTTATCACACTTGTCTAGCACAGTGTGTGATACATACTAACAGCTCAATAAATATCTCTTGAAAATGTGAATAAGTAAACAACTATTCAATTCAATTCAAATAATGTATTATGAATACACACCACAATATCCGATTTCACAGCAGGTATCATTAGCTTTGAACGTTACAAGCCTCTCTCCAGTTTGGCATGTGGGTGGAGACGGGCACTCCTGGAGTTGACAGTCCACAGCCTTTGCATCAGTACACGTGCATCTGTGGCAATTGGCAGTCCATATGTCTCCAGGCTACAGATACAAACCAAGTTTAGACTTCCATTTAAATACAGGAACAACAGCAAATTTGGGTTAAAGTAGATAAACACTGTATACTTACAGATTTCTCTTCTCCCAGTGGACCATGACAAACTGTTAATATGAAATGATAAATGCAAATTAAAATTGGCAAAATATAACCATCTGTTATTTGTAGATAACCACCAGGTGGCCAATACTGTAATTGGCACTAGGATTTCAGAGACACAGCATTATGGAAGATGGCATGGTGACTTGAGGTGGATAAAGCACATCCACCTGCTTTGAGCAAACTGTTCCTAACAGGCATATATAAATACATTTCCTATTTTTACAATCCCCAGCAAAAGATAATTCTTGATTTCTCCTGGCAGTGGTCAATAAATCTTATGGCAGCTATTTTACTTACTGTTTTACAGTCTGACTTCTGCCTCCATAATCCTACAAGTCACCAAGACATCATAATTACCAATCCCAAGGGCTCTTTCTCAGTTTTTCAAGTTTCCTACAATAGCAGACATTTTTAACTCTCACCTTCTTGAAAATGTTCTCCCTCCTTCTGATTTAACACTCTCAAATTCCTCTCATTATTAGCAACTCTTCCTCTTTCTCATTTTGTCTGTATTCTTTCCACTGGTACTTTCTTCCATCCCCACAATGTCTACTGTAATATCAACTGGATGACTAGAACTTCTAGCTCCAGTCCAGACATCTCTTATGAGCTATGCACCCAGGTCTTCCTCAGCCTAATAGCATCCCAACAGATCTATAAGAACCTCAAACTCAATGTGCACAAAACAGATTGTACCATCTTGCCCCTAAAACCAGTTTCTCATCTAAACTGGCTTCCTCCTGTTAAAGACTGAACTCTTCTTTCAATTTAAGTTAAAACTTAGGAGTCATTTTGATTCCTTCCTTTCCATCACTTGGCATCTGATCTACTGCAAAATCCCATATCTTCACCCTCATTTTAATTCCTTCCTTTCTTGTTTCTACTTGCTAAAATACTATTCCAGGACTTTATTATCTTTGATTTAGCATTACTCTGGCTTCTCCAGGGGTTACTCTGACTCAGATCTCTTCCTGATCTAATCAATTCCCTATACCATAGGTAGAATAATTTTCCTAAAGCCTACTTTTCATCTCATCATTGCTTTGATTAAAAACTCTTGATGGCCCCTGATAGTCTTGTAAAAGAAATATTTATTTTAGCATTCTAGCTTCTGAAGTCTGCCATAATTGGCTCCAATCTACTTTTTCAACCATGTCTTACTTCTTTCATTTACACACCCTGACCTATGCTACATACTGTTCTCAAATTCCAATTCTGTAATGAAATACCTGAGGATCCCTCCAAAGTATACAATATGTGTCACACATATGTGACACACAACATGTACTCTCTATAATACATATTTCACATTTTTACTGCGAAATTTATTTTCATCCTTATATGAAGATTGCCTATGTTTCTTTGAAAATCTTCCTTCTCCCACTATATCCTAAGATCAAAGAATCTTTTTTTTGTTGTTAACTTTTGACACTTTCCACAAAGCCCATCACATTGGCTTGAGAATAGCAAGAACTCAAAGTCCTCTAAAATTATTGAACTCTGGTTAACCTTAATTTTTCTTGCTACAATTCAGTCCTTAAAAAAAGCTGGAATTATCTAGTTTAAAAAATACTATCAGGTGACAATATTTTGATCAAGATATCATATAAGCACATGAAACATTTTATTTACTAGGTAAATTCTATTTTGACTAAGTAACAAGATGCTTCTGTTTGGTTTTACTTCGTTAGTTTGCGCGTGAGAAAACAGGCTATCATTCACTATTTGGTGAATAAAAGCTAAATTCATCCACTTCAAGTTTTCCTGTTCTATAACATTTCCATAGCTAGTAACTTTTATTGGTATGACTTCTGAAATTTGATCTAAAAGAAGAACCGTTAATGCAGAATGATTGATTTTCAAGTGGAAGTAATCTTACCTGGAGGTGGTGGAAGTGATGTTGGACAATCTGTGCAAAAAAAGTCACCTTAAATTAGCCTCTAAAGTTACTGTAATAGTTTTGGCATAAATATAGCTATCTAATTACTGAAAATAATTGGCTACATTGCTAGTCTTATAAACAGACATATTGCCGTCGATCTTCCCTTTCTGCTCCAAATGGCTTTTGAAATTCCATCATTAGAGAGTATTTCCTTTGGATCTCAAATTTTAATGAGAAAGAAATATGAGAATCAAAAGGAGAAATGAAAATCAAGGTAAATTCTCTTACTTCAAAATTTTCTTGGAAGACAGTTCTGACGAATAGGACAATAAAATATATAACCAAATAAGGAAAAGGATAACTCAGATAAAGGAAAAATATAAGTAATATTATTTACCTAGTTTTAATTTAAGAATTTTTATCCTCTTTTTGTCTCTACCCCCACCAAATGCTTTAAACTGTTTCTTTTTGAGCCTTCACACATCACATATTTTGGTCAACCCAACAATCCCTTCATAAATTTCAAATTCTATTTCCAAATTGCTAAAAATCAGATTAATATTTTTATCCTATCTACCAAGCAAAAAGCTGGCTTAGGAGCAACAGAAAGTTTGAGAAGAACTTAAAATTTCTATAAGTTTAGGTAAAGAGACCCCCAACAATTAATAGGTACAGAAAGACAAAAAAAGAAATTAATTAAAGATCTGGGAGTTTGGGGGATAAAATATTTCTCTTTCCTGAGGGAGGCTAAACTAAATCCCCAATTATAAATGCTTAGCAGATTAGCATAAATCAGCAACAAGAGAGAGAAATGATCTATTAGGCATAAATACAGCATAAAAATCTTCCCTGCCTAGAATTCCACAGGTTCACTGAAGAAATTTGTAAGAGGAGGAGCCATAAAATAGCTACAAAATCTCATAATCTCCACATTGCTATCAGAGTACTTTCTCTGAGACATGTATCTGATCATATCATTCTCTTAATAAAATCCTTAAGGAGATCCCACTTACTACAAGGATAAAGTCTCATTTAAGTTTGGAAATAAGGTCCTTCATGAACGTACCTATCTAATCTCATTTTTCCCCTGAATCTCATATCATCATTACCAAGATCTGGTTGATTGCTGAACTCATTCATGTTCTCTGTCTTTTCATGTCTCTGTCTTTTCAAGGGCTGTTTGGCAGGAATTCCCTCCTCATCCCAGCCAATATTAAACTCAATCATCTTTTCTCTTCACTCAACACGACCAACTAATAAGCAGAAATTAACACTCTATTCTCACTGCATCCCCAGGATCATAATTCTACATCTTTGGGGGTTAGCCTTAAATATACTGTAATGATAGTATCTGAGCCCATAATCATCTCTCCCCCTCCACACACACACACACACAAAGTAATAAAACGACAAGGGTTGTATTTTATTGATGTTTTTGCTATTAGTGTCAGCTGCAGAGTCTAGTAGATATAAGGTATTACAGGAATGTTAGTTGAATAAGTAACAAAGAAATTAGGACTTTTCCCATACTGACCTGTGTTATTTTCAGTTTCTTGATTTCCTGTTGTTGCTATAGGGGTTTCTGAGGAGAAATAACAGGATGGCATTGTCATTGCATTTATTTGAATAACATGTACACATATCAAGTCTCTGTGTATATACATGCACAAATGATTGCACGATTTGTGCTCAAGGAAAGCCTCATGTGGAACAGACAACCCATTCCAGCACATTTTGGTCATTTCATTTTACCTGGGTAGGATACTTCTGGGCTTGTTGTGATTCCACTTGACACTGAGGTAGAGCCTGCAAAAGGAAATATAAACAATTTGGAGAATAGCATATTTCATAATCTCACTCTCAGAGGTTTCAAGGCTTAACTCAAGTCTTCAGGAGAGGAGTTCTAGTTAAAGCCTAACCCAGAAAATCCCAGAGGAAAAAATATCCCTAGTGGAACTTCAAAGTCATGTTACAAAAGGAAATTTAGCATAATCTTCCTGGCCTATCTCTCCTGTTTCTTCCCCACCACTTCTCTCCCCCAAACTCAACTCCTTAGACACAATCACAGGCCTGCTAATCATTGAAAAGTATGTATTGCCAGCATTCATCTGTTTGCATTCCAGTTCCAGAGTTTTCCTTGACTCCTGTAGAAGCAGGGACTGTTAAGGGAGGAATGAAAGTGGTTAGCATAGGGGAGAAGCCAGAGTTTAACTTCAGATAAACTGTCCTGTCTTCCGAGATGCCACCAAGCAAAGTTAATTTATTAATTGATTTACCTGTGGTAAAAATTCCAGGAGCAACAGTTGTTTTAGATGCTTTCTTGGAGGTTCCTAAAATGAGTAGGGAAAAAGCAGTGAACTTTTTCTGGTCTCAGAAGAGCATGTCCTAAGATACCTCCACGTGGAGCAAGTCTCAAAGCACCTGGAGTGAACTAATGTTATCTACTGATGCTAGTTCATGCTTCTGCCATTGAAACATAGGAGGCCCCTATCTTAGCAACTCCTTGCTCACAGAAGTGAACTGAATATTTTCCTACGACCCTGGTAAACTTCTCACCTATGGCCCCCCTTTCTAAACAACAAGAACTTTTTTCACACAAAACTCTTCTACTTCCTATAACTTGGTTGCCTGGTTTTCCTGTATTAGTTTTTGGGAGCGAGAAGTTATAACAGTGAGAGAAAACATCTGTGTTGATCACAATGGGCTTAAAGTAGCCCTCGGCTTGACTAAACTTTAGACAGGTTTCTTCCTGATTATAGGTCCCTAGATTCCCTTTTCTTTACTTCGAACATTTACTTTAGAAAACTTGGAATTATAAATTCTTTCTCTGCCCCTTTGAGATGTAAATCTTCCCCCAGACTCTGACTAGTTTTATAATCCAGGAATGTCTTTCTTAAAGACCTGGGAGCCACCTTTTGAAATGTAATCATCAAGAGTAATAGCGCCCCTATCTCCCTATCTCTGCGGGAAGGTAGGAGCCTAACTTCATTCTATAAGCACCAATTAGCAAACATAGATGGTCTAATCACATAGACCACCTTCTCCCCGAACTCTCCATTGCTTTTCTACTAGTTCACCCCAGCACTCAAAAACTCTCCTGCCTTTTATTTCAGCAGAATTGAGTTCAAAATCTCACTCCTATTGCAATGGTCTTGACCCCTATTGCAATAATCCTAAATAAAGTCTTCCTTGCCTATTTAATTCCATCAGGTGCATTTTTTCTTTTGCAGTTTAAGTTGGATATTCATGAATAGAGATAATCTGGTTATCTGAAACACTTGAGTGTTAAAGGAGAGGAAAATGTTGACCATGTAAACTTCACTTGAATCAGTCATTTCCATTACCTGGACTGGAACTTTCTGGAACGCCAGTAATTCTGCTTGATACCACAGTGGTACCTGCAAAGGCAAATGAAGGATATTTTATATTGGACACCTGTCCGATGGCTATCCCCAAAGTTCAACAACAGGAAGAGAAAGTAAATCAGATGAAGGTCTGGGCCAATGTTGCAGCTAGCCCGTAGAGTACCTTTGTGAATTACAAAAAACACCCTCTCTGGCAGATTAGGCCTCATGGATTGACACTTTGTTGAAGGAATATCAGCTAGAGTCAGCCTCTACTCTTCCCTTCAACAGGCACCTTTACAAACTTACCTGGGGACTCTGATCTGAGCCCAGAAACTCAGAGCAAGAAGATAACCTTAGATGGGTTGTCTATTAGTTATCACTATTTTTCCACCTGCAGTATATTCCCAAATTCGGTAGATGGCACTATCATCCACCCACCCAGGCACCCAAACCACGAATTAGAACTCATCCAAACTTCTTTCTCTCCTTCATCCCCCACCACCACACTGTAATTGATTCTAACTTGTCAACACACTGCTCATTCCTTCTGCTCTCTACCTCCCACATTTCTGCCTCGTGTCAGTCTCGAATCATCACTTCTAACAGTCTCAAACTGGATGATGTACCTCCACCCTTACTCTCTTACTCTCTTTCATATCAATCCTCTAACTTCTGTCTAGTTAATCTTCCAAAAGAGCAAATCTGTGCACGATAATCCATCTACCAAAAACTTTCAATTGCTGCGTATTGCCCATGGAATTATGTTTTAATTTTTTTTTGGCATAACTGAGCCCTATATTACAATATTGTTATGGACTACAAAATTTCCTAATTTAAGGAAATTCCTTCACGACTTTGATATCTGAGAGCTCCAAAAGACCTCCCAGCATCCACTCTTGCAGTGCTGTCCCAACACCTGAGCTGTATTCCACAAACATACTGGATTATTATAATTTCCTGAACTATTTTACACCACCGTTCTTTTTAGTACAATAGAGAAAATATTTCTTTCCTTGATCACATTCACTGAGTAAATAAAAAATCTTAATGTGAGACTCCAAAAATGCCCTAAGTTTATTTCCGTCACCTTCATTTACCTGAGTTAGAAACTCTCTGGTAAATGGTAACTTCACCTGATATGATAGTAGTACCTATGAAGACAAGTGGGAAACTATTACCAAAAAAGACTTCTGTCCCCATTAAGGTATCTACTGCTGGGAAGCAATGTCCTAGTAAAGATGTATCTGATGAAATATTTAGTCCAAGAAATCCAGTGCATTAAGACAACTAATCCCAACTGGCTCAAAAGAGTGTTCAAATGAAAAGTTTTCTCATCTGATGGGTAGCAAAGTCCTCCTGTAATCAATGAAATTCCAACAATTCTGCAATTCCATGACTGACCTGTTCGTATTCCACTCCTAGTGGTGTCATTACTTAGTCTCAAAGTTGTAGTCCCTGAGAGTAAAAAAGAAAAATTTAAGGTGATTTTAAACAATTTTGAAATCTAGGAAATGTTTTGTGTTGTAATAGGAGAAGACATATACCCAGGAAGATGGCTTTTTGCCTGAGATACTAACAGAGAACTCACTTTGGTAACTTTGACTAACCCACGTTAGAATTTCCAGCAACTAGTGTGGTAAAAGAGGTTACAGCAGTGGAATTTGAAATGAAAATGAAAATAATATTGAGAGGGAATGATAGAGAAATAATGAAATTGAGAGAGAGAGAGGGAGAGACATCACAGCAATTTTTTTTTTTTTTTTTTGCCCTGAGAATAGTATGGACCTGGACAAATTCATATTTCTTATAAGTAGTAAAGGGATTTCTAATTATGCAAAGAGAAGTAAATACCACGTTTTCCCACAGATGCTTTCATTTGCAGATACCAATCTATGGCAAAAAGTCTCATTCTGGAGCCCTTTTTCTATGGCTTAATGCTTTAGGAAAAAAGTGTTTTTCCTCTGCTTACTTTTACTTCCTGTGGCTTGGCTTCCTAGTGATTCACTGGGACTCCTTGGTTGTGTGTGTGTTGGGGGGGGGGGATATAAGTTAAAAAAACAATTTCAATTGTCAGGATCTTAGTCATGAGGATAAACCCATGAAAATGGGCCAAGAAGGATGAATTAAGCATATCTACTAACTAGGACTGGAATTTTCTGGGCCCCTGGAAACTCCAGCTGACCCTGAAGTAGTACCTGCAAAAGCAAGATGGATAAAGGATTGAGAGTAATACATCATTCCTAGCTACATAAAATCGCATCTAAAAGGCTGGTGTATGGAGAAAATCAGTCTGAAGAACAAAGACCCAGTTCTGATTGACCTGACATATTGTCTCTTCAAACAGAATACAAAGCCCTATCTAAGCCCGTCCTCCCACTCATTCATCATCTACCACAAACTCAAACAGAAAATTATTGGGAACCCAAAAGGCTGAAAGCAAACCACTCACCAGTTACTATTCTAGCTCCAGTGGTAGCTCGGATTTCTGTAGAAGTGGTAGCCTCTGAGAAAAAACAAGAGACAGTGGTATGGGATGCAGAAATTTGGAAAAACATGGAACAATATGTCTTTATGTAATAACCCTACAGCAGACATCAGATCTCTAAGGATCTTCGACTTTTTCATGACTCACTTGCTTTGGAACTTCCAGATGCGATGGTTGTGCCAGTAATTACCCCAGTGGTAACTGAAATTACAAAAGGAGAGAATCAACTTATGAATTCCCTTTTACTTAAAACTAGGATTTCGTTTAGAAAAAACTGATGGGTTTCTCTAATAAACTAACAGGTTTATATCAGGAACTTTCTTACCTTAAGTGATATGTCATGTATGGTTTCAATTATGCCGTTTTATTACAAATATACAAAGTAAAGGGCAATTCACATGGTGTTAACATCTTAACAATTTGTACTCAAGGAGAGATTTAAGTTGAGCAGATTTTCCCCTAAGTGTGTTATAGCCAATGTGATTTACTTTAAGATGAAGAGAAAAAATAATTACTTGATGACTAGTGCTCACCTATTTTAATTCCACCTTCAGTGGTTCTACCACTTTCCAAAGAAGTTGTGGCCCCTAAGTGAAAGGAAGAAAGGAGAAAGAAAGTAAATTTGGAAGAATTATATAACTGAGAAAAGTTTGGTGGTGATCCCCAGGGTATGGTGGGGAATGTGTGTGTTTGGGTAGGGGGATTGATGGAGCGAGAGGCAGGGGGATATCCCATTGTTGAAGCTCTTTACATTCCCTGTTAGATTATTTATTTACCTGTGTTGAAACTTCCAGATGCAACTGTCGTGCCAGAGACTACACCAGTGGTGCCTGAAGTAGAATAGAGAAAGAGAGAATCCAAATGGTGATGCATTTACCATCCTGAGCAGAGCACGGCCGACAACAAGACTGTCTGTGACTCCAAAGTAGCAGAAGACCCTTGTTGGGACTATCCTTTCAAGATGAGGTGCATTCTCCATTTTTAAATTCAAGGCCACAATAAACGCATTGGCTCATGGGCCAGCCTTGATGATTTGCTTCCCTAAGATTAAATATCAAAGGTCTCCAGGCCTTTCCCATGCTTACCTGTTTCACTTCCAGAGCTTGCCTTTCCAGATGTGCCAGTGGTAGCCCCTAGTGACAAGAAATAGAAACAATATTTGTGCAAATGTACTTCATTGTATTCAATGAATAAACTCATAACATGCAAACTCCAAAATTTGATAGACCTGAACTTCCAGAGTTACTTCCATCATCACTGCTTCCTTAAATAGAACTATATGGACATATATTGCCTCCATCTGACACTAGTAATAGCTTGAATGTCAAAAGGGGAACATTTCTGGACTCTCCTCTTAAGAATTATAGCATAGGTTTTGCCCCCAGAAGAAATGGTATGATTTCATAAATGTAAGCTTCCTCTAACAAATGTCCCCATGAAAAGGCAATGGCAGAATGTAAATTAGCAGGAACTCAGAAGTTGTCGATACCATTTTCATTGGTTATATTTCCTTCTATGGAAGTTGTAGCTTCTGAGAGTGAAAAGAAGGAAAGTAGTGAGGGCTAATGGAAAGTCATAAAAAGGTATCACGTGCTATGCTGCAGAGCTAGCCCCCAGAGAGAAATTACAGCCCGTTTCCTCATTGATTCACCTGTGTTGGAACTTCCAGGTGAGATGGTACTGCCAGGGGCCACTCTAGTAGTTCCTGAAAGCAAAATTGAATGATATCATTATGTCAATTTCATTCCTATAATAAGAAGAGCATATTCCAGAATAGAATGGGGAAACTACAAATATTTTTATTATGTGAAAAGGCCATTTTCAGAGATAGCTTCTTCCAGGATTGTTTTATGTGTTTTCTAATGTTACATTTCATTCCTAATATAAATTTTTAGGGGGAGGGTGCAATGTTGTGTGGTGGGGAGAACTCCCAGTGATAACATTCCTTTCTCTGGTATCAATGTCAGGAGGAAAAAGGTATTTTCCTTTCCTTAGTTGTTTGAATGCCAGTGACTTGGCTACTAGACTCCCCTAGAAGAAGAAACAAAGCAGGATTGATTGCCTGTTGAATTTCCATTTGGGTGAAGCATGGATGCTATAGCAATTTTAATGTTCTAGAAAAGTTTAGACATGTAACAAAGAAATCTAGCGATATAGTGTAGTGGTAGTATAGTGTCATGGTTAAGAGGATGGACGTTAGAGTCAGACTGCTCGAGTTCAAATCTTCTTTTTATTCACTGTGTGGCCTTGGGCAAGTTAATTAATCTCTCTGTGCCATAGGTTTTCTCATCTGTAAAAACAATAGTACTTCCCTCACAATTTGGAGTGAGAGATAAAAGAAATGAAATAATAATGATAAGGGTATAGAATAAGTCCTGGCATATAATTAGTGCTCAAAAGTGTTGACTATTATTGCTACTGTTGCCACTGAAAAGTGGGGAGGTTGGGAAGCTTGTGAACTCACCTGTATTCATTCCTGTGGTTCTACTGCCTCCGGAGCGTGTTGTAGCTTCTAAGAAAGAAGGGTTGAAAAATGTGAGGTGAAGAAGATTCAGCATTCTAAGGAAAGTTAAAGGTGTACTTTTCTCGATAACAGCACCCTGAGAGAGGATTTCCTGGGGAGGAGTCTCTCCAGCTGGCTGACTCACCTGTGCTTGAGCTCCCAGGTTCAAGTGAAGTGACAAAAGCTACCCTAGTGGCACCTGAAACAAGAAGGGAAGTGGTGACTTTCCCTCTCATGAGGGGGAATCTGCTTATCTTTGGGGCTTTTTCAACTGATGGTGAATTATTCATGTTCTTTCACACATAGTTTTATTCCCAAATCAAATAGAGATACAAATTCTCCAACATAGGAGCCCCCTTTTCTGGGATTTAATAGCAGTAAGACAAGGTTTATTCACACTCTGCCCCTTGTTCTTCTGGCTCCCCTCCCATCATAGTCACCTAATGTGCTTCCAGTTCCTTCTTTTACTGATACTCCAGTGGTAGCTCCTATGAGGACGAAAAAAGGAAAACATTTGAGTGGAAAGATAGACACGTTATTGGGATCACAATCACACATTTCAATCACTTTTGTACTCCAGGAAGAATCTGACGACGTGAGATAAACTTTCCGTGTTCACTGTGGCCTTCTATTTACCTGAAATAGAACCCTCTGGGACCATTTTTCAATCATCATTTCCATAAAGTGACAAACGGAAAGAGAAAACTTTCTAGACAACTGTCATTTCCAGTGTCACTTGCAGGGATCTGTATATGTGAGACTGGACTACGGAAACAAAGGGACATCAAAAATCTATCCAAATTGACTCCAAATCAAGTAATAAAAGAAAACATTGTTGATCTTAGATGATAGTTCCTAAAAAGCTCTTCCCCAGGAAACTATCTTACTAAGAAACGAGACTAATTTATCAGCAACCAAAAGTCACACATACACAAGCCACACTAATTCTCAACTGTTTGCCATCCCACTATAGCAGTTCTATTGATTCCCGTGGAAGTTGTGACTTCTGGAAGGATGACAGAAGAAACAGATAAAGAATGGGGATTTAGGAAGAAGGGAAAATATACCGTGATGCTTTTACATGAAAAGATCAATGTGAAAGATATTTCTGTCACCTTCTTTCCAAGAAGAATGCTTTCTTCCCAGCTTTTAACCTACCTGTACTGGAACTTCCAGGTGCAACAGTTGTACTTGAAGCTACACCAATTGTATCTGAAACAAGAAGGCCATGGGATCATCATGGAGAATCTTCTGCATTGATGCAATCTGAACATAAAATAAATGTATATTTCCAGGGCCACATCACTCAGTGGTGTGTTGTGCATGGACAGCTCCTGGAGGCACCATTCACAGATCCTGTTTAGTCCACATGGCAGTCCTATGAGTATGCCCTTTCATTGGCCTTTCTGCTCCTAGACTGAATCACGTATTTTTTTTCCCACGTATCAATTATTTCATTCATTCAACAAATAATTACTGAGCCATGTTGAGTACTAGTGATTCATTGGTAAATAAATAAATGACTTTTTTTCCTCAAGATGTCTGTCTTCTAGTAGGCTTACTTAGGAAACAAAATGTAAAATCTTCAACCAGGAGCAGAGATATTTTTCACCACATTTACCTGTTTTGCTTTCAGTGACTCGATGGTCTGATGCTCCAGAGGTAGTTCCTGATGGTGGAAAGTAGGAAAAAGATTCTGAGTATGTTATGCCCATTAATGAATCTCTGAGGCAACCATTAAGCAAACTGGAATTTAAAGTTCAAAATAAAAAGTCAAATGGGAGGTAAAAAATTAGTAAGTTCATTTTAGTCGCCTACTTAACCTGAGACAGAACCTTCTAGAACAGTATTGATTTCTACTGATTCTGCATTAATATCTATAATATCTAGTGGGTTAACATTCCATGGAATTATTACCCCTACACCCCTTTTTAGAAATCTATACCACAAGACCAGGCATTAGAAAAGGCTGGTCCAGAAATCAGCCTAGGGGTGTGAATCAACAGTATATTTGGCTCCGGTTATGGGCTGAAGGACCTGCCCTTCCTCTACAACAACCTTTCTGATCCAGAGGCAAACTCATGATGGTACTCAACGGCAATGCTAACAGCTGGGACTCCTAGTTCTCACTGATTTCATCACAGTGGCTCTGATGCTTTCTAAAGACGTCTTGGCCTCTGGAAGAGGAGATGAAGAAAGTGGAAAGTATGTTTGGGGATACATATTTATCCTTGAGGTTAGACAAGGGACAAATGCCTTTGAATATGTTCACTTACCAGTCCTGGAACGTTCAGGTACGATAGTTGTGCCAGAGACTACTCCACTGGTACCTGGAATCACAAACGGGAAGGGATTGATAAGTCATTTCCTTTTCATTAAAAGAAGGGCTAAGAAGAAAAACATTATGTTTCTTTTAAGTCATAGAAGGCCTATATGAGGAACCCTAAAATATCATTCCTCAAGTACTTTTCCTTCTAAAAAAAATGAAGTAAGACCATGTTTTTACATTAGGAGTCTCTTTATTCTGAATATTGACAAATATCAGGGAAGTATTTATATTTTCTTTTGCTAACCTGTTTGACTGCCAGAGACCCGGCTCCCTGGTGCAGTGGTCTGGGCTTCTGAAGAGGAGAAAGGAGAGAGAGAGAATATTCTGCTGTATGTAAGCTTAAGGATTTGGGTAAAGCATTAACAGTCTGCAATTTGGAGGCTCAGGCAAAGATTTCCAACGGACAGAAATCACTTTGCATTTCAGCCAACTGGAATTGCTAGAAGGAATCCACAAAAAAGGAAAACTTTCTGGATGCCAGCTAATATGCTGGTAATATTTGTAATACCAACGGGGAAATCCCAGCCCATCTTCAGACATGGAGCAGTGAAGCTCAATTCTGGAATTTGGTAAATTTTCAGAAAGATTTTATCTCTAATAGAAAACCTATTCTGACTCACTCACAGTGTCCCTAAATTAAGTGCAAGCTCTCTCAAGAAAAACCTAGAGAGTTCGAAACCTGATGACCCTGAACCATGTGCTCTCCATTCTCACCTGTTTGGGCTCCAGTTCCAGTCTCTTTTGTGGAAGTTGTGGCCTCTGAGGGAAGAAATAAGAGAATGACAAAGTCTGGGAATTTTGAATACTGGCAAGAGATACTGGGGCATTATTTTATTAGCAACCCCAAAAGAGAGATATGACATCTGAGATTCAACAAGAGGAATTTTAGGGGCTGGCCTGGTGGCATAGTGATTAAGTTCACGTGCTCCACTTCAGTGGCCCCAGCATTCGCTGGTTTGGATCCTGAGCGTGGACCTACACACTGCTCATCAAGCCATGCTGAGGTGGTGTCCCACATAGAGGAGTTAGAGTGACTTACAACTAGGATATACAACTATGTACTGGGGCTTTGGGGAGAAAAAAAAAAAGAGGACGATTGGCAACGGATGTCAGCTCAGGGCCAATCTTCCTCACCAAAAAGAGCATACCTTAAAAAAAAAGTGGGCTTTATCTCTGTTTAAAAATAAATAAATAAATAAGGGGGATTTTCTTCTTGTTAACCTACCTGCATTAGAACTTCCAGATGAAATGGTCGTTCTAGAGAATTCCCTAGTGGTACCCAAAATGCAAAAAAGTAAATGAAGCAATAGAGCATTTACTCCCAGTTCATCGTGGAAGCCTCAGTGTGGCCTTAAAGCACTGGAAGCCCTCACCTGAAAACACTCTCTCTCTGAGGAAAATGGAAAATGAACAACTTAACAGCGTCTCATTTCCCAGGTCAACCTGGGGTGGATGTGCTGCTGCTGACTTTCCCTTTCACCATGGAGTAGAGGGAAGCAGGGCTTCGAATGACCCTTACCTGTTTCCTTTCCGGGGACATAACTCCCTGTTGTGCCAGAGGCGCCTAAGAGGAAAGAGAAAGCATGGTTTTAACCCCTATAAGTAATACTCTTTGATAAAACTTGGAACATTTTGAAAATCAGTTGCCTTCAAGAAACTTTGTAGTGAAGGGAGATAGAAAATAATAAACTTAGAAAATAAACAATAAACATCATGTGTAAGTAAATGAGAGAGATAATGGAAAGTGGCAAGCTGTAGGGGGAAGGTAAGCTGAGTAAGGAGGATTGGAAGTAGCAGGGGTTGGAATATATGCAATATACATTCATACCCTTTTTCAGGAAAAAAAGGGGACATCTCTGAAAGCCAGAATGCTGAGACAGCTGAGATCTTGGAATTCCCAAGCAGAATTCCAGGCTGACATCATACAATTCGGCCACAGAGAACATGCAGGCCCCTCCTTGACACTCCTGCCCATTCATTTATTCACTGCAGTAACTCGGACAGAGAAAGGACAAGAGCCCCAGGCCTCAGACTGAAAAGTTCACCACCTGGCAATCCTTCTTGGGTGGTCCTGCTGCCTCCTGTGGAAGTTGTGGCTTCTGAGAGAAATTTTTAAAATAAGAGCAAAAACTGGGGATGTGGACAGGCCATGCTGGGGCTCCCATAGGATATATATTCTGAAGGACCACATTTAGGATTCTAACCTGTGTTGGCACTTCCAAGTTTCTGAGTTTTTCCAGAGATGCCCTCAGTTGTGCCTGAAATAAGAAAAGAATTGTGGTCATTTGGTCAATTTGTTGCTCATCGTGAAATGGGCATGAGTTCTTCAAGAAAAAAAAAAACAAAAAACCTTGGTTTCTCCCATATACCAGTAAATTCATTTCTCTAGATTTCCTAGTTTCAAGAATCCATCCATATGTTTCCCCTAAAACACTGCATTCCCTAGGCAAATTTGCAGAGAAAGTTTTCTACCACTGAGTCCCTTTTTTAGAGTATAGTTGGAGAAAGATTGGTTTGAACCCACGTTACCTATATAGCTGTCAGGGAATGGGCCCCACGATGCCCTGATGAAGCTTCCTTAGAGCACAAGACAAGGAGGAAACGTTGAAGTGCCTGAATTTATTATTGATGTCAGATACCAAACATGTGCTAAATTTTTTGCCCAGTATGCTGAATATGGGAAATTCCAAGGGTTTTGATATATTTAAGAAAAGACCTTTTATTGAGAAGGTATTACAAAGAACAATGAGTGTCTTAACAGGGCTCACCTGTGGTTATTTCAATTCTTCTTATTCCACTTTCTCCTACAGAAGTTGTGGCCTCTGAGAGAGAGGAAAATAGGATAGAGATGGTTGGCTACTATTTAAGGACCGTGGAGAAGGTATGGCAGCTCTCCTACACAGCATAACACTGGAAGAGGACTCTCATCATCATAGATGGACCCATCCAAGATTCCCAGCCATCTTGTTGACTCACCTGTGTTGGAACTGCCAGGGGCAACAGTTGTACCAGGGGTTACCCCAGTGGTGCCTGAAACACAAAGGGTCTGAAATCATCAGGGTGACTCATATTTGTCTCCTGAAGACCTGCCTCTAGAAGGAATCTAGGCGTATCTTTGTTATGTCAAAGGGCCCTTTCACTACTCCCTGATGAGGTGAGAATCCTATGCCTTCCTATGACCCATATCATTAAGAAAGCAATAAAAACAGTAACGTTTCCAAATTGAGGAACCCTCTCCAAACATTTCATTCATTCTAAGATGGAGAAGAAAGATGGCTTCCCCCCACATTCACCTGTCACACTCCCAGTTGCTTGGCCCCTTGGTACTGCAGTGGTGCCTCCTGCAGGATGAAAATCAGAAAAGATATTTGAATGTGACAAGGAAAATACTGAATATCATTACTGCTTTTTTGAGCAACAAAATCTTTATATAAGATAGGCCTGTTTAAGGCCTTTCTCTTCTTCCCAGATATACAATTTTCCTAAGCTCTCCCGACATCTTAGTGATGTATACGCCATCACAGGAGAAACCTCTCCTACCGAATGCACAACCAGGCCTTCTTTAGAAAGTTATAGCTGTGAGCCTAGACACAGGTATTGCGAGCTCTTCCATAATATGTTAAATCTAAGAAAATACTGAAAGCAAAGGCAAGCCACTCTGCAGGAAAGCACACCTCCCAAAGGGTGAGCCTATGAAGAGTCATACTGCATGCTAAACCCCAACTGTGAACTACTCATTTTCACTAGATCTGGATCCAGTTCCAGCAGTGCCACTGCCGTCTGTTAAAGTTACGGCCTCTGAGGGAAGAAGGTGATGAGTGGTGAGGTCTGAGGATTTGGGATTTTAGAGAAAGAATTATGCTGATATTTTATCAGAGCAGGTCTACTAACTATATTACGAGGTTAAATATGGAGATTTCCTTCTTGTTAACCTACCTGTGTGGGAACTCCCAGATATAATGGTTGTCCCAGAGAATTCTCCTGTAGTACCTAAAAAAGAGGAAAATAAAGGGGTCAACACAGCATTAGTTCCTCCTTCAATAAAAAAGTAGCTATGTGGCCTTGAACCCCTGGAAGACCTTTTCTGAGGATCTCTGTTTCTGAAGAACCATCAGTGACTTCCCACAATTTCCTTTCCTGATCACCTATTGATCATTGTTCCTCCTAGAGTTCCCTTTCCACAGATCCCACTGAAAGTGGAAAGAGACCTTATGTCACCCTTATCTGTTTCACTTCCAGACCCTGGGCTCCCTGGTATGACAGAGGTGCCTAAGGGAGGAAAAAGACGGATGATGGATTTATCTTTCTAAATTTTACTCAACAATTACTTGAGGTATTTTGATATTCATATATTTAAAATATAACTCCTTAACTCTGATATTCTCATGTGTTGAATTTATTTAGTCCATCCTACCTGGTTTGAAACTCTGTGAACTGCTATTGTCTGCAGGTGAAACCACAGTGGTACCTATTAAAGCAAATAGAGTAAGGATTCGCTTGATCATTCCACTAATATTTATTAAGCATTTCTTCAGTGCAATATTGTTTTAGGCCTTTGGATGTATCAGTAAGCAGAATATTCAAAGATTCCTCCACTAATGCAACTTACATTCTAGCAGCTGGAGACCAGCAGTAAAGAATAAACACAATAAACAAGTCAGTGTGACAGATGTTAGGGCTATGGGAAAATGACAAACCACGTAAAAGGATTGGGGCCTTGGTCGGCAGGGTCTGGCCAGCATGTTTCCTTCATCCTTGTCATCCAACAACTAGCTCTGCAAACCTGGGCCTCTCGAAATCCAGATAGAAACATCTGAGGCCATGGAATTATGAGGCAGACCCAGGTTAGTGACTCTCACATATTATGTTCCCAGAGGAAATACAAGCATCTTTTCTTGGCCCACCTTCACACTGATGTATTCACTGGAGCCACACAAACAGAGATTTTATTTTAAAAACCCCAAAGTCTCAGACTAAAACCACTCACCTCCTGGAAGTTCTGCCTGGGTGCTGCCACGTCCTCCTGTGGAAGTTGTGGCCTCTGACAGAGAAAAGAAAGGAAGGAATAAAGACTAGAGTATAGAAAGGTGCATATTGTGCCATGGCCAGAATATATCATCCAAATGGCCAGTGTCTAGATTTTGCACGTATTTTCAGACCTACCTGTGTTGTAACTTCCAGGCTCTAGAGTTTTTCCAGAAACTATACCAGTAGTACCTAAAACAAGAAAGGGGTGGTGGTCATGAGTTCAATTGCTTGTCCATCACGTGATCTAAACCGGCCTCTAAAGTCCCTATGTAGCAGCAAACTATAATCATGAGACTATTAGTGCCAAGAAGTAATCAATATATGCCCCATGTAACGTCTCTTTCTACAACAATTTTACTGAGAAAATTCTCAACTATCACGTCCCTTTCTTTGGAGGGGAGATAGGAAATTCCTCTCCAAAGTACCTGTCTATCTGTATTAGTTTGACTTCATGATGGCCTAGTGAAGGCTCTTGTAAGTTCAGGTAATAAGAGGCACTGTAATAACTGTGTGTCTTTTTTCCTGAATTTGCTCAATATAACATATGTAAACAGTGTAGATACGTTTCCAGAAGACTGTTTTAAGAAGTTATTACGAAGTGCAGGTGTTAGCTTATCAGCACCCACCTGTGGCTATTCCCACTCTGGTTATTTCACTTCCTCCCAGGAAAGTTGTGGCCTCTGAGGGAGAGAAGGAGGAAAGAGAATTGGAGAATATTTAAGGATCATCAAAAAGATGTGGTGGTACCCCTGCAAAAGACAATACCAGAGGAGACATCTAATTTGTGGGAAGACATGTGGAAGATTCTATGTCAACCTGTTGACGCACCTGTGTTGGAACTGCCAGGGGCAACAGTTGTGCTGGGGACCACTCCGGTGGTGCCTGAAACACAAAAGGAACTATGGTCACCATGGTGCTCATGTCTCTTTCCTAAAAACATACCTCTAAAAAGAACCTAAGTATATCTTCATCATATCTAACTGGCTCGCTCTCTGGCTTTTCCCTGATGATGAGCCCTGTGTATTTTTTTTATTAACCATTTTACTGGCAAAGCAATCAGAGTGACTATGCTCTCAACCTGAGATAACCTCCTTGGCATTCTATGTCAGGGAAACGAGGTGGGTTTCTGCCATGCTCACCTGTTTCACTCCCAGTGACTTTACTTTCTGACGCTACAGTCGTACCTGCTGTGGAGTGGAAACAGAGGAGGGTATGAGTGTGCTGAAAACTTCAGACACTGGGAAAGTATTGTGCTCTTCGTTGCTTTCTTGTGAAAAGCAAACATCTATATAGGGCAGACATGTCTCCTGGGTTTGTGTAGCTCTTCTCTATTTCTCAGGAATAGAAAGTTTTCTCACCCTTCCCTCTTCCCTCTTCTCATGTCTGTAATTCCACAGGAGAAATTACTCAGAACAATTAGTACAATCAACCCATCTATAGGGATTCCATCTATGATTCTGTTATTAGCAGCTTTTCAGGAAAAAAATTTCAACACTGAAAAAGAATTAGTTAGCCAAAAATGCACTATTAGTAAAGTAAATATGATCTGCTCTCCAGAAACTCTTTCTCTCTCTAGGCTCACCTATGAGAGTCATAATTAGCGGTAACAAGAAGACAGGAGATGCTCCTTCTCACCTGTTCTGAATCTGCCTCCAGAGGTGCCAGCACCTTCTGTGGAAGTTGTGGCCTCTGAGGGAAGAAACAGGAGAACAGTAAATTCTGGGCGCTTGGGATGCTGGAAAGAGGTACGTATGTTGTATTATTTTATCACAGCTACCCCACAAAAAGCTTCCTGTCTTGAGTGTCATAGAGATGGTTTTCTTATTTCAATTCTACCTGTGTTGAAAATGCCTGTTTTAATGGATCTCTCAGCTCTCTGGTAGAAGACTGAGTGATGAATGTTGAACGGTTCCCATTCAACAAAGGTAGAAGCTAGTGTATCATCAGATGGACAAGTATGAAATCAATCACCCCGTCAGATAAGGACCAGAAAGGGATTTTATATCAGTGAACAAAATAAAACAAAAATGCCTGCCTTCATGGAGTTATATTCAAATGCAAATGCTAAAAGAATGTGTAGGGAGACCAATTAATAAAAAGTGAGATACTTTAAACAATAAACTTTTTTTGCTTATCTTTGAAAACTAAGTTTAAAAAGAGACACCAGGTTGCAATAAAAGCTAACAATTTTCAGGGAAATGGCAGGTGACAACACTAATTTGCTGAGAAATATGGTATTACCTTTTTTTAAATAAGGGAGCTATTTCTGGAGTTATTTTTGTTTATTTGATTTATTTCTTTACACTTATACACAACAAGTGTAGAATTTAGCCATTCTGTAAGAGAGTCAGTATACCATTGTTATGATTTAAGAAGGCATAAGAATAGAAAAAGCAAAAGCCCTATGCTACCAAAATCTAATTTGAAGTTCATGTTTTATTAATCTGATAAATTAAGACTTCTATTATATTTTCTATTTTAGTTACTATAACACCATGTTTTCTCAAATTCACATTTACACTCTCATATTTTCTCACCTATTACTTCAGGTTTTATCCATGGCTCTAAAATTTTAAAACACAAATATATTTATAAATGTACATTTTTTATTGATCTCAATTCACAAAAATTAATTTCTATTAGATTATAATTTGGGAAGAATATCGCAGTCTCTTAGAAATTTTTCAGTGCTCCAACGGAAAAGACAGAAATACCACTTTAAGCCACAACATGCAGAAGCATATTTTTTCATTTTAATTTATCCTTGCCTACAATTAGTACTGGTGGAATTCTTTTAAATGAGCCTAATAAAGGAAAAATTAAATTCACATTTCAATTAAAGAAAATACTTGAGTTTTATTTGAAGAATTCACTTCAGTGCTTCACCTGCCATGACATGTAAATTTTTTATTAAATTTTTTATTAAAAAGTATGTTATTTCCATAGAGGCTTATCTTACAAATTCAAGTCAGGGTGACAGACCTCTCAGGAGAGAAATTGTGAAGTGCTCTTCTATGGAATCACCCACAAGTTACAAATGATGGAACCGAAAACAAAGTCATTGCCTTTTCTCCCAGCAAAACATTTACATATATGTAATTCTTGTTTGCTTCCTTCCATTTAGTTAAAGACTAGAGTCTTAAACTTACAAAATGCAAAAAAAAAAACAAACCCAAAACCCAAGATAAAATACATACTATGCCCCAATAGTCACATGTTAGTAGCCATGGCATTAATTTATAAGATAATTAGGGTGTTTAACACATAATACGAAGCGCACCAATTCATTTACACTTAAATAACCATAGATTGAATGAAGAATAATTATAAACTTAGTCTGAATCAAATTATTTAGTTATTTTCTAGTGACTAGTTTCTAAAATAAATTCATATAAGGGGAGTTTGTAATAGTAGCTAGAATAAATACAGCATAAATCTTTCCCAGGAAAAAATATATAAGAAACCTATTTCATAAATAATGGAAAATCGAGTCACTAAAGCCTAGGTTCTATTCGATAACCTGCAAATGGAGAAATAATGTCTATTTCAAGTACTATGATACAAGTATATTACTAGTTCCGAAACTTAAATAATAAGGTACTGTAGCCTCGAATAAATAATTTAATCCATTTACTGTTAGGGAAAAAAATTCCCTAAAGTATTTGCGAATTTTATGCCAGGTTGGAATAACGATAACAAGAAAGGAAGTGATAAATTTTGATTTATAAAACACGAGTATTATAGTTCCATCAAATGAAATGCCCCCAATCTTGCTGTTTCAGAACGGCAAGTGCCACGGTTTGTCATTACATAAAAAATTTTAAACCTCTATTTATTACCTGCTCCTGCAGTTCTTGTAGTTAGAAATGGGGAAAATTTAAGCTTTGTAAATATTAAAAGTGAGCTTTTATTAATGGGTTATTAAAGGCCATTAAAGCTCATAATAGGCCATTAAAGGTATATTTGCCTTAGAGGAGGAGGGGACTGTGGCAAAGAGCACAGACTCTGGACTCAGTCAATAATGATAAAAATATGGGCTCCATTATTTGGTTTGCTGTAGAACCCGGACCAACTTAGGTAATGTCTTTTCTAAGGTCCTCGTGAGTAAAATGAGGTAACAATACGTATTCAAATAGGTCAATGATAATATATTTAAGGACACTGCAATTAATTGGCATTATTACTATTTTGCCATTTTAATTAGCCAATTAGCATGAAAACAAGTCAAAAAATACATCTGACATCGCCTGCTTACTTACGAGTATTGGAACTTCCTGCCACAATTTTTGAACCATGGGTGGCTCCTGTGGAACCTGAAATAAAAAGTGGAAAGTCATCTGCAGTGTTCTTAGTGTATTGGGACCCTGCCTGGATATTTAACTATGTGACTAATTTGAGTCGAGGTGTTATGGTTCCAGTACATGGTGTGAAAGCACCTAACAAAGTATAAGATTCTAAATACCAGGTAACTTGTATCTGATGTTCTGATTTCTATTCTTACGGTACACTAATATCTACTCCTACATTTGTCAAAAATCTTATGTTGAGCTACAGCCTGGGCCAATAGCTTAGGTTCTCACTCACCTGATTTTCCAGGTGTGGTTAATATAGTCGTGTTTTCACCTGCTTCAGGGATTTTTCCATATGGTTCTGCAGTTGTGCCTGGTTACAGGAATAATTACTATTAGTTTCACATGATTCATTTTAGGAACAATAATAAACTTACTGCCTTTTAAGCAAACTTCAAATTTAGATGTTGATAATAAACCTAGAACACCTCTGAATCACTTTTCTGTAAATGTGGTGCTTGGGTAAATTAAACATATTCTCCCAGTTTGGGTCCCAGCTAGGCGTATCTGGGAACATGAAGAGAGCACACAAGTGAGCCTTGCATGCCTGGTTACCAGCAGGGACGGAGCCACAGCCTAATGTTCCAGCTGTGGTTTTCCTGCCTGCACAGGTGGTAGCTCCCATTGACCATGCAGCGGGACCGGGTCAAGAAAGAAAAAAGAATCAGAGATGAAACCATGACGATTTCAAGAACTACAAGGAATCACATTGAAACAATATTGTACTGATCTGACCTGTATTAAAGGATATGAGATCTACATTTTCGAAAGGTGATACATGTAAAACATTCAAAAATAGGACTCTGATTAAAATTAAAATGGTCTGTACCAAATGGGGATCCTTCAGCTGATTTTACTTGCCTTCAGGTGTGCTAATCTGTATTCGTGAGAGCACAGTTGTTCTTTCAGCATGAGGGGTGATGTTATGTAACGATCCACTTGTTTCTGAGGTTGCACCTTTGAGACCAGTTGTTTCAGAGACTCCAGATGATGGTCCAGGTGTCTCAGTCGCTCCAGACGAGGGTCTGGCGGTCCCGGACACCTCCGACGATGGTCCGGTTGGTCCTGAGCTTCCAGCTGATGATCCAGTTGTCCCTGACCCTTGAGCTGGTGGGCCGGTTGCCCCTGATGCCACGACAGGTGGTGCACTGCTCTCCGACCCTACCGAAGACGGCCCGCTGGTCCCTGGCGCGCCGGCTGATGACCCAGTGGTCGCTGATCCTTCCGCTGGGGCTCCACTTGTGGCTAACCCTCCCGGCGGGGGCCCGGTTGTCCCTGTGGCTCCAGGCAATGTGCCACTTGTCCCTGATCCTTGAGCTGCCGCTCCAGTGGTCCCGGGGCCCCCGGTGGACAGTCCTCTTGCCCCTGACACCTCAGCCGAGGGTCCCGTGGTCCCTGATCCTCCCGGTGCTGGTCCGCTCGCCACGGTGACTCCGGCTGTTGGCCCACTGGTTCCTGCACTTCCAGCTGCTGCTGCCGTTGACTCCCTCGGGCCTGAAGACGACGGCCCCGTGGTCGCGGATCCCTGTGCCGACGGTCCGCTTGTTCCTGACCCTCCTGGGGCTGGTCGGGTGGTTGCTGACGCTTCCGCTGATGGTCCTGGGCTCCGTGGTGCTCCACTTGCTGCTCCCCTTGACCCCGTGACTTCCGCTGCGGGTCCGGTTGTCCCTGACCCTACCGCAGATGACCCAGTCGTCTCCGGGCCTACGACGGGCTGTCCCGTGGTCCCTGATGCTCCAGCTGGTGACCCGCTTGTCCCTGATCCCTCAGCTGATACCCGAGTTGCTCCTGATCCTCCTGGTGACGACGGGCCAGCTGTCCCTGTCAACCCAGACGACGGTCCAGGCGTCCTTGAGCCCTCGGCTGAGACTCCAGTTGTCCCTGACCCTTCACCTGAAGCTCCAGTTGTCCCTGTTCCCACCGCAGCCGAGCCAGTCGCCTCGGACCCGACGACAGATGGGCCACCGGTGCCCGTTACTCTGGCTCTTGGCCCAGGAGTCTCTGACGCTCCAGCTGACGGCCTTGAGGTCCCGGGCCCTCCGGTTGCCGGTCCCGTAGCCCCTGTGTCTCCAGCGGATGGCCGCGTTGCTTCGGACCTTCCACCCGACGACGCGGTTGTCCCCGGCCTTGCCTCTGACGGTCCGGTCGTCCCGGACCCTCCAGCGGAGGCTCCAGGGGTCCCTGAGCCCACAGCAGGTGGCCCAGTGGTCGCTGATCCTACCCCAGGTGGCCCAGTGGAACCTGCCCCTCCGGCTGCTTGGCCAGTTGTCCCTGGCGCTTCAGCTGATGGGGCTGCGGTCCCCGATACGCCACCTGCTGGCCCTGTGGTCTCCAATCGCCCCGCTGAGGTTCCAGGCGCTCCCGATGCGGGGGCTGATGGTCCAGCTGTCGGGGACTCTCCCACTGGTGGTCCAGTTGCCCTTGGCCCTACAACAGATGGTCCGGTGGTCCCTGGCCCCGCAACGGTCGGCCCGGGGGAACCTGCCACTCTGCCTGATGGTCCAGTGGCCGTTGACCCTCCAGCTGCCGGTCCCGTTGTCACTGACCCTTCAGCGGGTGGTCCTGCGGTCCGCGACGCGGCCGTGGCTGGTCCGGTTGCCCCTGTGACCCCAGCCGTTGGCCCACTTGTTCCTGACCTTCCGGCTGGCGGCCCAGTTGTCCTGGAGCCCGCGACAGGCGCAGCGGTGCTTCCTGATCCCTCAGCTGCTGGCCCTGTGGTCGCCGATACCCCGGCCCCCGGCCCTGTTGTCGCCCCTCGGCCAGCTGCTGCTCCAGTGGTTCCGGATCCTCCGGGTGATGGTCCAGGTGTCTCAGTCGCTCCAGACGAGGGTCTGGCGGTCCCGGACACCTCCGACGATGGTCCGGTTGGTCCTGAGCTTCCAGCTGATGATCCAGTTGTCCCTGACCCTTGAGCTGGTGGGCCGGTTGCCCCTGATGCCACGACAGGTGGTGCACTGCTCTCCGACCCTACCGAAGACGGCCCGCTGGTCCCTGGCGCGCCGGCTGATGACCCAGTGGTCGCTGATCCTTCCGCTGGGGCTCCACTTGTGGCTAACCCTCCCGGCGGGGGCCCGGTTGTCCCTGTGGCTCCAGGCAATGTGCCACTTGTCCCTGATCCTTGAGCTGCCGCTCCAGTGGTCCCGGGGCCCCCGGTGGACAGTCCTCTTGCCCCTGACACCTCAGCCGAGGGTCCCGTGGTCCCTGATCCTCCCGGTGCTGGTCCGCTCGCCACGGTGACTCCGGCTGTTGGCCCACTGGTTCCTGCACTTCCAGCTGCTGCTGCCGTTGACTCCCTCGGGCCTGAAGACGACGGCCCCGTGGTCGCGGATCCCTGTGCCGACGGTCCGCTTGTTCCTGACCCTCCTGGGGCTGGTCGGGTGGTTGCTGACGCTTCCGCTGATGGTCCTGGGCTCCGTGGTGCTCCACTTGCTGCTCCCCTTGACCCCGTGACTTCCGCTGCGGGTCCGGTTGTCCCTGACCCTACCGCAGATGACCCAGTCGTCTCCGGGCCTACGACGGGCTGTCCCGTGGTCCCTGATGCTCCAGCTGGTGACCCGCTTGTCCCTGATCCCTCAGCTGATACCCGAGTTGCTCCTGATCCTCCTGGTGACGACGGGCCAGCTGTCCCTGTCAACCCAGACGACGGTCCAGGCGTCCTTGAGCCCTCGGCTGAGACTCCAGTTGTCCCTGACCCTTCACCTGAAGCTCCAGTTGTCCCTGTTCCCACCGCAGCCGAGCCAGTCGCCTCGGACCCGACGACAGATGGGCCACCGGTGCCCGTTACTCTGGCTCTTGGCCCAGGAGTCTCTGACGCTCCAGCTGACGGCCTTGAGGTCCCGGGCCCTCCGGTTGCCGGTCCCGTAGCCCCTGTGTCTCCAGCGGATGGCCGCGTTGCTTCGGACCTTCCACCCGACGACGCGGTTGTCCCCGGCCTTGCCTCTGACGGTCCGGTCGTCCCGGACCCTCCAGCGGAGGCTCCAGGGGTCCCTGAGCCCACAGCAGGTGGCCCAGTGGTCGCTGATCCTACCCCAGGTGGCCCAGTGGAACCTGCCCCTCCGGCTGCTTGGCCAGTTGTCCCTGGCGCTTCAGCTGATGGGGCTGCGGTCCCCGATACGCCACCTGCTGGCCCTGTGGTCTCCAATCGCCCCGCTGAGGTTCCAGGCGCTCCCGATGCGGGGGCTGATGGTCCAGCTGTCGGGGACTCTCCCACTGGTGGTCCAGTTGCCCTTGGCCCTACAACAGATGGTCCGGTGGTCCCTGGCCCCGCAACGGTCGGCCCGGGGGAACCTGCCACTCTGCCTGATGGTCCAGTGGCCGTTGACCCTCCAGCTGCCGGTCCCGTTGTCACTGACCCTTCAGCGGGTGGTCCTGCGGTCCGCGACGCGGCCGTGGCTGGTCCGGTTGCCCCTGTGACCCCAGCCGTTGGCCCACTTGTTCCTGACCTTCCGGCTGGCGGCCCAGTTGTCCTGGAGCCCGCGACAGGCGCAGCGGTGCTTCCTGATCCCTCAGCTGCTGGCCCTGTGGTCGCCGATACCCCGGCCCCCGGCCCTGTTGTCGCCCCTCGGCCAGCTGCTGCTCCAGTGGTTCCGGATCCTCCGGGTGATGGTCCAGGTGTCTCAGTCGCTCCAGACGAGGGTCTGGCGGTCCCGGACACCTCCGACGATGGTCCGGTTGGTCCTGAGCTTCCAGCTGATGATCCAGTTGTCCCTGACCCTTGAGCTGGTGGGCCGGTTGCCCCTGATGCCACGACAGGTGGTGCACTGCTCTCCGACCCTACCGAAGACGGCCCGCTGGTCCCTGGCGCGCCGGCTGATGACCCAGTGGTCGCTGATCCTTCCGCTGGGGCTCCACTTGTGGCTAACCCTCCCGGCGGGGGCCCGGTTGTCCCTGTGGCTCCAGGCAATGTGCCACTTGTCCCTGATCCTTGAGCTGCCGCTCCAGTGGTCCCGGGGCCCCCGGTGGACAGTCCTCTTGCCCCTGACACCTCAGCCGAGGGTCCCGTGGTCCCTGATCCTCCCGGTGCTGGTCCGCTCGCCACGGTGACTCCGGCTGTTGGCCCACTGGTTCCTGCACTTCCAGCTGCTGCTGCCGTTGACTCCCTCGGGCCTGAAGACGACGGCCCCGTGGTCGCGGATCCCTGTGCCGACGGTCCGCTTGTTCCTGACCCTCCTGGGGCTGGTCGGGTGGTTGCTGACGCTTCCGCTGATGGTCCTGGGCTCCGTGGTGCTCCACTTGCTGCTCCCCTTGACCCCGTGACTTCCGCTGCGGGTCCGGTTGTCCCTGACCCTACCGCAGATGACCCAGTCGTCTCCGGGCCTACGACGGGCTGTCCCGTGGTCCCTGATGCTCCAGCTGGTGACCCGCTTGTCCCTGATCCCTCAGCTGATACCCGAGTTGCTCCTGATCCTCCTGGTGACGACGGGCCAGCTGTCCCTGTCAACCCAGACGACGGTCCAGGCGTCCTTGAGCCCTCGGCTGAGACTCCAGTTGTCCCTGACCCTTCACCTGAAGCTCCAGTTGTCCCTGTTCCCACCGCAGCCGAGCCAGTCGCCTCGGACCCGACGACAGATGGGCCACCGGTGCCCGTTACTCTGGCTCTTGGCCCAGGAGTCTCTGACGCTCCAGCTGACGGCCTTGAGGTCCCGGGCCCTCCGGTTGCCGGTCCCGTAGCCCCTGTGTCTCCAGCGGATGGCCGCGTTGCTTCGGACCTTCCACCCGACGACGCGGTTGTCCCCGGCCTTGCCTCTGACGGTCCGGTCGTCCCGGACCCTCCAGCGGAGGCTCCAGGGGTCCCTGAGCCCACAGCAGGTGGCCCAGTGGTCGCTGATCCTACCCCAGGTGGCCCAGTGGAACCTGCCCCTCCGGCTGCTTGGCCAGTTGTCCCTGGCGCTTCAGCTGATGGGGCTGCGGTCCCCGATACGCCACCTGCTGGCCCTGTGGTCTCCAATCGCCCCGCTGAGGTTCCAGGCGCTCCCGATGCGGGGGCTGATGGTCCAGCTGTCGGGGACTCTCCCACTGGTGGTCCAGTTGCCCTTGGCCCTACAACAGATGGTCCGGTGGTCCCTGGCCCCGCAACGGTCGGCCCGGGGGAACCTGCCACTCTGCCTGATGGTCCAGTGGCCGTTGACCCTCCAGCTGCCGGTCCCGTTGTCACTGACCCTTCAGCGGGTGGTCCTGCGGTCCGCGACGCGGCCGTGGCTGGTCCGGTTGCCCCTGTGACCCCAGCCGTTGGCCCACTTGTTCCTGACCTTCCGGCTGGCGGCCCAGTTGTCCTGGAGCCCGCGACAGGCGCAGCGGTGCTTCCTGATCCCTCAGCTGCTGGCCCTGTGGTCGCCGATACCCCGGCCCCCGGCCCTGTTGTCGCCCCTCGGCCAGCTGCTGCTCCAGTGGTTCCGGATCCTCCGGGTGATGGTCCAGGTGTCTCAGTCGCTCCAGACGAGGGTCTGGCGGTCCCGGACACCTCCGACGATGGTCCGGTTGGTCCTGAGCTTCCAGCTGATGATCCAGTTGTCCCTGACCCTTGAGCTGGTGGGCCGGTTGCCCCTGATGCCACGACAGGTGGTGCACTGCTCTCCGACCCTACCGAAGACGGCCCGCTGGTCCCTGGCGCGCCGGCTGATGACCCAGTGGTCGCTGATCCTTCCGCTGGGGCTCCACTTGTGGCTAACCCTCCCGGCGGGGGCCCGGTTGTCCCTGTGGCTCCAGGCAATGTGCCACTTGTCCCTGATCCTTGAGCTGCCGCTCCAGTGGTCCCGGGGCCCCCGGTGGACAGTCCTCTTGCCCCTGACACCTCAGCCGAGGGTCCCGTGGTCCCTGATCCTCCCGGTGCTGGTCCGCTCGCCACGGTGACTCCGGCTGTTGGCCCACTGGTTCCTGCACTTCCAGCTGCTGCTGCCGTTGACTCCCTCGGGCCTGAAGACGACGGCCCCGTGGTCGCGGATCCCTGTGCCGACGGTCCGCTTGTTCCTGACCCTCCTGGGGCTGGTCGGGTGGTTGCTGACGCTTCCGCTGATGGTCCTGGGCTCCGTGGTGCTCCACTTGCTGCTCCCCTTGACCCCGTGACTTCCGCTGCGGGTCCGGTTGTCCCTGACCCTACCGCAGATGACCCAGTCGTCTCCGGGCCTACGACGGGCTGTCCCGTGGTCCCTGATGCTCCAGCTGGTGACCCGCTTGTCCCTGATCCCTCAGCTGATACCCGAGTTGCTCCTGATCCTCCTGGTGACGACGGGCCAGCTGTCCCTGTCAACCCAGACGACGGTCCAGGCGTCCTTGAGCCCTCGGCTGAGACTCCAGTTGTCCCTGACCCTTCACCTGAAGCTCCAGTTGTCCCTGTTCCCACCGCAGCCGAGCCAGTCGCCTCGGACCCGACGACAGATGGGCCACCGGTGCCCGTTACTCTGGCTCTTGGCCCAGGAGTCTCTGACGCTCCAGCTGACGGCCTTGAGGTCCCGGGCCCTCCGGTTGCCGGTCCCGTAGCCCCTGTGTCTCCAGCGGATGGCCGCGTTGCTTCGGACCTTCCACCCGACGACGCGGTTGTCCCCGGCCTTGCCTCTGACGGTCCGGTCGTCCCGGACCCTCCAGCGGAGGCTCCAGGGGTCCCTGAGCCCACAGCAGGTGGCCCAGTGGTCGCTGATCCTACCCCAGGTGGCCCAGTGGAACCTGCCCCTCCGGCTGCTTGGCCAGTTGTCCCTGGCGCTTCAGCTGATGGGGCTGCGGTCCCCGATACGCCACCTGCTGGCCCTGTGGTCTCCAATCGCCCCGCTGAGGTTCCAGGCGCTCCCGATGCGGGGGCTGATGGTCCAGCTGTCGGGGACTCTCCCACTGGTGGTCCAGTTGCCCTTGGCCCTACAACAGATGGTCCGGTGGTCCCTGGCCCCGCAACGGTCGGCCCGGGGGAACCTGCCACTCTGCCTGATGGTCCAGTGGCCGTTGACCCTCCAGCTGCCGGTCCCGTTGTCACTGACCCTTCAGCGGGTGGTCCTGCGGTCCGCGACGCGGCCGTGGCTGGTCCGGTTGCCCCTGTGACCCCAGCCGTTGGCCCACTTGTTCCTGACCTTCCGGCTGGCGGCCCAGTTGTCCTGGAGCCCGCGACAGGCGCAGCGGTGCTTCCTGATCCCTCAGCTGCTGGCCCTGTGGTCGCCGATACCCCGGCCCCCGGCCCTGTTGTCGCCCCTCGGCCAGCTGCTGCTCCAGTGGTTCCGGATCCTCCGGGTGATGGTCCAGGTGTCTCAGTCGCTCCAGACGAGGGTCTGGCGGTCCCGGACACCTCCGACGATGGTCCGGTTGGTCCTGAGCTTCCAGCTGATGATCCAGTTGTCCCTGACCCTTGAGCTGGTGGGCCGGTTGCCCCTGATGCCACGACAGGTGGTGCACTGCTCTCCGACCCTACCGAAGACGGCCCGCTGGTCCCTGGCGCGCCGGCTGATGACCCAGTGGTCGCTGATCCTTCCGCTGGGGCTCCACTTGTGGCTAACCCTCCCGGCGGGGGCCCGGTTGTCCCTGTGGCTCCAGGCAATGTGCCACTTGTCCCTGATCCTTGAGCTGCCGCTCCAGTGGTCCCGGGGCCCCCGGTGGACAGTCCTCTTGCCCCTGACACCTCAGCCGAGGGTCCCGTGGTCCCTGATCCTCCCGGTGCTGGTCCGCTCGCCACGGTGACTCCGGCTGTTGGCCCACTGGTTCCTGCACTTCCAGCTGCTGCTGCCGTTGACTCCCTCGGGCCTGAAGACGACGGCCCCGTGGTCGCGGATCCCTGTGCCGACGGTCCGCTTGTTCCTGACCCTCCTGGGGCTGGTCGGGTGGTTGCTGACGCTTCCGCTGATGGTCCTGGGCTCCGTGGTGCTCCACTTGCTGCTCCCCTTGACCCCGTGACTTCCGCTGCGGGTCCGGTTGTCCCTGACCCTACCGCAGATGACCCAGTCGTCTCCGGGCCTACGACGGGCTGTCCCGTGGTCCCTGATGCTCCAGCTGGTGACCCGCTTGTCCCTGATCCCTCAGCTGATACCCGAGTTGCTCCTGATCCTCCTGGTGACGACGGGCCAGCTGTCCCTGTCAACCCAGACGACGGTCCAGGCGTCCTTGAGCCCTCGGCTGAGACTCCAGTTGTCCCTGACCCTTCACCTGAAGCTCCAGTTGTCCCTGTTCCCACCGCAGCCGAGCCAGTCGCCTCGGACCCGACGACAGATGGGCCACCGGTGCCCGTTACTCTGGCTCTTGGCCCAGGAGTCTCTGACGCTCCAGCTGACGGCCTTGAGGTCCCGGGCCCTCCGGTTGCCGGTCCCGTAGCCCCTGTGTCTCCAGCGGATGGCCGCGTTGCTTCGGACCTTCCACCCGACGACGCGGTTGTCCCCGGCCTTGCCTCTGACGGTCCGGTCGTCCCGGACCCTCCAGCGGAGGCTCCAGGGGTCCCTGAGCCCACAGCAGGTGGCCCAGTGGTCGCTGATCCTACCCCAGGTGGCCCAGTGGAACCTGCCCCTCCGGCTGCTTGGCCAGTTGTCCCTGGCGCTTCAGCTGATGGGGCTGCGGTCCCCGATACGCCACCTGCTGGCCCTGTGGTCTCCAATCGCCCCGCTGAGGTTCCAGGCGCTCCCGATGCGGGGGCTGATGGTCCAGCTGTCGGGGACTCTCCCACTGGTGGTCCAGTTGCCCTTGGCCCTACAACAGATGGTCCGGTGGTCCCTGGCCCCGCAACGGTCGGCCCGGGGGAACCTGCCACTCTGCCTGATGGTCCAGTGGCCGTTGACCCTCCAGCTGCCGGTCCCGTTGTCACTGACCCTTCAGCGGGTGGTCCTGCGGTCCGCGACGCGGCCGTGGCTGGTCCGGTTGCCCCTGTGACCCCAGCCGTTGGCCCACTTGTTCCTGACCTTCCGGCTGGCGGCCCAGTTGTCCTGGAGCCCGCGACAGGCGCAGCGGTGCTTCCTGATCCCTCAGCTGCTGGCCCTGTGGTCGCCGATACCCCGGCCCCCGGCCCTGTTGTCGCCCCTCGGCCAGCTGCTGCTCCAGTGGTTCCGGATCCTCCGGGTGATGGTCCAGGTGTCTCAGTCGCTCCAGACGAGGGTCTGGCGGTCCCGGACACCTCCGACGATGGTCCGGTTGGTCCTGAGCTTCCAGCTGATGATCCAGTTGTCCCTGACCCTTGAGCTGGTGGGCCGGTTGCCCCTGATGCCACGACAGGTGGTGCACTGCTCTCCGACCCTACCGAAGACGGCCCGCTGGTCCCTGGCGCGCCGGCTGATGACCCAGTGGTCGCTGATCCTTCCGCTGGGGCTCCACTTGTGGCTAACCCTCCCGGCGGGGGCCCGGTTGTCCCTGTGGCTCCAGGCAATGTGCCACTTGTCCCTGATCCTTGAGCTGCCGCTCCAGTGGTCCCGGGGCCCCCGGTGGACAGTCCTCTTGCCCCTGACACCTCAGCCGAGGGTCCCGTGGTCCCTGATCCTCCCGGTGCTGGTCCGCTCGCCACGGTGACTCCGGCTGTTGGCCCACTGGTTCCTGCACTTCCAGCTGCTGCTGCCGTTGACTCCCTCGGGCCTGAAGACGACGGCCCCGTGGTCGCGGATCCCTGTGCCGACGGTCCGCTTGTTCCTGACCCTCCTGGGGCTGGTCGGGTGGTTGCTGACGCTTCCGCTGATGGTCCTGGGCTCCGTGGTGCTCCACTTGCTGCTCCCCTTGACCCCGTGACTTCCGCTGCGGGTCCGGTTGTCCCTGACCCTACCGCAGATGACCCAGTCGTCTCCGGGCCTACGACGGGCTGTCCCGTGGTCCCTGATGCTCCAGCTGGTGACCCGCTTGTCCCTGATCCCTCAGCTGATACCCGAGTTGCTCCTGATCCTCCTGGTGACGACGGGCCAGCTGTCCCTGTCAACCCAGACGACGGTCCAGGCGTCCTTGAGCCCTCGGCTGAGACTCCAGTTGTCCCTGACCCTTCACCTGAAGCTCCAGTTGTCCCTGTTCCCACCGCAGCCGAGCCAGTCGCCTCGGACCCGACGACAGATGGGCCACCGGTGCCCGTTACTCTGGCTCTTGGCCCAGGAGTCTCTGACGCTCCAGCTGACGGCCTTGAGGTCCCGGGCCCTCCGGTTGCCGGTCCCGTAGCCCCTGTGTCTCCAGCGGATGGCCGCGTTGCTTCGGACCTTCCACCCGACGACGCGGTTGTCCCCGGCCTTGCCTCTGACGGTCCGGTCGTCCCGGACCCTCCAGCGGAGGCTCCAGGGGTCCCTGAGCCCACAGCAGGTGGCCCAGTGGTCGCTGATCCTACCCCAGGTGGCCCAGTGGAACCTGCCCCTCCGGCTGCTTGGCCAGTTGTCCCTGGCGCTTCAGCTGATGGGGCTGCGGTCCCCGATACGCCACCTGCTGGCCCTGTGGTCTCCAATCGCCCCGCTGAGGTTCCAGGCGCTCCCGATGCGGGGGCTGATGGTCCAGCTGTCGGGGACTCTCCCACTGGTGGTCCAGTTGCCCTTGGCCCTACAACAGATGGTCCGGTGGTCCCTGGCCCCGCAACGGTCGGCCCGGGGGAACCTGCCACTCTGCCTGATGGTCCAGTGGCCGTTGACCCTCCAGCTGCCGGTCCCGTTGTCACTGACCCTTCAGCGGGTGGTCCTGCGGTCCGCGACGCGGCCGTGGCTGGTCCGGTTGCCCCTGTGACCCCAGCCGTTGGCCCACTTGTTCCTGACCTTCCGGCTGGCGGCCCAGTTGTCCTGGAGCCCGCGACAGGCGCAGCGGTGCTTCCTGATCCCTCAGCTGCTGGCCCTGTGGTCGCCGATACCCCGGCCCCCGGCCCTGTTGTCGCCCCTCGGCCAGCTGCTGCTCCAGTGGTTCCGGATCCTCCGGGTGATGGTCCAGGTGTCTCAGTCGCTCCAGACGAGGGTCTGGCGGTCCCGGACACCTCCGACGATGGTCCGGTTGGTCCTGAGCTTCCAGCTGATGATCCAGTTGTCCCTGACCCTTGAGCTGGTGGGCCGGTTGCCCCTGATGCCACGACAGGTGGTGCACTGCTCTCCGACCCTACCGAAGACGGCCCGCTGGTCCCTGGCGCGCCGGCTGATGACCCAGTGGTCGCTGATCCTTCCGCTGGGGCTCCACTTGTGGCTAACCCTCCCGGCGGGGGCCCGGTTGTCCCTGTGGCTCCAGGCAATGTGCCACTTGTCCCTGATCCTTGAGCTGCCGCTCCAGTGGTCCCGGGGCCCCCGGTGGACAGTCCTCTTGCCCCTGACACCTCAGCCGAGGGTCCCGTGGTCCCTGATCCTCCCGGTGCTGGTCCGCTCGCCACGGTGACTCCGGCTGTTGGCCCACTGGTTCCTGCACTTCCAGCTGCTGCTGCCGTTGACTCCCTCGGGCCTGAAGACGACGGCCCCGTGGTCGCGGATCCCTGTGCCGACGGTCCGCTTGTTCCTGACCCTCCTGGGGCTGGTCGGGTGGTTGCTGACGCTTCCGCTGATGGTCCTGGGCTCCGTGGTGCTCCACTTGCTGCTCCCCTTGACCCCGTGACTTCCGCTGCGGGTCCGGTTGTCCCTGACCCTACCGCAGATGACCCAGTCGTCTCCGGGCCTACGACGGGCTGTCCCGTGGTCCCTGATGCTCCAGCTGGTGACCCGCTTGTCCCTGATCCCTCAGCTGATACCCGAGTTGCTCCTGATCCTCCTGGTGACGACGGGCCAGCTGTCCCTGTCAACCCAGACGACGGTCCAGGCGTCCTTGAGCCCTCGGCTGAGACTCCAGTTGTCCCTGACCCTTCACCTGAAGCTCCAGTTGTCCCTGTTCCCACCGCAGCCGAGCCAGTCGCCTCGGACCCGACGACAGATGGGCCACCGGTGCCCGTTACTCTGGCTCTTGGCCCAGGAGTCTCTGACGCTCCAGCTGACGGCCTTGAGGTCCCGGGCCCTCCGGTTGCCGGTCCCGTAGCCCCTGTGTCTCCAGCGGATGGCCGCGTTGCTTCGGACCTTCCACCCGACGACGCGGTTGTCCCCGGCCTTGCCTCTGACGGTCCGGTCGTCCCGGACCCTCCAGCGGAGGCTCCAGGGGTCCCTGAGCCCACAGCAGGTGGCCCAGTGGTCGCTGATCCTACCCCAGGTGGCCCAGTGGAACCTGCCCCTCCGGCTGCTTGGCCAGTTGTCCCTGGCGCTTCAGCTGATGGGGCTGCGGTCCCCGATACGCCACCTGCTGGCCCTGTGGTCTCCAATCGCCCCGCTGAGGTTCCAGGCGCTCCCGATGCGGGGGCTGATGGTCCAGCTGTCGGGGACTCTCCCACTGGTGGTCCAGTTGCCCTTGGCCCTACAACAGATGGTCCGGTGGTCCCTGGCCCCGCAACGGTCGGCCCGGGGGAACCTGCCACTCTGCCTGATGGTCCAGTGGCCGTTGACCCTCCAGCTGCCGGTCCCGTTGTCACTGACCCTTCAGCGGGTGGTCCTGCGGTCCGCGACGCGGCCGTGGCTGGTCCGGTTGCCCCTGTGACCCCAGCCGTTGGCCCACTTGTTCCTGACCTTCCGGCTGGCGGCCCAGTTGTCCTGGAGCCCGCGACAGGCGCAGCGGTGCTTCCTGATCCCTCAGCTGCTGGCCCTGTGGTCGCCGATACCCCGGCCCCCGGCCCTGTTGTCGCCCCTCGGCCAGCTGCTGCTCCAGTGGTTCCGGATCCTCCGGGTGATGGTCCAGGTGTCTCAGTCGCTCCAGACGAGGGTCTGGCGGTCCCGGACACCTCCGACGATGGTCCGGTTGGTCCTGAGCTTCCAGCTGATGATCCAGTTGTCCCTGACCCTTGAGCTGGTGGGCCGGTTGCCCCTGATGCCACGACAGGTGGTGCACTGCTCTCCGACCCTACCGAAGACGGCCCGCTGGTCCCTGGCGTGCCGGCTGATGACCCAGTGGTCGCTGATCCTTCCGCTGGGGCTCCACTTGTGGCTAACCCTCCCGGCGGGGGCCCGGTTGTCCCTGTGGCTCCAGGCAATGTGCCACTTGTCCCTGATCCTTGAGCTGCCGCTCCAGTGGTCCCGGGGCCCCCGGTGGACAGTCCTCTTGCCCCTGACACCTCAGCCGAGGGTCCCGTGGTCCCTGATCCTCCCGGTGCTGGTCCGCTCGCCACGGTGACTCCGGCTGTTGGCCCACTGGTTCCTGCACTTCCAGCTGCTGCTGCCGTTGACTCCCTCGGGCCTGAAGACGACGGCCCCGTGGTCGCGGATCCCTGTGCCGACGGTCCGCTTGTTCCTGACCCTCCTGGGGCTGGTCGGGTGGTTGCTGACGCTTCCGCTGATGGTCCTGGGCTCCGTGGTGCTCCACTTGCTGCTCCCCTTGACCCCGTGACTTCCGCTGCGGGTCCGGTTGTCCCTGACCCTACCGCAGATGACCCAGTCGTCTCCGGGCCTACGACGGGCTGTCCCGTGGTCCCTGATGCTCCAGCTGGTGACCCGCTTGTCCCTGATCCCTCAGCTGATACCCGAGTTGCTCCTGATCCTCCTGGTGACGACGGGCCAGCTGTCCCTGTCAACCCAGACGACGGTCCAGGCGTCCTTGAGCCCTCGGCTGAGACTCCAGTTGTCCCTGACCCTTCACCTGAAGCTCCAGTTGTCCCTGTTCCCACCGCAGCCGAGCCAGTCGCCTCGGACCCGACGACAGATGGGCCACCGGTGCCCGTTACTCTGGCTCTTGGCCCAGGAGTCTCTGACGCTCCAGCTGACGGCCTTGAGGTCCCGGGCCCTCCGGTTGCCGGTCCCGTAGCCCCTGTGTCTCCAGCGGATGGCCGCGTTGCTTCGGACCTTCCACCCGACGACGCGGTTGTCCCCGGCCTTGCCTCTGACGGTCCGGTCGTCCCGGACCCTCCAGCGGAGGCTCCAGGGGTCCCTGAGCCCACAGCAGGTGGCCCAGTGGTCGCTGATCCTACCCCAGGTGGCCCAGTGGAACCTGCCCCTCCGGCTGCTTGGCCAGTTGTCCCTGGCGCTTCAGCTGATGGGGCTGCGGTCCCCGATACGCCACCTGCTGGCCCTGTGGTCTCCAATCGCCCCGCTGAGGTTCCAGGCGCTCCCGATGCGGGGGCTGATGGTCCAGCTGTCGGGGACTCTCCCACTGGTGGTCCAGTTGCCCTTGGCCCTACAACAGATGGTCCGGTGGTCCCTGGCCCCGCAACGGTCGGCCCGGGGGAACCTGCCACTCTGCCTGATGGTCCAGTGGCCGTTGACCCTCCAGCTGCCGGTCCCGTTGTCACTGACCCTTCAGCGGGTGGTCCTGCGGTCCGCGACGCGGCCGTGGCTGGTCCGGTTGCCCCTGTGACCCCAGCCGTTGGCCCACTTGTTCCTGACCTTCCGGCTGGCGGCCCAGTTGTCCTGGAGCCCGCGACAGGCGCAGCGGTGCTTCCTGATCCCTCAGCTGCTGGCCCTGTGGTCGCCGATACCCCGGCCCCCGGCCCTGTTGTCGCCCCTCGGCCAGCTGCTGCTCCAGTGGTTCCGGATCCTCCGGGTGATGGTCCAGGTGTCTCAGTCGCTCCAGACGAGGGTCTGGCGGTCCCGGACACCTCCGACGATGGTCCGGTTGGTCCTGAGCTTCCAGCTGATGATCCAGTTGTCCCTGACCCTTGAGCTGGTGGGCCGGTTGCCCCTGATGCCACGACAGGTGGTGCACTGCTCTCCGACCCTACCGAAGACGGCCCGCTGGTCCCTGGCGCGCCGGCTGATGACCCAGTGGTCGCTGATCCTTCCGCTGGGGCTCCACTTGTGGCTAACCCTCCCGGCGGGGGCCCGGTTGTCCCTGTGGCTCCAGGCAATGTGCCACTTGTCCCTGATCCTTGAGCTGCCGCTCCAGTGGTCCCGGGGCCCCCGGTGGACAGTCCTCTTGCCCCTGACACCTCAGCCGAGGGTCCCGTGGTCCCTGATCCTCCCGGTGCTGGTCCGCTCGCCACGGTGACTCCGGCTGTTGGCCCACTGGTTCCTGCACTTCCAGCTGCTGCTGCCGTTGACTCCCTCGGGCCTGAAGACGACGGCCCCGTGGTCGCGGATCCCTGTGCCGACGGTCCGCTTGTTCCTGACCCTCCTGGGGCTGGTCGGGTGGTTGCTGACGCTTCCGCTGATGGTCCTGGGCTCCGTGGTGCTCCACTTGCTGCTCCCCTTGACCCCGTGACTTCCGCTGCGGGTCCGGTTGTCCCTGACCCTACCGCAGATGACCCAGTCGTCTCCGGGCCTACGACGGGCTGTCCCGTGGTCCCTGATGCTCCAGCTGGTGACCCGCTTGTCCCTGATCCCTCAGCTGATACCCGAGTTGCTCCTGATCCTCCTGGTGACGACGGGCCAGCTGTCCCTGTCAACCCAGACGACGGTCCAGGCGTCCTTGAGCCCTCGGCTGAGACTCCAGTTGTCCCTGACCCTTCACCTGAAGCTCCAGTTGTCCCTGTTCCCACCGCAGCCGAGCCAGTCGCCTCGGACCCGACGACAGATGGGCCACCGGTGCCCGTTACTCTGGCTCTTGGCCCAGGAGTCTCTGACGCTCCAGCTGACGGCCTTGAGGTCCCGGGCCCTCCGGTTGCCGGTCCCGTAGCCCCTGTGTCTCCAGCGGATGGCCGCGTTGCTTCGGACCTTCCACCCGACGACGCGGTTGTCCCCGGCCTTGCCTCTGACGGTCCGGTCGTCCCGGACCCTCCAGCGGAGGCTCCAGGGGTCCCTGAGCCCACAGCAGGTGGCCCAGTGGTCGCTGATCCTACCCCAGGTGGCCCAGTGGAACCTGCCCCTCCGGCTGCTTGGCCAGTTGTCCCTGGCGCTTCAGCTGATGGGGCTGCGGTCCCCGATACGCCACCTGCTGGCCCTGTGGTCTCCAATCGCCCCGCTGAGGTTCCAGGCGCTCCCGATGCGGGGGCTGATGGTCCAGCTGTCGGGGACTCTCCCACTGGTGGTCCAGTTGCCCTTGGCCCTACAACAGATGGTCCGGTGGTCCCTGGCCCCGCAACGGTCGGCCCGGGGGAACCTGCCACTCTGCCTGATGGTCCAGTGGCCGTTGACCCTCCAGCTGCCGGTCCCGTTGTCACTGACCCTTCAGCGGGTGGTCCTGCGGTCCGCGACGCGGCCGTGGCTGGTCCGGTTGCCCCTGTGACCCCAGCCGTTGGCCCACTTGTTCCTGACCTTCCGGCTGGCGGCCCAGTTGTCCTGGAGCCCGCGACAGGCGCAGCGGTGCTTCCTGATCCCTCAGCTGCTGGCCCTGTGGTCGCCGATACCCCGGCCCCCGGCCCTGTTGTCGCCCCTCGGCCAGCTGCTGCTCCAGTGGTTCCGGATCCTCCGGGTGATGGTCCAGGTGTCTCAGTCGCTCCAGACGAGGGTCTGGCGGTCCCGGACACCTCCGACGATGGTCCGGTTGGTCCTGAGCTTCCAGCTGATGATCCAGTTGTCCCTGACCCTTGAGCTGGTGGGCCGGTTGCCCCTGATGCCACGACAGGTGGTGCACTGCTCTCCGACCCTACCGAAGACGGCCCGCTGGTCCCTGGCGCGCCGGCTGATGACCCAGTGGTCGCTGATCCTTCCGCTGGGGCTCCACTTGTGGCTAACCCTCCCGGCGGGGGCCCGGTTGTCCCTGTGGCTCCAGGCAATGTGCCACTTGTCCCTGATCCTTGAGCTGCCGCTCCAGTGGTCCCGGGGCCCCCGGTGGACAGTCCTCTTGCCCCTGACACCTCAGCCGAGGGTCCCGTGGTCCCTGATCCTCCCGGTGCTGGTCCGCTCGCCACGGTGACTCCGGCTGTTGGCCCACTGGTTCCTGCACTTCCAGCTGCTGCTGCCGTTGACTCCCTCGGGCCTGAAGACGACGGCCCCGTGGTCGCGGATCCCTGTGCCGACGGTCCGCTTGTTCCTGACCCTCCTGGGGCTGGTCGGGTGGTTGCTGACGCTTCCGCTGATGGTCCTGGGCTCCGTGGTGCTCCACTTGCTGCTCCCCTTGACCCCGTGACTTCCGCTGCGGGTCCGGTTGTCCCTGACCCTACCGCAGATGACCCAGTCGTCTCCGGGCCTACGACGGGCTGTCCCGTGGTCCCTGATGCTCCAGCTGGTGACCCGCTTGTCCCTGATCCCTCAGCTGATACCCGAGTTGCTCCTGATCCTCCTGGTGACGACGGGCCAGCTGTCCCTGTCAACCCAGACGACGGTCCAGGCGTCCTTGAGCCCTCGGCTGAGACTCCAGTTGTCCCTGACCCTTCACCTGAAGCTCCAGTTGTCCCTGTTCCCACCGCAGCCGAGCCAGTCGCCTCGGACCCGACGACAGATGGGCCACCGGTGCCCGTTACTCTGGCTCTTGGCCCAGGAGTCTCTGACGCTCCAGCTGACGGCCTTGAGGTCCCGGGCCCTCCGGTTGCCGGTCCCGTAGCCCCTGTGTCTCCAGCGGATGGCCGCGTTGCTTCGGACCTTCCACCCGACGACGCGGTTGTCCCCGGCCTTGCCTCTGACGGTCCGGTCGTCCCGGACCCTCCAGCGGAGGCTCCAGGGGTCCCTGAGCCCACAGCAGGTGGCCCAGTGGTCGCTGATCCTACCCCAGGTGGCCCAGTGGAACCTGCCCCTCCGGCTGCTTGGCCAGTTGTCCCTGGCGCTTCAGCTGATGGGGCTGCGGTCCCCGATACGCCACCTGCTGGCCCTGTGGTCTCCAATCGCCCCGCTGAGGTTCCAGGCGCTCCCGATGCGGGGGCTGATGGTCCAGCTGTCGGGGACTCTCCCACTGGTGGTCCAGTTGCCCTTGGCCCTACAACAGATGGTCCGGTGGTCCCTGGCCCCGCAACGGTCGGCCCGGGGGAACCTGCCACTCTGCCTGATGGTCCAGTGGCCGTTGACCCTCCAGCTGCCGGTCCCGTTGTCACTGACCCTTCAGCGGGTGGTCCTGCGGTCCGCGACGCGGCCGTGGCTGGTCCGGTTGCCCCTGTGACCCCAGCCGTTGGCCCACTTGTTCCTGACCTTCCGGCTGGCGGCCCAGTTGTCCTGGAGCCCGCGACAGGCGCAGCGGTGCTTCCTGATCCCTCAGCTGCTGGCCCTGTGGTCGCCGATACCCCGGCCCCCGGCCCTGTTGTCGCCCCTCGGCCAGCTGCTGCTCCAGTGGTTCCGGATCCTCCGGGTGATGGTCCAGGTGTCTCAGTCGCTCCAGACGAGGGTCTGGCGGTCCCGGACACCTCCGACGATGGTCCGGTTGGTCCTGAGCTTCCAGCTGATGATCCAGTTGTCCCTGACCCTTGAGCTGGTGGGCCGGTTGCCCCTGATGCCACGACAGGTGGTGCACTGCTCTCCGACCCTACCGAAGACGGCCCGCTGGTCCCTGGCGTGCCGGCTGATGACCCAGTGGTCGCTGATCCTTCCGCTGGGGCTCCACTTGTGGCTAACCCTCCCGGCGGGGGCCCGGTTGTCCCTGTGGCTCCAGGCAATGTGCCACTTGTCCCTGATCCTTGAGCTGCCGCTCCAGTGGTCCCGGGGCCCCCGGTGGACAGTCCTCTTGCCCCTGACACCTCAGCCGAGGGTCCCGTGGTCCCTGATCCTCCCGGTGCTGGTCCGCTCGCCACGGTGACTCCGGCTGTTGGCCCACTGGTTCCTGCACTTCCAGCTGCTGCTGCCGTTGACTCCCTCGGGCCTGAAGACGACGGCCCCGTGGTCGCGGATCCCTGTGCCGACGGTCCGCTTGTTCCTGACCCTCCTGGGGCTGGTCGGGTGGTTGCTGACGCTTCCGCTGATGGTCCTGGGCTCCGTGGTGCTCCACTTGCTGCTCCCCTTGACCCCGTGACTTCCGCTGCGGGTCCGGTTGTCCCTGACCCTACCGCAGATGACCCAGTCGTCTCCGGGCCTACGACGGGCTGTCCCGTGGTCCCTGATGCTCCAGCTGGTGACCCGCTTGTCCCTGATCCCTCAGCTGATACCCGAGTTGCTCCTGATCCTCCTGGTGACGACGGGCCAGCTGTCCCTGTCAACCCAGACGACGGTCCAGGCGTCCTTGAGCCCTCGGCTGAGACTCCAGTTGTCCCTGACCCTTCACCTGAAGCTCCAGTTGTCCCTGTTCCCACCGCAGCCGAGCCAGTCGCCTCGGACCCGACGACAGATGGGCCACCGGTGCCCGTTACTCTGGCTCTTGGCCCAGGAGTCTCTGACGCTCCAGCTGACGGCCTTGAGGTCCCGGGCCCTCCGGTTGCCGGTCCCGTAGCCCCTGTGTCTCCAGCGGATGGCCGCGTTGCTTCGGACCTTCCACCCGACGACGCGGTTGTCCCCGGCCTTGCCTCTGACGGTCCGGTCGTCCCGGACCCTCCAGCGGAGGCTCCAGGGGTCCCTGAGCCCACAGCAGGTGGCCCAGTGGTCGCTGATCCTACCCCAGGTGGCCCAGTGGAACCTGCCCCTCCGGCTGCTTGGCCAGTTGTCCCTGGCGCTTCAGCTGATGGGGCTGCGGTCCCCGATACGCCACCTGCTGGCCCTGTGGTCTCCAATCGCCCCGCTGAGGTTCCAGGCGCTCCCGATGCGGGGGCTGATGGTCCAGCTGTCGGGGACTCTCCCACTGGTGGTCCAGTTGCCCTTGGCCCTACAACAGATGGTCCGGTGGTCCCTGGCCCCGCAACGGTCGGCCCGGGGGAACCTGCCACTCTGCCTGATGGTCCAGTGGCCGTTGACCCTCCAGCTGCCGGTCCCGTTGTCACTGACCCTTCAGCGGGTGGTCCTGCGGTCCGCGACGCGGCCGTGGCTGGTCCGGTTGCCCCTGTGACCCCAGCCGTTGGCCCACTTGTTCCTGACCTTCCGGCTGGCGGCCCAGTTGTCCTGGAGCCCGCGACAGGCGCAGCGGTGCTTCCTGATCCCTCAGCTGCTGGCCCTGTGGTCGCCGATACCCCGGCCCCCGGCCCTGTTGTCGCCCCTCGGCCAGCTGCTGCTCCAGTGGTTCCGGATCCTCCGGGTGATGGTCCAGGTGTCTCAGTCGCTCCAGACGAGGGTCTGGCGGTCCCGGACACCTCCGACGATGGTCCGGTTGGTCCTGAGCTTCCAGCTGATGATCCAGTTGTCCCTGACCCTTGAGCTGGTGGGCCGGTTGCCCCTGATGCCACGACAGGTGGTGCACTGCTCTCCGACCCTACCGAAGACGGCCCGCTGGTCCCTGGCGCGCCGGCTGATGACCCAGTGGTCGCTGATCCTTCCGCTGGGGCTCCACTTGTGGCTAACCCTCCCGGCGGGGGCCCGGTTGTCCCTGTGGCTCCAGGCAATGTGCCACTTGTCCCTGATCCTTGAGCTGCCGCTCCAGTGGTCCCGGGGCCCCCGGTGGACAGTCCTCTTGCCCCTGACACCTCAGCCGAGGGTCCCGTGGTCCCTGATCCTCCCGGTGCTGGTCCGCTCGCCACGGTGACTCCGGCTGTTGGCCCACTGGTTCCTGCACTTCCAGCTGCTGCTGCCGTTGACTCCCTCGGGCCTGAAGACGACGGCCCCGTGGTCGCGGATCCCTGTGCCGACGGTCCGCTTGTTCCTGACCCTCCTGGGGCTGGTCGGGTGGTTGCTGACGCTTCCGCTGATGGTCCTGGGCTCCGTGGTGCTCCACTTGCTGCTCCCCTTGACCCCGTGACTTCCGCTGCGGGTCCGGTTGTCCCTGACCCTACCGCAGATGACCCAGTCGTCTCCGGGCCTACGACGGGCTGTCCCGTGGTCCCTGATGCTCCAGCTGGTGACCCGCTTGTCCCTGATCCCTCAGCTGATACCCGAGTTGCTCCTGATCCTCCTGGTGACGACGGGCCAGCTGTCCCTGTCAACCCAGACGACGGTCCAGGCGTCCTTGAGCCCTCGGCTGAGACTCCAGTTGTCCCTGACCCTTCACCTGAAGCTCCAGTTGTCCCTGTTCCCACCGCAGCCGAGCCAGTCGCCTCGGACCCGACGACAGATGGGCCACCGGTGCCCGTTACTCTGGCTCTTGGCCCAGGAGTCTCTGACGCTCCAGCTGACGGCCTTGAGGTCCCGGGCCCTCCGGTTGCCGGTCCCGTAGCCCCTGTGTCTCCAGCGGATGGCCGCGTTGCTTCGGACCTTCCACCCGACGACGCGGTTGTCCCCGGCCTTGCCTCTGACGGTCCGGTCGTCCCGGACCCTCCAGCGGAGGCTCCAGGGGTCCCTGAGCCCACAGCAGGTGGCCCAGTGGTCGCTGATCCTACCCCAGGTGGCCCAGTGGAACCTGCCCCTCCGGCTGCTTGGCCAGTTGTCCCTGGCGCTTCAGCTGATGGGGCTGCGGTCCCCGATACGCCACCTGCTGGCCCTGTGGTCTCCAATCGCCCCGCTGAGGTTCCAGGCGCTCCCGATGCGGGGGCTGATGGTCCAGCTGTCGGGGACTCTCCCACTGGTGGTCCAGTTGCCCTTGGCCCTACAACAGATGGTCCGGTGGTCCCTGGCCCCGCAACGGTCGGCCCGGGGGAACCTGCCACTCTGCCTGATGGTCCAGTGGCCGTTGACCCTCCAGCTGCCGGTCCCGTTGTCACTGACCCTTCAGCGGGTGGTCCTGCGGTCCGCGACGCGGCCGTGGCTGGTCCGGTTGCCCCTGTGACCCCAGCCGTTGGCCCACTTGTTCCTGACCTTCCGGCTGGCGGCCCAGTTGTCCTGGAGCCCGCGACAGGCGCAGCGGTGCTTCCTGATCCCTCAGCTGCTGGCCCTGTGGTCGCCGATACCCCGGCCCCCGGCCCTGTTGTCGCCCCTCGGCCAGCTGCTGCTCCAGTGGTTCCGGATCCTCCGGGTGATGGTCCAGGTGTCTCAGTCGCTCCAGACGAGGGTCTGGCGGTCCCGGACACCTCCGACGATGGTCCGGTTGGTCCTGAGCTTCCAGCTGATGATCCAGTTGTCCCTGACCCTTGAGCTGGTGGGCCGGTTGCCCCTGATGCCACGACAGGTGGTGCACTGCTCTCCGACCCTACCGAAGACGGCCCGCTGGTCCCTGGCGCGCCGGCTGATGACCCAGTGGTCGCTGATCCTTCCGCTGGGGCTCCACTTGTGGCTAACCCTCCCGGCGGGGGCCCGGTTGTCCCTGTGGCTCCAGGCAATGTGCCACTTGTCCCTGATCCTTGAGCTGCCGCTCCAGTGGTCCCGGGGCCCCCGGTGGACAGTCCTCTTGCCCCTGACACCTCAGCCGAGGGTCCCGTGGTCCCTGATCCTCCCGGTGCTGGTCCGCTCGCCACGGTGACTCCGGCTGTTGGCCCACTGGTTCCTGCACTTCCAGCTGCTGCTGCCGTTGACTCCCTCGGGCCTGAAGACGACGGCCCCGTGGTCGCGGATCCCTGTGCCGACGGTCCGCTTGTTCCTGACCCTCCTGGGGCTGGTCGGGTGGTTGCTGACGCTTCCGCTGATGGTCCTGGGCTCCGTGGTGCTCCACTTGCTGCTCCCCTTGACCCCGTGACTTCCGCTGCGGGTCCGGTTGTCCCTGACCCTACCGCAGATGACCCAGTCGTCTCCGGGCCTACGACGGGCTGTCCCGTGGTCCCTGATGCTCCAGCTGGTGACCCGCTTGTCCCTGATCCCTCAGCTGATACCCGAGTTGCTCCTGATCCTCCTGGTGACGACGGGCCAGCTGTCCCTGTCAACCCAGACGACGGTCCAGGCGTCCTTGAGCCCTCGGCTGAGACTCCAGTTGTCCCTGACCCTTCACCTGAAGCTCCAGTTGTCCCTGTTCCCACCGCAGCCGAGCCAGTCGCCTCGGACCCGACGACAGATGGGCCACCGGTGCCCGTTACTCTGGCTCTTGGCCCAGGAGTCTCTGACGCTCCAGCTGACGGCCTTGAGGTCCCGGGCCCTCCGGTTGCCGGTCCCGTAGCCCCTGTGTCTCCAGCGGATGGCCGCGTTGCTTCGGACCTTCCACCCGACGACGCGGTTGTCCCCGGCCTTGCCTCTGACGGTCCGGTCGTCCCGGACCCTCCAGCGGAGGCTCCAGGGGTCCCTGAGCCCACAGCAGGTGGCCCAGTGGTCGCTGATCCTACCCCAGGTGGCCCAGTGGAACCTGCCCCTCCGGCTGCTTGGCCAGTTGTCCCTGGCGCTTCAGCTGATGGGGCTGCGGTCCCCGATACGCCACCTGCTGGCCCTGTGGTCTCCAATCGCCCCGCTGAGGTTCCAGGCGCTCCCGATGCGGGGGCTGATGGTCCAGCTGTCGGGGACTCTCCCACTGGTGGTCCAGTTGCCCTTGGCCCTACAACAGATGGTCCGGTGGTCCCTGGCCCCGCAACGGTCGGCCCGGGGGAACCTGCCACTCTGCCTGATGGTCCAGTGGCCGTTGACCCTCCAGCTGCCGGTCCCGTTGTCACTGACCCTTCAGCGGGTGGTCCTGCGGTCCGCGACGCGGCCGTGGCTGGTCCGGTTGCCCCTGTGACCCCAGCCGTTGGCCCACTTGTTCCTGACCTTCCGGCTGGCGGCCCAGTTGTCCTGGAGCCCGCGACAGGCGCAGCGGTGCTTCCTGATCCCTCAGCTGCTGGCCCTGTGGTCGCCGATACCCCGGCCCCCGGCCCTGTTGTCGCCCCTCGGCCAGCTGCTGCTCCAGTGGTTCCGGATCCTCCGGGTGATGGTCCAGGTGTCTCAGTCGCTCCAGACGAGGGTCTGGCGGTCCCGGACACCTCCGACGATGGTCCGGTTGGTCCTGAGCTTCCAGCTGATGATCCAGTTGTCCCTGACCCTTGAGCTGGTGGGCCGGTTGCCCCTGATGCCACGACAGGTGGTGCACTGCTCTCCGACCCTACCGAAGACGGCCCGCTGGTCCCTGGCGCGCCGGCTGATGACCCAGTGGTCGCTGATCCTTCCGCTGGGGCTCCACTTGTGGCTAACCCTCCCGGCGGGGGCCCGGTTGTCCCTGTGGCTCCAAGCAATGTGCCACTTGTCCCTGATCCTTGAGCTGCCGCTCCAGTGGTCCCGGGGCCCCCGGTGGACAGTCCTCTTGCCCCTGACACCTCAGCCGAGGGTCCCGTGGTCCCTGATCCTCCCGGTGCTGGTCCGCTCGCCACGGTGACTCCGGCTGTTGGCCCACTGGTTCCTGCACTTCCAGCTGCTGCTGCCGTTGACTCCCTCGGGCCTGAAGACGACGGCCCCGTGGTCGCGGATCCCTGTGCCGACGGTCCGCTTGTTCCTGACCCTCCTGGGGCTGGTCGGGTGGTTGCTGACGCTTCCGCTGATGGTCCTGGGCTCCGTGGTGCTCCACTTGCTGCTCCCCTTGACCCCGTGACTTCCGCTGCGGGTCCGGTTGTCCCTGACCCTACCGCAGATGACCCAGTCGTCTCCGGGCCTACGACGGGCTGTCCCGTGGTCCCTGATGCTCCAGCTGGTGACCCGCTTGTCCCTGATCCCTCAGCTGATACCCGAGTTGCTCCTGATCCTCCTGGTGACGACGGGCCAGCTGTCCCTGTCAACCCAGACGACGGTCCAGGCGTCCTTGAGCCCTCGGCTGAGACTCCAGTTGTCCCTGACCCTTCACCTGAAGCTCCAGTTGTCCCTGTTCCCACCGCAGCCGAGCCAGTCGCCTCGGACCCGACGACAGATGGGCCACCGGTGCCCGTTACTCTGGCTCTTGGCCCAGGAGTCTCTGACGCTCCAGCTGACGGCCTTGAGGTCCCGGGCCCTCCGGTTGCCGGTCCCGTAGCCCCTGTGTCTCCAGCGGATGGCCGCGTTGCTTCGGACCTTCCACCCGACGACGCGGTTGTCCCCGGCCTTGCCTCTGACGGTCCGGTCGTCCCGGACCCTCCAGCGGAGGCTCCAGGGGTCCCTGAGCCCACAGCAGGTGGCCCAGTGGTCGCTGATCCTACCCCAGGTGGCCCAGTGGAACCTGCCCCTCCGGCTGCTTGGCCAGTTGTCCCTGGCGCTTCAGCTGATGGGGCTGCGGTCCCCGATACGCCACCTGCTGGCCCTGTGGTCTCCAATCGCCCCGCTGAGGTTCCAGGCGCTCCCGATGCGGGGGCTGATGGTCCAGCTGTCGGGGACTCTCCCACTGGTGGTCCAGTTGCCCTTGGCCCTACAACAGATGGTCCGGTGGTCCCTGGCCCCGCAACGGTCGGCCCGGGGGAACCTGCCACTCTGCCTGATGGTCCAGTGGCCGTTGACCCTCCAGCTGCCGGTCCCGTTGTCACTGACCCTTCAGCGGGTGGTCCTGCGGTCCGCGACGCGGCCGTGGCTGGTCCGGTTGCCCCTGTGACCCCAGCCGTTGGCCCACTTGTTCCTGACCTTCCGGCTGGCGGCCCAGTTGTCCTGGAGCCCGCGACAGGCGCAGCGGTGCTTCCTGATCCCTCAGCTGCTGGCCCTGTGGTCGCCGATACCCCGGCCCCCGGCCCTGTTGTCGCCCCTCGGCCAGCTGCTGCTCCAGTGGTTCCGGATCCTCCGGGTGATGGTCCAGGTGTCTCAGTCGCTCCAGACGAGGGTCTGGCGGTCCCGGACACCTCCGACGATGGTCCGGTTGGTCCTGAGCTTCCAGCTGATGATCCAGTTGTCCCTGACCCTTGAGCTGGTGGGCCGGTTGCCCCTGATGCCACGACAGGTGGTGCACTGCTCTCCGACCCTACCGAAGACGGCCCGCTGGTCCCTGGCGCGCCGGCTGATGACCCAGTGGTCGCTGATCCTTCCGCTGGGGCTCCACTTGTGGCTAACCCTCCCGGCGGGGGCCCGGTTGTCCCTGTGGCTCCAGGCAATGTGCCACTTGTCCCTGATCCTTGAGCTGCCGCTCCAGTGGTCCCGGGGCCCCCGGTGGACAGTCCTCTTGCCCCTGACACCTCAGCCGAGGGTCCCGTGGTCCCTGATCCTCCCGGTGCTGGTCCGCTCGCCACGGTGACTCCGGCTGTTGGCCCACTGGTTCCTGCACTTCCAGCTGCTGCTGCCGTTGACTCCCTCGGGCCTGAAGACGACGGCCCCGTGGTCGCGGATCCCTGTGCCGACGGTCCGCTTGTTCCTGACCCTCCTGGGGCTGGTCGGGTGGTTGCTGACGCTTCCGCTGATGGTCCTGGGCTCCGTGGTGCTCCACTTGCTGCTCCCCTTGACCCCGTGACTTCCGCTGCGGGTCCGGTTGTCCCTGACCCTACCGCAGATGACCCAGTCGTCTCCGGGCCTACGACGGGCTGTCCCGTGGTCCCTGATGCTCCAGCTGGTGACCCGCTTGTCCCTGATCCCTCAGCTGATACCCGAGTTGCTCCTGATCCTCCTGGTGACGACGGGCCAGCTGTCCCTGTCAACCCAGACGACGGTCCAGGCGTCCTTGAGCCCTCGGCTGAGACTCCAGTTGTCCCTGACCCTTCACCTGAAGCTCCAGTTGTCCCTGTTCCCACCGCAGCCGAGCCAGTCGCCTCGGACCCGACGACAGATGGGCCACCGGTGCCCGTTACTCTGGCTCTTGGCCCAGGAGTCTCTGACGCTCCAGCTGACGGCCTTGAGGTCCCGGGCCCTCCGGTTGCCGGTCCCGTAGCCCCTGTGTCTCCAGCGGATGGCCGCGTTGCTTCGGACCTTCCACCCGACGACGCGGTTGTCCCCGGCCTTGCCTCTGACGGTCCGGTCGTCCCGGACCCTCCAGCGGAGGCTCCAGGGGTCCCTGAGCCCACAGCAGGTGGCCCAGTGGTCGCTGATCCTACCCCAGGTGGCCCAGTGGAACCTGCCCCTCCGGCTGCTTGGCCAGTTGTCCCTGGCGCTTCAGCTGATGGGGCTGCGGTCCCCGATACGCCACCTGCTGGCCCTGTGGTCTCCAATCGCCCCGCTGAGGTTCCAGGCGCTCCCGATGCGGGGGCTGATGGTCCAGCTGTCGGGGACTCTCCCACTGGTGGTCCAGTTGCCCTTGGCCCTACAACAGATGGTCCGGTGGTCCCTGGCCCCGCAACGGTCGGCCCGGGGGAACCTGCCACTCTGCCTGATGGTCCAGTGGCCGTTGACCCTCCAGCTGCCGGTCCCGTTGTCACTGACCCTTCAGCGGGTGGTCCTGCGGTCCGCGACGCGGCCGTGGCTGGTCCGGTTGCCCCTGTGACCCCAGCCGTTGGCCCACTTGTTCCTGACCTTCCGGCTGGCGGCCCAGTTGTCCTGGAGCCCGCGACAGGCGCAGCGGTGCTTCCTGATCCCTCAGCTGCTGGCCCTGTGGTCGCCGATACCCCGGCCCCCGGCCCTGTTGTCGCCCCTCGGCCAGCTGCTGCTCCAGTGGTTCCGGATCCTCCGGGTGATGGTCCAGGTGTCTCAGTCGCTCCAGACGAGGGTCTGGCGGTCCCGGACACCTCCGACGATGGTCCGGTTGGTCCTGAGCTTCCAGCTGATGATCCAGTTGTCCCTGACCCTTGAGCTGGTGGGCCGGTTGCCCCTGATGCCACGACAGGTGGTGCACTGCTCTCCGACCCTACCGAAGACGGCCCGCTGGTCCCTGGCGCGCCGGCTGATGACCCAGTGGTCGCTGATCCTTCCGCTGGGGCTCCACTTGTGGCTAACCCTCCCGGCGGGGGCCCGGTTGTCCCTGTGGCTCCAGGCAATGTGCCACTTGTCCCTGATCCTTGAGCTGCCGCTCCAGTGGTCCCGGGGCCCCCGGTGGACAGTCCTCTTGCCCCTGACACCTCAGCCGAGGGTCCCGTGGTCCCTGATCCTCCCGGTGCTGGTCCGCTCGCCACGGTGACTCCGGCTGTTGGCCCACTGGTTCCTGCACTTCCAGCTGCTGCTGCCGTTGACTCCCTCGGGCCTGAAGACGACGGCCCCGTGGTCGCGGATCCCTGTGCCGACGGTCCGCTTGTTCCTGACCCTCCTGGGGCTGGTCGGGTGGTTGCTGACGCTTCCGCTGATGGTCCTGGGCTCCGTGGTGCTCCACTTGCTGCTCCCCTTGACCCCGTGACTTCCGCTGCGGGTCCGGTTGTCCCTGACCCTACCGCAGATGACCCAGTCGTCTCCGGGCCTACGACGGGCTGTCCCGTGGTCCCTGATGCTCCAGCTGGTGACCCGCTTGTCCCTGATCCCTCAGCTGATACCCGAGTTGCTCCTGATCCTCCTGGTGACGACGGGCCAGCTGTCCCTGTCAACCCAGACGACGGTCCAGGCGTCCTTGAGCCCTCGGCTGAGACTCCAGTTGTCCCTGACCCTTCACCTGAAGCTCCAGTTGTCCCTGTTCCCACCGCAGCCGAGCCAGTCGCCTCGGACCCGACGACAGATGGGCCACCGGTGCCCGTTACTCTGGCTCTTGGCCCAGGAGTCTCTGACGCTCCAGCTGACGGCCTTGAGGTCCCGGGCCCTCCGGTTGCCGGTCCCGTAGCCCCTGTGTCTCCAGCGGATGGCCGCGTTGCTTCGGACCTTCCACCCGACGACGCGGTTGTCCCCGGCCTTGCCTCTGACGGTCCGGTCGTCCCGGACCCTCCAGCGGAGGCTCCAGGGGTCCCTGAGCCCACAGCAGGTGGCCCAGTGGTCGCTGATCCTACCCCAGGTGGCCCAGTGGAACCTGCCCCTCCGGCTGCTTGGCCAGTTGTCCCTGGCGCTTCAGCTGATGGGGCTGCGGTCCCCGATACGCCACCTGCTGGCCCTGTGGTCTCCAATCGCCCCGCTGAGGTTCCAGGCGCTCCCGATGCGGGGGCTGATGGTCCAGCTGTCGGGGACTCTCCCACTGGTGGTCCAGTTGCCCTTGGCCCTACAACAGATGGTCCGGTGGTCCCTGGCCCCGCAACGGTCGGCCCGGGGGAACCTGCCACTCTGCCTGATGGTCCAGTGGCCGTTGACCCTCCAGCTGCCGGTCCCGTTGTCACTGACCCTTCAGCGGGTGGTCCTGCGGTCCGCGACGCGGCCGTGGCTGGTCCGGTTGCCCCTGTGACCCCAGCCGTTGGCCCACTTGTTCCTGACCTTCCGGCTGGCGGCCCAGTTGTCCTGGAGCCCGCGACAGGCGCAGCGGTGCTTCCTGATCCCTCAGCTGCTGGCCCTGTGGTCGCCGATACCCCGGCCCCCGGCCCTGTTGTCGCCCCTCGGCCAGCTGCTGCTCCAGTGGTTCCGGATCCTCCGGGTGATGGTCCAGGTGTCTCAGTCGCTCCAGACGAGGGTCTGGCGGTCCCGGACACCTCCGACGATGGTCCGGTTGGTCCTGAGCTTCCAGCTGATGATCCAGTTGTCCCTGACCCTTGAGCTGGTGGGCCGGTTGCCCCTGATGCCACGACAGGTGGTGCACTGCTCTCCGACCCTACCGAAGACGGCCCGCTGGTCCCTGGCGCGCCGGCTGATGACCCAGTGGTCGCTGATCCTTCCGCTGGGGCTCCACTTGTGGCTAACCCTCCCGGCGGGGGCCCGGTTGTCCCTGTGGCTCCAGGCAATGTGCCACTTGTCCCTGATCCTTGAGCTGCCGCTCCAGTGGTCCCGGGGCCCCCGGTGGACAGTCCTCTTGCCCCTGACACCTCAGCCGAGGGTCCCGTGGTCCCTGATCCTCCCGGTGCTGGTCCGCTCGCCACGGTGACTCCGGCTGTTGGCCCACTGGTTCCTGCACTTCCAGCTGCTGCTGCCGTTGACTCCCTCGGGCCTGAAGACGACGGCCCCGTGGTCGCGGATCCCTGTGCCGACGGTCCGCTTGTTCCTGACCCTCCTGGGGCTGGTCGGGTGGTTGCTGACGCTTCCGCTGATGGTCCTGGGCTCCGTGGTGCTCCACTTGCTGCTCCCCTTGACCCCGTGACTTCCGCTGCGGGTCCGGTTGTCCCTGACCCTACCGCAGATGACCCAGTCGTCTCCGGGCCTACGACGGGCTGTCCCGTGGTCCCTGATGCTCCAGCTGGTGACCCGCTTGTCCCTGATCCCTCAGCTGATACCCGAGTTGCTCCTGATCCTCCTGGTGACGACGGGCCAGCTGTCCCTGTCAACCCAGACGACGGTCCAGGCGTCCTTGAGCCCTCGGCTGAGACTCCAGTTGTCCCTGACCCTTCACCTGAAGCTCCAGTTGTCCCTGTTCCCACCGCAGCCGAGCCAGTCGCCTCGGACCCGACGACAGATGGGCCACCGGTGCCCGTTACTCTGGCTCTTGGCCCAGGAGTCTCTGACGCTCCAGCTGACGGCCTTGAGGTCCCGGGCCCTCCGGTTGCCGGTCCCGTAGCCCCTGTGTCTCCAGCGGATGGCCGCGTTGCTTCGGACCTTCCACCCGACGACGCGGTTGTCCCCGGCCTTGCCTCTGACGGTCCGGTCATCCCGGACCCTCCAGCGGAGGCTCCAGGGGTCCCTGAGCCCACAGCAGGTGGCCCAGTGGTCGCTGATCCTACCCCAGGTGGCCCAGTGGAACCTGCCCCTCCGGCTGCTTGGCCAGTTGTCCCTGGCGCTTCAGCTGATGGGGCTGCGGTCCCCGATACGCCACCTGCTGGCCCTGTGGTCTCCAATCGCCCCGCTGAGGTTCCAGGCGCTCCCGATGCGGGGGCTGATGGTCCAGCTGTCGGGGACTCTCCCACTGGTGGTCCAGTTGCCCTTGGCCCTACAACAGATGGTCCGGTGGTCCCTGGCCCCGCAACGGTCGGCCCGGGGGAACCTGCCACTCTGCCTGATGGTCCAGTGGCCGTTGACCCTCCAGCTGCCGGTCCCGTTGTCACTGACCCTTCAGCGGGTGGTCCTGCGGTCCGCGACGCGGCCGTGGCTGGTCCGGTTGCCCCTGTGACCCCAGCCGTTGGCCCACTTGTTCCTGACCTTCCGGCTGGCGGCCCAGTTGTCCTGGAGCCCGCGACAGGCGCAGCGGTGCTTCCTGATCCCTCAGCTGCTGGCCCTGTGGTCGCCGATACCCCGGCCCCCGGCCCTGTTGTCGCCCCTCGGCCAGCTGCTGCTCCAGTGGTTCCGGATCCTCCGGGTGATGGTCCAGGTGTCTCAGTCGCTCCAGACGAGGGTCTGGCGGTCCCGGACACCTCCGACGATGGTCCGGTTGGTCCTGAGCTTCCAGCTGATGATCCAGTTGTCCCTGACCCTTGAGCTGGTGGGCCGGTTGCCCCTGATGCCACGACAGGTGGTGCACTGCTCTCCGACCCTACCGAAGACGGCCCGCTGGTCCCTGGCGCGCCGGCTGATGACCCAGTGGTCGCTGATCCTTCCGCTGGGGCTCCACTTGTGGCTAACCCTCCCGGCGGGGGCCCGGTTGTCCCTGTGGCTCCAGGCAATGTGCCACTTGTCCCTGATCCTTGAGCTGCCGCTCCAGTGGTCCCGGGGCCCCCGGTGGACAGTCCTCTTGCCCCTGACACCTCAGCCGAGGGTCCCGTGGTCCCTGATCCTCCCGGTGCTGGTCCGCTCGCCACGGTGACTCCGGCTGTTGGCCCACTGGTTCCTGCACTTCCAGCTGCTGCTGCCGTTGACTCCCTCGGGCCTGAAGACGACGGCCCCGTGGTCGCGGATCCCTGTGCCGACGGTCCGCTTGTTCCTGACCCTCCTGGGGCTGGTCGGGTGGTTGCTGACGCTTCCGCTGATGGTCCTGGGCTCCGTGGTGCTCCACTTGCTGCTCCCCTTGACCCCGTGACTTCCGCTGCGGGTCCGGTTGTCCCTGACCCTACCGCAGATGACCCAGTCGTCTCCGGGCCTACGACGGGCTGTCCCGTGGTCCCTGATGCTCCAGCTGGTGACCCGCTTGTCCCTGATCCCTCAGCTGATACCCGAGTTGCTCCTGATCCTCCTGGTGACGACGGGCCAGCTGTCCCTGTCAACCCAGACGACGGTCCAGGCGTCCTTGAGCCCTCGGCTGAGACTCCAGTTGTCCCTGACCCTTCACCTGAAGCTCCAGTTGTCCCTGTTCCCACCGCAGCCGAGCCAGTCGCCTCGGACCCGACGACAGATGGGCCACCGGTGCCCGTTACTCTGGCTCTTGGCCCAGGAGTCTCTGACGCTCCAGCTGACGGCCTTGAGGTCCCGGGCCCTCCGGTTGCCGGTCCCGTAGCCCCTGTGTCTCCAGCGGATGGCCGCGTTGCTTCGGACCTTCCACCCGACGACGCGGTTGTCCCCGGCCTTGCCTCTGACGGTCCGGTCGTCCCGGACCCTCCAGCGGAGGCTCCAGGGGTCCCTGAGCCCACAGCAGGTGGCCCAGTGGTCGCTGATCCTACCCCAGGTGGCCCAGTGGAACCTGCCCCTCCGGCTGCTTGGCCAGTTGTCCCTGGCGCTTCAGCTGATGGGGCTGCGGTCCCCGATACGCCACCTGCTGGCCCTGTGGTCTCCAATCGCCCCGCTGAGGTTCCAGGCGCTCCCGATGCGGGGGCTGATGGTCCAGCTGTCGGGGACTCTCCCACTGGTGGTCCAGTTGCCCTTGGCCCTACAACAGATGGTCCGGTGGTCCCTGGCCCCGCAACGGTCGGCCCGGGGGAACCTGCCACTCTGCCTGATGGTCCAGTGGCCGTTGACCCTCCAGCTGCCGGTCCCGTTGTCACTGACCCTTCAGCGGGTGGTCCTGCGGTCCGCGACGCGGCCGTGGCTGGTCCGGTTGCCCCTGTGACCCCAGCCGTTGGCCCACTTGTTCCTGACCTTCCGGCTGGCGGCCCAGTTGTCCTGGAGCCCGCGACAGGCGCAGCGGTGCTTCCTGATCCCTCAGCTGCTGGCCCTGTGGTCGCCGATACCCCGGCCCCCGGCCCTGTTGTCGCCCCTCGGCCAGCTGCTGCTCCAGTGGTTCCGGATCCTCCGGGTGATGGTCCAGGTGTCTCAGTCGCTCCAGACGAGGGTCTGGCGGTCCCGGACACCTCCGACGATGGTCCGGTTGGTCCTGAGCTTCCAGCTGATGATCCAGTTGTCCCTGACCCTTGAGCTGGTGGGCCGGTTGCCCCTGATGCCACGACAGGTGGTGCACTGCTCTCCGACCCTACCGAAGACGGCCCGCTGGTCCCTGGCGTGCCGGCTGATGACCCAGTGGTCGCTGATCCTTCCGCTGGGGCTCCACTTGTGGCTAACCCTCCCGGCGGGGGCCCGGTTGTCCCTGTGGCTCCAGGCAATGTGCCACTTGTCCCTGATCCTTGAGCTGCCGCTCCAGTGGTCCCGGGGCCCCCGGTGGACAGTCCTCTTGCCCCTGACACCTCAGCCGAGGGTCCCGTGGTCCCTGATCCTCCCGGTGCTGGTCCGCTCGCCACGGTGACTCCGGCTGTTGGCCCACTGGTTCCTGCACTTCCAGCTGCTGCTGCCGTTGACTCCCTCGGGCCTGAAGACGACGGCCCCGTGGTCGCGGATCCCTGTGCCGACGGTCCGCTTGTTCCTGACCCTCCTGGGGCTGGTCGGGTGGTTGCTGACGCTTCCGCTGATGGTCCTGGGCTCCGTGGTGCTCCACTTGCTGCTCCCCTTGACCCCGTGACTTCCGCTGCGGGTCCGGTTGTCCCTGACCCTACCGCAGATGACCCAGTCGTCTCCGGGCCTACGACGGGCTGTCCCGTGGTCCCTGATGCTCCAGCTGGTGACCCGCTTGTCCCTGATCCCTCAGCTGATACCCGAGTTGCTCCTGATCCTCCTGGTGACGACGGGCCAGCTGTCCCTGTCAACCCAGACGACGGTCCAGGCGTCCTTGAGCCCTCGGCTGAGACTCCAGTTGTCCCTGACCCTTCACCTGAAGCTCCAGTTGTCCCTGTTCCCACCGCAGCCGAGCCAGTCGCCTCGGACCCGACGACAGATGGGCCACCGGTGCCCGTTACTCTGGCTCTTGGCCCAGGAGTCTCTGACGCTCCAGCTGACGGCCTTGAGGTCCCGGGCCCTCCGGTTGCCGGTCCCGTAGCCCCTGTGTCTCCAGCGGATGGCCGCGTTGCTTCGGACCTTCCACCCGACGACGCGGTTGTCCCCGGCCTTGCCTCTGACGGTCCGGTCGTCCCGGACCCTCCAGCGGAGGCTCCAGGGGTCCCTGAGCCCACAGCAGGTGGCCCAGTGGTCGCTGATCCTACCCCAGGTGGCCCAGTGGAACCTGCCCCTCCGGCTGCTTGGCCAGTTGTCCCTGGCGCTTCAGCTGATGGGGCTGCGGTCCCCGATACGCCACCTGCTGGCCCTGTGGTCTCCAATCGCCCCGCTGAGGTTCCAGGCGCTCCCGATGCGGGGGCTGATGGTCCAGCTGTCGGGGACTCTCCCACTGGTGGTCCAGTTGCCCTTGGCCCTACAACAGATGGTCCGGTGGTCCCTGGCCCCGCAACGGTCGGCCCGGGGGAACCTGCCACTCTGCCTGATGGTCCAGTGGCCGTTGACCCTCCAGCTGCCGGTCCCGTTGTCACTGACCCTTCAGCGGGTGGTCCTGCGGTCCGCGACGCGGCCGTGGCTGGTCCGGTTGCCCCTGTGACCCCAGCCGTTGGCCCACTTGTTCCTGACCTTCCGGCTGGCGGCCCAGTTGTCCTGGAGCCCGCGACAGGCGCAGCGGTGCTTCCTGATCCCTCAGCTGCTGGCCCTGTGGTCGCCGATACCCCGGCCCCCGGCCCTGTTGTCGCCCCTCGGCCAGCTGCTGCTCCAGTGGTTCCGGATCCTCCGGGTGATGGTCCAGGTGTCTCAGTCGCTCCAGACGAGGGTCTGGCGGTCCCGGACACCTCCGACGATGGTCCGGTTGGTCCTGAGCTTCCAGCTGATGATCCAGTTGTCCCTGACCCTTGAGCTGGTGGGCCGGTTGCCCCTGATGCCACGACAGGTGGTGCACTGCTCTCCGACCCTACCGAAGACGGCCCGCTGGTCCCTGGCGCGCCGGCTGATGACCCAGTGGTCGCTGATCCTTCCGCTGGGGCTCCACTTGTGGCTAACCCTCCCGGCGGGGGCCCGGTTGTCCCTGTGGCTCCAGGCAATGTGCCACTTGTCCCTGATCCTTGAGCTGCCGCTCCAGTGGTCCCGGGGCCCCCGGTGGACAGTCCTCTTGCCCCTGACACCTCAGCCGAGGGTCCCGTGGTCCCTGATCCTCCCGGTGCTGGTCCGCTCGCCACGGTGACTCCGGCTGTTGGCCCACTGGTTCCTGCACTTCCAGCTGCTGCTGCCGTTGACTCCCTCGGGCCTGAAGACGACGGCCCCGTGGTCGCGGATCCCTGTGCCGACGGTCCGCTTGTTCCTGACCCTCCTGGGGCTGGTCGGGTGGTTGCTGACGCTTCCGCTGATGGTCCTGGGCTCCGTGGTGCTCCACTTGCTGCTCCCCTTGACCCCGTGACTTCCGCTGCGGGTCCGGTTGTCCCTGACCCTACCGCAGATGACCCAGTCGTCTCCGGGCCTACGACGGGCTGTCCCGTGGTCCCTGATGCTCCAGCTGGTGACCCGCTTGTCCCTGATCCCTCAGCTGATACCCGAGTTGCTCCTGATCCTCCTGGTGACGACGGGCCAGCTGTCCCTGTCAACCCAGACGACGGTCCAGGCGTCCTTGAGCCCTCGGCTGAGACTCCAGTTGTCCCTGACCCTTCACCTGAAGCTCCAGTTGTCCCTGTTCCCACCGCAGCCGAGCCAGTCGCCTCGGACCCGACGACAGATGGGCCACCGGTGCCCGTTACTCTGGCTCTTGGCCCAGGAGTCTCTGACGCTCCAGCTGACGGCCTTGAGGTCCCGGGCCCTCCGGTTGCCGGTCCCGTAGCCCCTGTGTCTCCAGCGGATGGCCGCGTTGCTTCGGACCTTCCACCCGACGACGCGGTTGTCCCCGGCCTTGCCTCTGACGGTCCGGTCGTCCCGGACCCTCCAGCGGAGGCTCCAGGGGTCCCTGAGCCCACAGCAGGTGGCCCAGTGGTCGCTGATCCTACCCCAGGTGGCCCAGTGGAACCTGCCCCTCCGGCTGCTTGGCCAGTTGTCCCTGGCGCTTCAGCTGATGGGGCTGCGGTCCCCGATACGCCACCTGCTGGCCCTGTGGTCTCCAATCGCCCCGCTGAGGTTCCAGGCGCTCCCGATGCGGGGGCTGATGGTCCAGCTGTCGGGGACTCTCCCACTGGTGGTCCAGTTGCCCTTGGCCCTACAACAGATGGTCCGGTGGTCCCTGGCCCCGCAACGGTCGGCCCGGGGGAACCTGCCACTCTGCCTGATGGTCCAGTGGCCGTTGACCCTCCAGCTGCCGGTCCCGTTGTCACTGACCCTTCAGCGGGTGGTCCTGCGGTCCGCGACGCGGCCGTGGCTGGTCCGGTTGCCCCTGTGACCCCAGCCGTTGGCCCACTTGTTCCTGACCTTCCGGCTGGCGGCCCAGTTGTCCTGGAGCCCGCGACAGGCGCAGCGGTGCTTCCTGATCCCTCAGCTGCTGGCCCTGTGGTCGCCGATACCCCGGCCCCCGGCCCTGTTGTCGCCCCTCGGCCAGCTGCTGCTCCAGTGGTTCCGGATCCTCCGGGTGATGGTCCAGGTGTCTCAGTCGCTCCAGACGAGGGTCTGGCGGTCCCGGACACCTCCGACGATGGTCCGGTTGGTCCTGAGCTTCCAGCTGATGATCCAGTTGTCCCTGACCCTTGAGCTGGTGGGCCGGTTGCCCCTGATGCCACGACAGGTGGTGCACTGCTCTCCGACCCTACCGAAGACGGCCCGCTGGTCCCTGGCGCGCCGGCTGATGACCCAGTGGTCGCTGATCCTTCCGCTGGGGCTCCACTTGTGGCTAACCCTCCCGGCGGGGGCCCGGTTGTCCCTGTGGCTCCAGGCAATGTGCCACTTGTCCCTGATCCTTGAGCTGCCGCTCCAGTGGTCCCGGGGCCCCCGGTGGACAGTCCTCTTGCCCCTGACACCTCAGCCGAGGGTCCCGTGGTCCCTGATCCTCCCGGTGCTGGTCCGCTCGCCACGGTGACTCCGGCTGTTGGCCCACTGGTTCCTGCACTTCCAGCTGCTGCTGCCGTTGACTCCCTCGGGCCTGAAGACGACGGCCCCGTGGTCGCGGATCCCTGTGCCGACGGTCCGCTTGTTCCTGACCCTCCTGGGGCTGGTCGGGTGGTTGCTGACGCTTCCGCTGATGGTCCTGGGCTCCGTGGTGCTCCACTTGCTGCTCCCCTTGACCCCGTGACTTCCGCTGCGGGTCCGGTTGTCCCTGACCCTACCGCAGATGACCCAGTCGTCTCCGGGCCTACGACGGGCTGTCCCGTGGTCCCTGATGCTCCAGCTGGTGACCCGCTTGTCCCTGATCCCTCAGCTGATACCCGAGTTGCTCCTGATCCTCCTGGTGACGACGGGCCAGCTGTCCCTGTCAACCCAGACGACGGTCCAGGCGTCCTTGAGCCCTCGGCTGAGACTCCAGTTGTCCCTGACCCTTCACCTGAAGCTCCAGTTGTCCCTGTTCCCACCGCAGCCGAGCCAGTCGCCTCGGACCCGACGACAGATGGGCCACCGGTGCCCGTTACTCTGGCTCTTGGCCCAGGAGTCTCTGACGCTCCAGCTGACGGCCTTGAGGTCCCGGGCCCTCCGGTTGCCGGTCCCGTAGCCCCTGTGTCTCCAGCGGATGGCCGCGTTGCTTCGGACCTTCCACCCGACGACGCGGTTGTCCCCGGCCTTGCCTCTGACGGTCCGGTCGTCCCGGACCCTCCAGCGGAGGCTCCAGGGGTCCCTGAGCCCACAGCAGGTGGCCCAGTGGTCGCTGATCCTACCCCAGGTGGCCCAGTGGAACCTGCCCCTCCGGCTGCTTGGCCAGTTGTCCCTGGCGCTTCAGCTGATGGGGCTGCGGTCCCCGATACGCCACCTGCTGGCCCTGTGGTCTCCAATCGCCCCGCTGAGGTTCCAGGCGCTCCCGATGCGGGGGCTGATGGTCCAGCTGTCGGGGACTCTCCCACTGGTGGTCCAGTTGCCCTTGGCCCTACAACAGATGGTCCGGTGGTCCCTGGCCCCGCAACGGTCGGCCCGGGGGAACCTGCCACTCTGCCTGATGGTCCAGTGGCCGTTGACCCTCCAGCTGCCGGTCCCGTTGTCACTGACCCTTCAGCGGGTGGTCCTGCGGTCCGCGACGCGGCCGTGGCTGGTCCGGTTGCCCCTGTGACCCCAGCCGTTGGCCCACTTGTTCCTGACCTTCCGGCTGGCGGCCCAGTTGTCCTGGAGCCCGCGACAGGCGCAGCGGTGCTTCCTGATCCCTCAGCTGCTGGCCCTGTGGTCGCCGATACCCCGGCCCCCGGCCCTGTTGTCGCCCCTCGGCCAGCTGCTGCTCCAGTGGTTCCGGATCCTCCGGGTGATGGTCCAGGTGTCTCAGTCGCTCCAGACGAGGGTCTGGCGGTCCCGGACACCTCCGACGATGGTCCGGTTGGTCCTGAGCTTCCAGCTGATGATCCAGTTGTCCCTGACCCTTGAGCTGGTGGGCCGGTTGCCCCTGATGCCACGACAGGTGGTGCACTGCTCTCCGACCCTACCGAAGACGGCCCGCTGGTCCCTGGCGCGCCGGCTGATGACCCAGTGGTCGCTGATCCTTCCGCTGGGGCTCCACTTGTGGCTAACCCTCCCGGCGGGGGCCCGGTTGTCCCTGTGGCTCCAGGCAATGTGCCACTTGTCCCTGATCCTTGAGCTGCCGCTCCAGTGGTCCCGGGGCCCCCGGTGGACAGTCCTCTTGCCCCTGACACCTCAGCCGAGGGTCCCGTGGTCCCTGATCCTCCCGGTGCTGGTCCGCTCGCCACGGTGACTCCGGCTGTTGGCCCACTGGTTCCTGCACTTCCAGCTGCTGCTGCCGTTGACTCCCTCGGGCCTGAAGACGACGGCCCCGTGGTCGCGGATCCCTGTGCCGACGGTCCGCTTGTTCCTGACCCTCCTGGGGCTGGTCGGGTGGTTGCTGACGCTTCCGCTGATGGTCCTGGGCTCCGTGGTGCTCCACTTGCTGCTCCCCTTGACCCCGTGACTTCCGCTGCGGGTCCGGTTGTCCCTGACCCTACCGCAGATGACCCAGTCGTCTCCGGGCCTACGACGGGCTGTCCCGTGGTCCCTGATGCTCCAGCTGGTGACCCGCTTGTCCCTGATCCCTCAGCTGATACCCGAGTTGCTCCTGATCCTCCTGGTGACGACGGGCCAGCTGTCCCTGTCAACCCAGACGACGGTCCAGGCGTCCTTGAGCCCTCGGCTGAGACTCCAGTTGTCCCTGACCCTTCACCTGAAGCTCCAGTTGTCCCTGTTCCCACCGCAGCCGAGCCAGTCGCCTCGGACCCGACGACAGATGGGCCACCGGTGCCCGTTACTCTGGCTCTTGGCCCAGGAGTCTCTGACGCTCCAGCTGACGGCCTTGAGGTCCCGGGCCCTCCGGTTGCCGGTCCCGTAGCCCCTGTGTCTCCAGCGGATGGCCGCGTTGCTTCGGACCTTCCACCCGACGACGCGGTTGTCCCCGGCCTTGCCTCTGACGGTCCGGTCGTCCCGGACCCTCCAGCGGAGGCTCCAGGGGTCCCTGAGCCCACAGCAGGTGGCCCAGTGGTCGCTGATCCTACCCCAGGTGGCCCAGTGGAACCTGCCCCTCCGGCTGCTTGGCCAGTTGTCCCTGGCGCTTCAGCTGATGGGGCTGCGGTCCCCGATACGCCACCTGCTGGCCCTGTGGTCTCCAATCGCCCCGCTGAGGTTCCAGGCGCTCCCGATGCGGGGGCTGATGGTCCAGCTGTCGGGGACTCTCCCACTGGTGGTCCAGTTGCCCTTGGCCCTACAACAGATGGTCCGGTGGTCCCTGGCCCCGCAACGGTCGGCCCGGGGGAACCTGCCACTCTGCCTGATGGTCCAGTGGCCGTTGACCCTCCAGCTGCCGGTCCCGTTGTCACTGACCCTTCAGCGGGTGGTCCTGCGGTCCGCGACGCGGCCGTGGCTGGTCCGGTTGCCCCTGTGACCCCAGCCGTTGGCCCACTTGTTCCTGACCTTCCGGCTGGCGGCCCAGTTGTCCTGGAGCCCGCGACAGGCGCAGCGGTGCTTCCTGATCCCTCAGCTGCTGGCCCTGTGGTCGCCGATACCCCGGCCCCCGGCCCTGTTGTCGCCCCTCGGCCAGCTGCTGCTCCAGTGGTTCCGGATCCTCCGGGTGATGGTCCAGGTGTCTCAGTCGCTCCAGACGAGGGTCTGGCGGTCCCGGACACCTCCGACGATGGTCCGGTTGGTCCTGAGCTTCCAGCTGATGATCCAGTTGTCCCTGACCCTTGAGCTGGTGGGCCGGTTGCCCCTGATGCCACGACAGGTGGTGCACTGCTCTCCGACCCTACCGAAGACGGCCCGCTGGTCCCTGGCGCGCCGGCTGATGACCCAGTGGTCGCTGATCCTTCCGCTGGGGCTCCACTTGTGGCTAACCCTCCCGGCGGGGGCCCGGTTGTCCCTGTGGCTCCAGGCAATGTGCCACTTGTCCCTGATCCTTGAGCTGCCGCTCCAGTGGTCCCGGGGCCCCCGGTGGACAGTCCTCTTGCCCCTGACACCTCAGCCGAGGGTCCCGTGGTCCCTGATCCTCCCGGTGCTGGTCCGCTCGCCACGGTGACTCCGGCTGTTGGCCCACTGGTTCCTGCACTTCCAGCTGCTGCTGCCGTTGACTCCCTCGGGCCTGAAGACGACGGCCCCGTGGTCGCGGATCCCTGTGCCGACGGTCCGCTTGTTCCTGACCCTCCTGGGGCTGGTCGGGTGGTTGCTGACGCTTCCGCTGATGGTCCTGGGCTCCGTGGTGCTCCACTTGCTGCTCCCCTTGACCCCGTGACTTCCGCTGCGGGTCCGGTTGTCCCTGACCCTACCGCAGATGACCCAGTCGTCTCCGGGCCTACGACGGGCTGTCCCGTGGTCCCTGATGCTCCAGCTGGTGACCCGCTTGTCCCTGATCCCTCAGCTGATACCCGAGTTGCTCCTGATCCTCCTGGTGACGACGGGCCAGCTGTCCCTGTCAACCCAGACGACGGTCCAGGCGTCCTTGAGCCCTCGGCTGAGACTCCAGTTGTCCCTGACCCTTCACCTGAAGCTCCAGTTGTCCCTGTTCCCACCGCAGCCGAGCCAGTCGCCTCGGACCCGACGACAGATGGGCCACCGGTGCCCGTTACTCTGGCTCTTGGCCCAGGAGTCTCTGACGCTCCAGCTGACGGCCTTGAGGTCCCGGGCCCTCCGGTTGCCGGTCCCGTAGCCCCTGTGTCTCCAGCGGATGGCCGCGTTGCTTCGGACCTTCCACCCGACGACGCGGTTGTCCCCGGCCTTGCCTCTGACGGTCCGGTCGTCCCGGACCCTCCAGCGGAGGCTCCAGGGGTCCCTGAGCCCACAGCAGGTGGCCCAGTGGTCGCTGATCCTACCCCAGGTGGCCCAGTGGAACCTGCCCCTCCGGCTGCTTGGCCAGTTGTCCCTGGCGCTTCAGCTGATGGGGCTGCGGTCCCCGATACGCCACCTGCTGGCCCTGTGGTCTCCAATCGCCCCGCTGAGGTTCCAGGCGCTCCCGATGCGGGGGCTGATGGTCCAGCTGTCGGGGACTCTCCCACTGGTGGTCCAGTTGCCCTTGGCCCTACAACAGATGGTCCGGTGGTCCCTGGCCCCGCAACGGTCGGCCCGGGGGAACCTGCCACTCTGCCTGATGGTCCAGTGGCCGTTGACCCTCCAGCTGCCGGTCCCGTTGTCACTGACCCTTCAGCGGGTGGTCCTGCGGTCCGCGACGCGGCCGTGGCTGGTCCGGTTGCCCCTGTGACCCCAGCCGTTGGCCCACTTGTTCCTGACCTTCCGGCTGGCGGCCCAGTTGTCCTGGAGCCCGCGACAGGCGCAGCGGTGCTTCCTGATCCCTCAGCTGCTGGCCCTGTGGTCGCCGATACCCCGGCCCCCGGCCCTGTTGTCGCCCCTCGGCCAGCTGCTGCTCCAGTGGTTCCGGATCCTCCGGGTGATGGTCCAGGTGTCTCAGTCGCTCCAGACGAGGGTCTGGCGGTCCCGGACACCTCCGACGATGGTCCGGTTGGTCCTGAGCTTCCAGCTGATGATCCAGTTGTCCCTGACCCTTGAGCTGGTGGGCCGGTTGCCCCTGATGCCACGACAGGTGGTGCACTGCTCTCCGACCCTACCGAAGACGGCCCGCTGGTCCCTGGCGCGCCGGCTGATGACCCAGTGGTCGCTGATCCTTCCGCTGGGGCTCCACTTGTGGCTAACCCTCCCGGCGGGGGCCCGGTTGTCCCTGTGGCTCCAGGCAATGTGCCACTTGTCCCTGATCCTTGAGCTGCCGCTCCAGTGGTCCCGGGGCCCCCGGTGGACAGTCCTCTTGCCCCTGACACCTCAGCCGAGGGTCCCGTGGTCCCTGATCCTCCCGGTGCTGGTCCGCTCGCCACGGTGACTCCGGCTGTTGGCCCACTGGTTCCTGCACTTCCAGCTGCTGCTGCCGTTGACTCCCTCGGGCCTGAAGACGACGGCCCCGTGGTCGCGGATCCCTGTGCCGACGGTCCGCTTGTTCCTGACCCTCCTGGGGCTGGTCGGGTGGTTGCTGACGCTTCCGCTGATGGTCCTGGGCTCCGTGGTGCTCCACTTGCTGCTCCCCTTGACCCCGTGACTTCCGCTGCGGGTCCGGTTGTCCCTGACCCTACCGCAGATGACCCAGTCGTCTCCGGGCCTACGACGGGCTGTCCCGTGGTCCCTGATGCTCCAGCTGGTGACCCGCTTGTCCCTGATCCCTCAGCTGATACCCGAGTTGCTCCTGATCCTCCTGGTGACGACGGGCCAGCTGTCCCTGTCAACCCAGACGACGGTCCAGGCGTCCTTGAGCCCTCGGCTGAGACTCCAGTTGTCCCTGACCCTTCACCTGAAGCTCCAGTTGTCCCTGTTCCCACCGCAGCCGAGCCAGTCGCCTCGGACCCGACGACAGATGGGCCACCGGTGCCCGTTACTCTGGCTCTTGGCCCAGGAGTCTCTGACGCTCCAGCTGACGGCCTTGAGGTCCCGGGCCCTCCGGTTGCCGGTCCCGTAGCCCCTGTGTCTCCAGCGGATGGCCGCGTTGCTTCGGACCTTCCACCCGACGACGCGGTTGTCCCCGGCCTTGCCTCTGACGGTCCGGTCGTCCCGGACCCTCCAGCGGAGGCTCCAGGGGTCCCTGAGCCCACAGCAGGTGGCCCAGTGGTCGCTGATCCTACCCCAGGTGGCCCAGTGGAACCTGCCCCTCCGGCTGCTTGGCCAGTTGTCCCTGGCGCTTCAGCTGATGGGGCTGCGGTCCCCGATACGCCACCTGCTGGCCCTGTGGTCTCCAATCGCCCCGCTGAGGTTCCAGGCGCTCCCGATGCGGGGGCTGATGGTCCAGCTGTCGGGGACTCTCCCACTGGTGGTCCAGTTGCCCTTGGCCCTACAACAGATGGTCCGGTGGTCCCTGGCCCCGCAACGGTCGGCCCGGGGGAACCTGCCACTCTGCCTGATGGTCCAGTGGCCGTTGACCCTCCAGCTGCCGGTCCCGTTGTCACTGACCCTTCAGCGGGTGGTCCTGCGGTCCGCGACGCGGCCGTGGCTGGTCCGGTTGCCCCTGTGACCCCAGCCGTTGGCCCACTTGTTCCTGACCTTCCGGCTGGCGGCCCAGTTGTCCTGGAGCCCGCGACAGGCGCAGCGGTGCTTCCTGATCCCTCAGCTGCTGGCCCTGTGGTCGCCGATACCCCGGCCCCCGGCCCTGTTGTCGCCCCTCGGCCAGCTGCTGCTCCAGTGGTTCCGGATCCTCCGGGTGATGGTCCAGGTGTCTCAGTCGCTCCAGACGAGGGTCTGGCGGTCCCGGACACCTCCGACGATGGTCCGGTTGGTCCTGAGCTTCCAGCTGATGATCCAGTTGTCCCTGACCCTTGAGCTGGTGGGCCGGTTGCCCCTGATGCCACGACAGGTGGTGCACTGCTCTCCGACCCTACCGAAGACGGCCCGCTGGTCCCTGGCGCGCCGGCTGATGACCCAGTGGTCGCTGATCCTTCCGCTGGGGCTCCACTTGTGGCTAACCCTCCCGGCGGGGGCCCGGTTGTCCCTGTGGCTCCAGGCAATGTGCCACTTGTCCCTGATCCTTGAGCTGCCGCTCCAGTGGTCCCGGGGCCCCCGGTGGACAGTCCTCTTGCCCCTGACACCTCAGCCGAGGGTCCCGTGGTCCCTGATCCTCCCGGTGCTGGTCCGCTCGCCACGGTGACTCCGGCTGTTGGCCCACTGGTTCCTGCACTTCCAGCTGCTGCTGCCGTTGACTCCCTCGGGCCTGAAGACGACGGCCCCGTGGTCGCGGATCCCTGTGCCGACGGTCCGCTTGTTCCTGACCCTCCTGGGGCTGGTCGGGTGGTTGCTGACGCTTCCGCTGATGGTCCTGGGCTCCGTGGTGCTCCACTTGCTGCTCCCCTTGACCCCGTGACTTCCGCTGCGGGTCCGGTTGTCCCTGACCCTACCGCAGATGACCCAGTCGTCTCCGGGCCTACGACGGGCTGTCCCGTGGTCCCTGATGCTCCAGCTGGTGACCCGCTTGTCCCTGATCCCTCAGCTGATACCCGAGTTGCTCCTGATCCTCCTGGTGACGACGGGCCAGCTGTCCCTGTCAACCCAGACGACGGTCCAGGCGTCCTTGAGCCCTCGGCTGAGACTCCAGTTGTCCCTGACCCTTCACCTGAAGCTCCAGTTGTCCCTGTTCCCACCGCAGCCGAGCCAGTCGCCTCGGACCCGACGACAGATGGGCCACTGGTGCCCGTTACTCTGGCTCTTGGCCCAGGAGTCTCTGACGCTCCAGCTGACGGCCTTGAGGTCCCGGGCCCTCCGGTTGCCGGTCCCGTAGCCCCTGTGTCTCCAGCGGATGGCCGCGTTGCTTCGGACCTTCCACCCGACGACGCGGTTGTCCCCGGCCTTGCCTCTGACGGTCCGGTCGTCCCGGACCCTCCAGCGGAGGCTCCAGGGGTCCCTGAGCCCACAGCAGGTGGCCCAGTGGTCGCTGATCCTACCCCAGGTGGCCCAGTGGAACCTGCCCCTCCGGCTGCTTGGCCAGTTGTCCCTGGCGCTTCAGCTGATGGGGCTGCGGTCCCCGATACGCCACCTGCTGGCCCTGTGGTCTCCAATCGCCCCGCTGAGGCTCCAGGCGCTCCCGATGCGGGGGCTGATGGTCCAGCTGTCGGGGACTCTCCCACTGGTGGTCCAGTTGCCCTTGGCCCTACAACAGATGGTCCGGTGGTCCCTGGCCCCGCAACGGTCGGCCCGGGGGAACCTGCCACTCTGCCTGATGGTCCAGTGGCCGTTGACCCTCCAGCTGCCGGTCCCGTTGTCACTGACCCTTCAGCGGGTGGTCCTGCGGTCCGCGACGCGGCCGTGGCTGGTCCGGTTGCCCCTGTGACCCCAGCCGTTGGCCCACTTGTTCCTGACCTTCCGGCTGGCGGCCCAGTTGTCCTGGAGCCCGCGACAGGCGCAGCGGTGCTTCCTGATCCCTCAGCTGCTGGCCCTGTGGTCGCCGATACCCCGGCCCCCGGCCCTGTTGTCGCCCCTCGGCCAGCTGCTGCTCCAGTGGTTCCGGATCCTCCGGGTGATGGTCCAGGTGTCTCAGTCGCTCCAGACGAGGGTCTGGCGGTCCCGGACACCTCCGACGATGGTCCGGTTGGTCCTGAGCTTCCAGCTGATGATCCAGTTGTCCCTGACCCTTGAGCTGGTGGGCCGGTTGCCCCTGATGCCACGACAGGTGGTGCACTGCTCTCCGACCCTACCGAAGACGGCCCGCTGGTCCCTGGCGCGCCGGCTGATGACCCAGTGGTCGCTGATCCTTCCGCTGGGGCTCCACTTGTGGCTAACCCTCCCGGCGGGGGCCCGGTTGTCCCTGTGGCTCCAGGCAATGTGCCACTTGTCCCTGATCCTTGAGCTGCCGCTCCAGTGGTCCCGGGGCCCCCGGTGGACAGTCCTCTTGCCCCTGACACCTCAGCCGAGGGTCCCGTGGTCCCTGATCCTCCCGGTGCTGGTCCGCTCGCCACGGTGACTCCGGCTGTTGGCCCACTGGTTCCTGCACTTCCAGCTGCTGCTGCCGTTGACTCCCTCGGGCCTGAAGACGACGGCCCCGTGGTCGCGGATCCCTGTGCCGACGGTCCGCTTGTTCCTGACCCTCCTGGGGCTGGTCGGGTGGTTGCTGACGCTTCCGCTGATGGTCCTGGGCTCCGTGGTGCTCCACTTGCTGCTCCCCTTGACCCCGTGACTTCCGCTGCGGGTCCGGTTGTCCCTGACCCTACCGCAGATGACCCAGTCGTCTCCGGGCCTACGACGGGCTGTCCCGTGGTCCCTGATGCTCCAGCTGGTGACCCGCTTGTCCCTGATCCCTCAGCTGATACCCGAGTTGCTCCTGATCCTCCTGGTGACGACGGGCCAGCTGTCCCTGTCAACCCAGACGACGGTCCAGGCGTCCTTGAGCCCTCGGCTGAGACTCCAGTTGTCCCTGACCCTTCACCTGAAGCTCCAGTTGTCCCTGTTCCCACCGCAGCCGAGCCAGTCGCCTCGGACCCGACGACAGATGGGCCACCGGTGCCCGTTACTCTGGCTCTTGGCCCAGGAGTCTCTGACGCTCCAGCTGACGGCCTTGAGGTCCCGGGCCCTCCGGTTGCCGGTCCCGTAGCCCCTGTGTCTCCAGCGGATGGCCGCGTTGCTTCGGACCTTCCACCCGACGACGCGGTTGTCCCCGGCCTTGCCTCTGACGGTCCGGTCGTCCCGGACCCTCCAGCGGAGGCTCCAGGGGTCCCTGAGCCCACAGCAGGTGGCCCAGTGGTCGCTGATCCTACCCCAGGTGGCCCAGTGGAACCTGCCCCTCCGGCTGCTTGGCCAGTTGTCCCTGGCGCTTCAGCTGATGGGGCTGCGGTCCCCGATACGCCACCTGCTGGCCCTGTGGTCTCCAATCGCCCCGCTGAGGCTCCAGGCGCTCCCGATGCGGGGGCTGATGGTCCAGCTGTCGGGGACTCTCCCACTGGTGGTCCAGTTGCCCTTGGCCCTACAACAGATGGTCCGGTGGTCCCTGGCCCCGCAACGGTCGGCCCGGGGGAACCTGCCACTCTGCCTGATGGTCCAGTGGCCGTTGACCCTCCAGCTGCCGGTCCCGTTGTCACTGACCCTTCAGCGGGTGGTCCTGCGGTCCGCGACGCGGCCGTGGCTGGTCCGGTTGCCCCTGTGACCCCAGCCGTTGGCCCACTTGTTCCTGACCTTCCGGCTGGCGGCCCAGTTGTCCTGGAGCCCGCGACAGGCGCAGCGGTGCTTCCTGATCCCTCAGCTGCTGGCCCTGTGGTCGCCGATACCCCGGCCCCCGGCCCTGTTGTCGCCCCTCGGCCAGCTGCTGCTCCAGTGGTTCCGGATCCTCCGGGTGATGGTCCAGGTGTCTCAGTCGCTCCAGACGAGGGTCTGGCGGTCCCGGACACCTCCGACGATGGTCCGGTTGGTCCTGAGCTTCCAGCTGATGATCCAGTTGTCCCTGACCCTTGAGCTGGTGGGCCGGTTGCCCCTGATGCCACGACAGGTGGTGCACTGCTCTCCGACCCTACCGAAGACGGCCCGCTGGTCCCTGGCGCGCCGGCTGATGACCCAGTGGTCGCTGATCCTTCCGCTGGGGCTCCACTTGTGGCTAACCCTCCCGGCGGGGGCCCGGTTGTCCCTGTGGCTCCAGGCAATGTGCCACTTGTCCCTGATCCTTGAGCTGCCGCTCCAGTGGTCCCGGGGCCCCCGGTGGACAGTCCTCTTGCCCCTGACACCTCAGCCGAGGGTCCCGTGGTCCCTGATCCTCCCGGTGCTGGTCCGCTCGCCACGGTGACTCCGGCTGTTGGCCCACTGGTTCCTGCACTTCCAGCTGCTGCTGCCGTTGACTCCCTCGGGCCTGAAGACGACGGCCCCGTGGTCGCGGATCCCTGTGCCGACGGTCCGCTTGTTCCTGACCCTCCTGGGGCTGGTCGGGTGGTTGCTGACGCTTCCGCTGATGGTCCTGGGCTCCGTGGTGCTCCACTTGCTGCTCCCCTTGACCCCGTGACTTCCGCTGCGGGTCCGGTTGTCCCTGACCCTACCGCAGATGACCCAGTCGTCTCCGGGCCTACGACGGGCTGTCCCGTGGTCCCTGATGCTCCAGCTGGTGACCCGCTTGTCCCTGATCCCTCAGCTGATACCCGAGTTGCTCCTGATCCTCCTGGTGACGACGGGCCAGCTGTCCCTGTCAACCCAGACGACGGTCCAGGCGTCCTTGAGCCCTCGGCTGAGACTCCAGTTGTCCCTGACCCTTCACCTGAAGCTCCAGTTGTCCCTGTTCCCACCGCAGCCGAGCCAGTCGCCTCGGACCCGACGACAGATGGGCCACCGGTGCCCGTTACTCTGGCTCTTGGCCCAGGAGTCTCTGACGCTCCAGCTGACGGCCTTGAGGTCCCGGGCCCTCCGGTTGCCGGTCCCGTAGCCCCTGTGTCTCCAGCGGATGGCCGCGTTGCTTCGGACCTTCCACCCGACGACGCGGTTGTCCCCGGCCTTGCCTCTGACGGTCCGGTCGTCCCGGACCCTCCAGCGGAGGCTCCAGGGGTCCCTGAGCCCACAGCAGGTGGCCCAGTGGTCGCTGATCCTACCCCAGGTGGCCCAGTGGAACCTGCCCCTCCGGCTGCTTGGCCAGTTGTCCCTGGCGCTTCAGCTGATGGGGCTGCGGTCCCCGATACGCCACCTGCTGGCCCTGTGGTCTCCAATCGCCCCGCTGAGGCTCCAGGCGCTCCCGATGCGGGGGCTGATGGTCCAGCTGTCGGGGACTCTCCCACTGGTGGTCCAGTTGCCCTTGGCCCTACAACAGATGGTCCGGTGGTCCCTGGCCCCGCAACGGTCGGCCCGGGGGAACCTGCCACTCTGCCTGATGGTCCAGTGGCCGTTGACCCTCCAGCTGCCGGTCCCGTTGTCACTGACCCTTCAGCGGGTGGTCCTGCGGTCCGCGACGCGGCCGTGGCTGGTCCGGTTGCCCCTGTGACCCCAGCCGTTGGCCCACTTGTTCCTGACCTTCCGGCTGGCGGCCCAGTTGTCCTGGAGCCCGCGACAGGCGCAGCGGTGCTTCCTGATCCCTCAGCTGCTGGCCCTGTGGTCGCCGATACCCCGGCCCCCGGCCCTGTTGTCGCCCCTCGGCCAGCTGCTGCTCCAGTGGTTCCGGATCCTCCGGGTGATGGTCCAGGTGTCTCAGTCGCTCCAGACGAGGGTCTGGCGGTCCCGGACACCTCCGACGATGGTCCGGTTGGTCCTGAGCTTCCAGCTGATGATCCAGTTGTCCCTGACCCTTGAGCTGGTGGGCCGGTTGCCCCTGATGCCACGACAGGTGGTGCACTGCTCTCCGACCCTACCGAAGACGGCCCGCTGGTCCCTGGCGCGCCGGCTGATGACCCAGTGGTCGCTGATCCTTCCGCTGGGGCTCCACTTGTGGCTAACCCTCCCGGCGGGGGCCCGGTTGTCCCTGTGGCTCCAGGCAATGTGCCACTTGTCCCTGATCCTTGAGCTGCCGCTCCAGTGGTCCCGGGGCCCCCGGTGGACAGTCCTCTTGCCCCTGACACCTCAGCCGAGGGTCCCGTGGTCCCTGATCCTCCCGGTGCTGGTCCGCTCGCCACGGTGACTCCGGCTGTTGGCCCACTGGTTCCTGCACTTCCAGCTGCTGCTGCCGTTGACTCCCTCGGGCCTGAAGACGACGGCCCCGTGGTCGCGGATCCCTGTGCCGACGGTCCGCTTGTTCCTGACCCTCCTGGGGCTGGTCGGGTGGTTGCTGACGCTTCCGCTGATGGTCCTGGGCTCCGTGGTGCTCCACTTGCTGCTCCCCTTGACCCCGTGACTTCCGCTGCGGGTCCGGTTGTCCCTGACCCTACCGCAGATGACCCAGTCGTCTCCGGGCCTACGACGGGCTGTCCCGTGGTCCCTGATGCTCCAGCTGGTGACCCGCTTGTCCCTGATCCCTCAGCTGATACCCGAGTTGCTCCTGATCCTCCTGGTGACGACGGGCCAGCTGTCCCTGTCAACCCAGACGACGGTCCAGGCGTCCTTGAGCCCTCGGCTGAGACTCCAGTTGTCCCTGACCCTTCACCTGAAGCTCCAGTTGTCCCTGTTCCCACCGCAGCCGAGCCAGTCGCCTCGGACCCGACGACAGATGGGCCACCGGTGCCCGTTACTCTGGCTCTTGGCCCAGGAGTCTCTGACGCTCCAGCTGACGGCCTTGAGGTCCCGGGCCCTCCGGTTGCCGGTCCCGTAGCCCCTGTGTCTCCAGCGGATGGCCGCGTTGCTTCGGACCTTCCACCCGACGACGCGGTTGTCCCCGGCCTTGCCTCTGACGGTCCGGTCGTCCCGGACCCTCCAGCGGAGGCTCCAGGGGTCCCTGAGCCCACAGCAGGTGGCCCAGTGGTCGCTGATCCTACCCCAGGTGGCCCAGTGGAACCTGCCCCTCCGGCTGCTTGGCCAGTTGTCCCTGGCGCTTCAGCTGATGGGGCTGCGGTCCCCGATACGCCACCTGCTGGCCCTGTGGTCTCCAATCGCCCCGCTGAGGCTCCAGGCGCTCCCGATGCGGGGGCTGATGGTCCAGCTGTCGGGGACTCTCCCACTGGTGGTCCAGTTGCCCTTGGCCCTACAACAGATGGTCCGGTGGTCCCTGGCCCCCCAACGGTCGGCCCGGGGGAACCTGCCACTCTGCCTGATGGTCCAGTGGCCGTTGACCCTCCAGCTGCCGGTCCCGTTGTCACTGACCCTTCAGCGGGTGGTCCTGCGGTCCGCGACGCGGCCGTGGCTGGTCCGGTTGCCCCTGTGACCCCAGCCGTTGGCCCACTTGTTCCTGACCTTCCGGCTGGCGGCCCAGTTGTCCTGGAGCCCGCGACAGGCGCAGCGGTGCTTCCTGATCCCTCAGCTGCTGGCCCTGTGGTCGCCGATACCCCGGCCCCCGGCCCTGTTGTCGCCCCTCGGCCAGCTGCTGCTCCAGTGGTTCCGGATCCTCCGGGTGATGGTCCAGGTGTCTCAGTCGCTCCAGACGAGGGTCTGGCGGTCCCGGACACCTCCGACGATGGTCCGGTTGGTCCTGAGCTTCCAGCTGATGATCCAGTTGTCCCTGACCCTTGAGCTGGTGGGCCGGTTGCCCCTGATGCCACGACAGGTGGTGCACTGCTCTCCGACCCTACCGAAGACGGCCCGCTGGTCCCTGGCGCGCCGGCTGATGACCCAGTGGTCGCTGATCCTTCCGCTGGGGCTCCACTTGTGGCTAACCCTCCCGGCGGGGGCCCGGTTGTCCCTGTGGCTCCAGGCAATGTGCCACTTGTCCCTGATCCTTGAGCTGCCGCTCCAGTGGTCCCGGGGCCCCCGGTGGACAGTCCTCTTGCCCCTGACACCTCAGCCGAGGGTCCCGTGGTCCCTGATCCTCCCGGTGCTGGTCCGCTCGCCACGGTGACTCCGGCTGTTGGCCCACTGGTTCCTGCACTTCCAGCTGCTGCTGCCGTTGACTCCCTCGGGCCTGAAGACGACGGCCCCGTGGTCGCGGATCCCTGTGCCGACGGTCCGCTTGTTCCTGACCCTCCTGGGGCTGGTCGGGTGGTTGCTGACGCTTCCGCTGATGGTCCTGGGCTCCGTGGTGCTCCACTTGCTGCTCCCCTTGACCCCGTGACTTCCGCTGCGGGTCCGGTTGTCCCTGACCCTACCGCAGATGACCCAGTCGTCTCCGGGCCTACGACGGGCTGTCCCGTGGTCCCTGATGCTCCAGCTGGTGACCCGCTTGTCCCTGATCCCTCAGCTGATACCCGAGTTGCTCCTGATCCTCCTGGTGACGACGGGCCAGCTGTCCCTGTCAACCCAGACGACGGTCCAGGCGTCCTTGAGCCCTCGGCTGAGACTCCAGTTGTCCCTGACCCTTCACCTGAAGCTCCAGTTGTCCCTGTTCCCACCGCAGCCGAGCCAGTCGCCTCGGACCCGACGACAGATGGGCCACCGGTGCCCGTTACTCTGGCTCTTGGCCCAGGAGTCTCTGACGCTCCAGCTGACGGCCTTGAGGTCCCGGGCCCTCCGGTTGCCGGTCCCGTAGCCCCTGTGTCTCCAGCGGATGGCCGCGTTGCTTCGGACCTTCCACCCGACGACGCGGTTGTCCCCGGCCTTGCCTCTGACGGTCCGGTCGTCCCGGACCCTCCAGCGGAGGCTCCAGGGGTCCCTGAGCCCACAGCAGGTGGCCCAGTGGTCGCTGATCCTACCCCAGGTGGCCCAGTGGAACCTGCCCCTCCGGCTGCTTGGCCAGTTGTCCCTGGCGCTTCAGCTGATGGGGCTGCGGTCCCCGATACGCCACCTGCTGGCCCTGTGGTCTCCAATCGCCCCGCTGAGGCTCCAGGCGCTCCCGATGCAGGGGCTGATGGTCCAGCTGTCGGGGACTCTCCCACTGGTGGTCCAGTTGCCCTTGGCCCTACAACAGATGGTCCGGTGGTCCCTGGCCCCGCAACGGTCGGCCCGGGGGAACCTGCCACTCTGCCTGATGGTCCAGTGGCCGTTGACCCTCCAGCTGCCGGTCCCGTTGTCACTGACCCTTCAGCGGGTGGTCCTGCGGTCCGCGACGCGGCCGTGGCTGGTCCGGTTGCCCCTGTGACCCCAGCCGTTGGCCCACTTGTTCCTGACCTTCCGGCTGGCGGCCCAGTTGTCCTGGAGCCCGCGACAGGCGCAGCGGTGCTTCCTGATCCCTCAGCTGCTGGCCCTGTGGTCGCCGATACCCCGGCCCCCGGCCCTGTTGTCGCCCCTCGGCCAGCTGCTGCTCCAGTGGTTCCGGATCCTCCGGGTGATGGTCCAGGTGTCTCAGTCGCTCCAGACGAGGGTCTGGCGGTCCCGGACACCTCCGACGATGGTCCGGTTGGTCCTGAGCTTCCAGCTGATGATCCAGTTGTCCCTGACCCTTGAGCTGGTGGGCCGGTTGCCCCTGATGCCACGACAGGTGGTGCACTGCTCTCCGACCCTACCGAAGACGGCCCGCTGGTCCCTGGCGCGCCGGCTGATGACCCAGTGGTCGCTGATCCTTCCGCTGGGGCTCCACTTGTGGCTAACCCTCCCGGCGGGGGCCCGGTTGTCCCTGTGGCTCCAGGCAATGTGCCACTTGTCCCTGATCCTTGAGCTGCCGCTCCAGTGGTCCCGGGGCCCCCGGTGGACAGTCCTCTTGCCCCTGACACCTCAGCCGAGGGTCCCGTGGTCCCTGATCCTCCCGGTGCTGGTCCGCTCGCCACGGTGACTCCGGCTGTTGGCCCACTGGTTCCTGCACTTCCAGCTGCTGCTGCCGTTGACTCCCTCGGGCCTGAAGACGACGGCCCCGTGGTCGCGGATCCCTGTGCCGACGGTCCGCTTGTTCCTGACCCTCCTGGGGCTGGTCGGGTGGTTGCTGACGCTTCCGCTGATGGTCCTGGGCTCCGTGGTGCTCCACTTGCTGCTCCCCTTGACCCCGTGACTTCCGCTGCGGGTCCGGTTGTCCCTGACCCTACCGCAGATGACCCAGTCGTCTCCGGGCCTACGACGGGCTGTCCCGTGGTCCCTGATGCTCCAGCTGGTGACCCGCTTGTCCCTGATCCCTCAGCTGATACCCGAGTTGCTCCTGATCCTCCTGGTGACGACGGGCCAGCTGTCCCTGTCAACCCAGACGACGGTCCAGGCGTCCTTGAGCCCTCGGCTGAGACTCCAGTTGTCCCTGACCCTTCACCTGAAGCTCCAGTTGTCCCTGTTCCCACCGCAGCCGAGCCAGTCGCCTCGGACCCGACGACAGATGGGCCACCGGTGCCCGTTACTCTGGCTCTTGGCCCAGGAGTCTCTGACGCTCCAGCTGACGGCCTTGAGGTCCCGGGCCCTCCGGTTGCCGGTCCCGTAGCCCCTGTGTCTCCAGCGGATGGCCGCGTTGCTTCGGACCTTCCACCCGACGACGCGGTTGTCCCCGGCCTTGCCTCTGACGGTCCGGTCGTCCCGGACCCTCCAGCGGAGGCTCCAGGGGTCCCTGAGCCCACAGCAGGTGGCCCAGTGGTCGCTGATCCTACCCCAGGTGGCCCAGTGGAACCTGCCCCTCCGGCTGCTTGGCCAGTTGTCCCTGGCGCTTCAGCTGATGGGGCTGCGGTCCCCGATACGCCACCTGCTGGCCCTGTGGTCTCCAATCGCCCCGCTGAGGCTCCAGGCGCTCCCGATGCGGGGGCTGATGGTCCAGCTGTCGGGGACTCTCCCACTGGTGGTCCAGTTGCCCTTGGCCCTACAACAGATGGTCCGGTGGTCCCTGGCCCCGCAACGGTCGGCCCGGGGGAACCTGCCACTCTGCCTGATGGTCCAGTGGCCGTTGACCCTCCAGCTGCCGGTCCCGTTGTCACTGACCCTTCAGCGGGTGGTCCTGCGGTCCGCGACGCGGCCGTGGCTGGTCCGGTTGCCCCTGTGACCCCAGCCGTTGGCCCACTTGTTCCTGACCTTCCGGCTGGCGGCCCAGTTGTCCTGGAGCCCGCGACAGGCGCAGCGGTGCTTCCTGATCCCTCAGCTGCTGGCCCTGTGGTCGCCGATACCCCGGCCCCCGGCCCTGTTGTCGCCCCTCGGCCAGCTGCTGCTCCAGTGGTTCCGGATCCTCCGGGTGATGGTCCAGGTGTCTCAGTCGCTCCAGACGAGGGTCTGGCGGTCCCGGACACCTCCGACGATGGTCCGGTTGGTCCTGAGCTTCCAGCTGATGATCCAGTTGTCCCTGACCCTTGAGCTGGTGGGCCGGTTGCCCCTGATGCCACGACAGGTGGTGCACTGCTCTCCGACCCTACCGAAGACGGCCCGCTGGTCCCTGGCGCGCCGGCTGATGACCCAGTGGTCGCTGATCCTTCCGCTGGGGCTCCACTTGTGGCTAACCCTCCCGGCGGGGGCCCGGTTGTCCCTGTGGCTCCAGGCAATGTGCCACTTGTCCCTGATCCTTGAGCTGCCGCTCCAGTGGTCCCGGGGCCCCCGGTGGACAGTCCTCTTGCCCCTGACACCTCAGCCGAGGGTCCCGTGGTCCCTGATCCTCCCGGTGCTGGTCCGCTCGCCACGGTGACTCCGGCTGTTGGCCCACTGGTTCCTGCACTTCCAGCTGCTGCTGCCGTTGACTCCCTCGGGCCTGAAGACGACGGCCCCGTGGTCGCGGATCCCTGTGCCGACGGTCCGCTTGTTCCTGACCCTCCTGGGGCTGGTCGGGTGGTTGCTGACGCTTCCGCTGATGGTCCTGGGCTCCGTGGTGCTCCACTTGCTGCTCCCCTTGACCCCGTGACTTCCGCTGCGGGTCCGGTTGTCCCTGACCCTACCGCAGATGACCCAGTCGTCTCCGGGCCTACGACGGGCTGTCCCGTGGTCCCTGATGCTCCAGCTGGTGACCCGCTTGTCCCTGATCCCTCAGCTGATACCCGAGTTGCTCCTGATCCTCCTGGTGACGACGGGCCAGCTGTCCCTGTCAACCCAGACGACGGTCCAGGCGTCCTTGAGCCCTCGGCTGAGACTCCAGTTGTCCCTGACCCTTCACCTGAAGCTCCAGTTGTCCCTGTTCCCACCGCAGCCGAGCCAGTCGCCTCGGACCCGACGACAGATGGGCCACCGGTGCCCGTTACTCTGGCTCTTGGCCCAGGAGTCTCTGACGCTCCAGCTGACGGCCTTGAGGTCCCGGGCCCTCCGGTTGCCGGTCCCGTAGCCCCTGTGTCTCCAGCGGATGGCCGCGTTGCTTCGGACCTTCCACCCGACGACGCGGTTGTCCCCGGCCTTGCCTCTGACGGTCCGGTCGTCCCGGACCCTCCAGCGGAGGCTCCAGGGGTCCCTGAGCCCACAGCAGGTGGCCCAGTGGTCGCTGATCCTACCCCAGGTGGCCCAGTGGAACCTGCCCCTCCGGCTGCTTGGCCAGTTGTCCCTGGCGCTTCAGCTGATGGGGCTGCGGTCCCCGATACGCCACCTGCTGGCCCTGTGGTCTCCAATCGCCCCGCTGAGGCTCCAGGCGCTCCCGATGCGGGGGCTGATGGTCCAGCTGTCGGGGACTCTCCCACTGGTGGTCCAGTTGCCCTTGGCCCTACAACAGATGGTCCGGTGGTCCCTGGCCCCGCAACGGTCGGCCCGGGGGAACCTGCCACTCTGCCTGATGGTCCAGTGGCCGTTGACCCTCCAGCTGCCGGTCCCGTTGTCACTGACCCTTCAGCGGGTGGTCCTGCGGTCCGCGACGCGGCCGTGGCTGGTCCGGTTGCCCCTGTGACCCCAGCCGTTGGCCCACTTGTTCCTGACCTTCCGGCTGGCGGCCCAGTTGTCCTGGAGCCCGCGACAGGCGCAGCGGTGCTTCCTGATCCCTCAGCTGCTGGCCCTGTGGTCGCCGATACCCCGGCCCCCGGCCCTGTTGTCGCCCCTCGGCCAGCTGCTGCTCCAGTGGTTCCGGATCCTCCGGGTGATGGTCCAGGTGTCTCAGTCGCTCCAGACGAGGGTCTGGCGGTCCCGGACACCTCCGACGATGGTCCGGTTGGTCCTGAGCTTCCAGCTGATGATCCAGTTGTCCCTGACCCTTGAGCTGGTGGGCCGGTTGCCCCTGATGCCACGACAGGTGGTGCACTGCTCTCCGACCCTACCGAAGACGGCCCGCTGGTCCCTGGCGCGCCGGCTGATGACCCAGTGGTCGCTGATCCTTCCGCTGGGGCTCCACTTGTGGCTAACCCTCCCGGCGGGGGCCCGGTTGTCCCTGTGGCTCCAGGCAATGTGCCACTTGTCCCTGATCCTTGAGCTGCCGCTCCAGTGGTCCCGGGGCCCCCGGTGGACAGTCCTCTTGCCCCTGACACCTCAGCCGAGGGTCCCGTGGTCCCTGATCCTCCCGGTGCTGGTCCGCTCGCCACGGTGACTCCGGCTGTTGGCCCACTGGTTCCTGCACTTCCAGCTGCTGCTGCCGTTGACTCCCTCGGGCCTGAAGACGACGGCCCCGTGGTCGCGGATCCCTGTGCCGACGGTCCGCTTGTTCCTGACCCTCCTGGGGCTGGTCGGGTGGTTGCTGACGCTTCCGCTGATGGTCCTGGGCTCCGTGGTGCTCCACTTGCTGCTCCCCTTGACCCCGTGACTTCCGCTGCGGGTCCGGTTGTCCCTGACCCTACCGCAGATGACCCAGTCGTCTCCGGGCCTACGACGGGCTGTCCCGTGGTCCCTGATGCTCCAGCTGGTGACCCGCTTGTCCCTGATCCCTCAGCTGATACCCGAGTTGCTCCTGATCCTCCTGGTGACGACGGGCCAGCTGTCCCTGTCAACCCAGACGACGGTCCAGGCGTCCTTGAGCCCTCGGCTGAGACTCCAGTTGTCCCTGACCCTTCACCTGAAGCTCCAGTTGTCCCTGTTCCCACCGCAGCCGAGCCAGTCGCCTCGGACCCGACGACAGATGGGCCACCGGTGCCCGTTACTCTGGCTCTTGGCCCAGGAGTCTCTGACGCTCCAGCTGACGGCCTTGAGGTCCCGGGCCCTCCGGTTGCCGGTCCCGTAGCCCCTGTGTCTCCAGCGGATGGCCGCGTTGCTTCGGACCTTCCACCCGACGACGCGGTTGTCCCCGGCCTTGCCTCTGACGGTCCGGTCGTCCCGGACCCTCCAGCGGAGGCTCCAGGGGTCCCTGAGCCCACAGCAGGTGGCCCAGTGGTCGCTGATTCTACCCCAGGTGGCCCAGTGGAACCTGCCCCTCCGGCTGCTTGGCCAGTTGTCCCTGGCGCTTCAGCTGATGGGGCTGCGGTCCCCGATACGCCACCTGCTGGCCCTGTGGTCTCCAATCGCCCCGCTGAGGCTCCAGGCGCTCCCGATGCGGGGGCTGATGGTCCAGCTGTCGGGGACTCTCCCACTGGTGGTCCAGTTGCCCTTGGCCCTACAACAGATGGTCCGGTGGTCCCTGGCCCCGCAACGGTCGGCCCGGGGGAACCTGCCACTCTGCCTGATGGTCCAGTGGCCGTTGACCCTCCAGCTGCCGGTCCCGTTGTCACTGACCCTTCAGCGGGTGGTCCTGCGGTCCGCGACGCGGCCGTGGCTGGTCCGGTTGCCCCTGTGACCCCAGCCGTTGGCCCACTTGTTCCTGACCTTCCGGCTGGCGGCCCAGTTGTCCTGGAGCCCGCGACAGGCGCAGCGGTGCTTCCTGATCCCTCAGCTGCTGGCCCTGTGGTCGCCGATACCCCGGCCCCCGGCCCTGTTGTCGCCCCTCGGCCAGCTGCTGCTCCAGTGGTTCCGGATCCTCCGGGTGATGGTCCAGGTGTCTCAGTCGCTCCAGACGAGGGTCTGGCGGTCCCGGACACCTCCGACGATGGTCCGGTTGGTCCTGAGCTTCCAGCTGATGATCCAGTTGTCCCTGACCCTTGAGCTGGTGGGCCGGTTGCCCCTGATGCCACGACAGGTGGTGCACTGCTCTCCGACCCTACCGAAGACGGCCCGCTGGTCCCTGGCGCGCCGGCTGATGACCCAGTGGTCGCTGATCCTTCCGCTGGGGCTCCACTTGTGGCTAACCCTCCCGGCGGGGGCCCGGTTGTCCCTGTGGCTCCAGGCAATGTGCCACTTGTCCCTGATCCTTGAGCTGCCGCTCCAGTGGTCCCGGGGCCCCCGGTGGACAGTCCTCTTGCCCCTGACACCTCAGCCGAGGGTCCCGTGGTCCCTGATCCTCCCGGTGCTGGTCCGCTCGCCACGGTGACTCCGGCTGTTGGCCCACTGGTTCCTGCACTTCCAGCTGCTGCTGCCGTTGACTCCCTCGGGCCTGAAGACGACGGCCCCGTGGTCGCGGATCCCTGTGCCGACGGTCCGCTTGTTCCTGACCCTCCTGGGGCTGGTCGGGTGGTTGCTGACGCTTCCGCTGATGGTCCTGGGCTCCGTGGTGCTCCACTTGCTGCTCCCCTTGACCCCGTGACTTCCGCTGCGGGTCCGGTTGTCCCTGACCCTACCGCAGATGACCCAGTCGTCTCCGGGCCTACGACGGGCTGTCCCGTGGTCCCTGATGCTCCAGCTGGTGACCCGCTTGTCCCTGATCCCTCAGCTGATACCCGAGTTGCTCCTGATCCTCCTGGTGACGACGGGCCAGCTGTCCCTGTCAACCCAGACGACGGTCCAGGCGTCCTTGAGCCCTCGGCTGAGACTCCAGTTGTCCCTGACCCTTCACCTGAAGCTCCAGTTGTCCCTGTTCCCACCGCAGCCGAGCCAGTCGCCTCGGACCCGACGACAGATGGGCCACCGGTGCCCGTTACTCTGGCTCTTGGCCCAGGAGTCTCTGACGCTCCAGCTGACGGCCTTGAGGTCCCGGGCCCTCCGGTTGCCGGTCCCGTAGCCCCTGTGTCTCCAGCGGATGGCCGCGTTGCTTCGGACCTTCCACCCGACGACGCGGTTGTCCCCGGCCTTGCCTCTGACGGTCCGGTCGTCCCGGACCCTCCAGCGGAGGCTCCAGGGGTCCCTGAGCCCACAGCAGGTGGCCCAGTGGTCGCTGATTCTACCCCAGGTGGCCCAGTGGAACCTGCCCCTCCGGCTGCTTGGCCAGTTGTCCCTGGCGCTTCAGCTGATGGGGCTGCGGTCCCCGATACGCCACCTGCTGGCCCTGTGGTCTCCAATCGCCCCGCTGAGGCTCCAGGCGCTCCCGATGCGGGGGCTGATGGTCCAGCTGTCGGGGACTCTCCCACTGGTGGTCCAGTTGCCCTTGGCCCTACAACAGATGGTCCGGTGGTCCCTGGCCCCGCAACGGTCGGCCCGGGGGAACCTGCCACTCTGCCTGATGGTCCAGTGGCCGTTGACCCTCCAGCTGCCGGTCCCGTTGTCACTGACCCTTCAGCGGGTGGTCCTGCGGTCCGCGACGCGGCCGTGGCTGGTCCGGTTGCCCCTGTGACCCCAGCCGTTGGCCCACTTGTTCCTGACCTTCCGGCTGGCGGCCCAGTTGTCCTGGAGCCCGCGACAGGCGCAGCGGTGCTTCCTGATCCCTCAGCTGCTGGCCCTGTGGTCGCCGATACCCCGGCCCCCGGCCCTGTTGTCGCCCCTCGGCCAGCTGCTGCTCCAGTGGTTCCGGATCCTCCGGGTGATGGTCCAGGTGTCTCAGTCGCTCCAGACGAGGGTCTGGCGGTCCCGGACACCTCCGACGATGGTCCGGTTGGTCCTGAGCTTCCAGCTGATGATCCAGTTGTCCCTGACCCTTGAGCTGGTGGGCCGGTTGCCCCTGATGCCACGACAGGTGGTGCACTGCTCTCCGACCCTACCGAAGACGGCCCGCTGGTCCCTGGCGCGCCGGCTGATGACCCAGTGGTCGCTGATCCTTCCGCTGGGGCTCCACTTGTGGCTAACCCTCCCGGCGGGGGCCCGGTTGTCCCTGTGGCTCCAGGCAATGTGCCACTTGTCCCTGATCCTTGAGCTGCCGCTCCAGTGGTCCCGGGGCCCCCGGTGGACAGTCCTCTTGCCCCTGACACCTCAGCCGAGGGTCCCGTGGTCCCTGATCCTCCCGGTGCTGGTCCGCTCGCCACGGTGACTCCGGCTGTTGGCCCACTGGTTCCTGCACTTCCAGCTGCTGCTGCCGTTGACTCCCTCGGGCCTGAAGACGACGGCCCCGTGGTCGCGGATCCCTGTGCCGACGGTCCGCTTGTTCCTGACCCTCCTGGGGCTGGTCGGGTGGTTGCTGACGCTTCCGCTGATGGTCCTGGGCTCCGTGGTGCTCCACTTGCTGCTCCCCTTGACCCCGTGACTTCCGCTGCGGGTCCGGTTGTCCCTGACCCTACCGCAGATGACCCAGTCGTCTCCGGGCCTACGACGGGCTGTCCCGTGGTCCCTGATGCTCCAGCTGGTGACCCGCTTGTCCCTGATCCCTCAGCTGATACCCGAGTTGCTCCTGATCCTCCTGGTGACGACGGGCCAGCTGTCCCTGTCAACCCAGACGACGGTCCAGGCGTCCTTGAGCCCTCGGCTGAGACTCCAGTTGTCCCTGACCCTTCACCTGAAGCTCCAGTTGTCCCTGTTCCCACCGCAGCCGAGCCAGTCGCCTCGGACCCGACGACAGATGGGCCACCGGTGCCCGTTACTCTGGCTCTTGGCCCAGGAGTCTCTGACGCTCCAGCTGACGGCCTTGAGGTCCCGGGCCCTCCGGTTGCCGGTCCCGTAGCCCCTGTGTCTCCAGCGGATGGCCGCGTTGCTTCGGACCTTCCACCCGACGACGCGGTTGTCCCCGGCCTTGCCTCTGACGGTCCGGTCGTCCCGGACCCTCCAGCGGAGGCTCCAGGGGTCCCTGAGCCCACAGCAGGTGGCCCAGTGGTCGCTGATCCTACCCCAGGTGGCCCAGTGGAACCTGCCCCTCCGGCTGCTTGGCCAGTTGTCCCTGGCGCTTCAGCTGATGGGGCTGCGGTCCCCGATACGCCACCTGCTGGCCCTGTGGTCTCCAATCGCCCCGCTGAGGCTCCAGGCGCTCCCGATGCGGGGGCTGATGGTCCAGCTGTCGGGGACTCTCCCACTGGTGGTCCAGTTGCCCTTGGCCCTACAACAGATGGTCCGGTGGTCCCTGGCCCCCCAACGGTCGGCCCGGGGGAACCTGCCACTCTGCCTGATGGTCCAGTGGCCGTTGACCCTCCAGCTGCCGGTCCCGTTGTCACTGACCCTTCAGCGGGTGGTCCTGCGGTCCGCGACGCGGCCGTGGCTGGTCCGGTTGCCCCTGTGACCCCAGCCGTTGGCCCACTTGTTCCTGACCTTCCGGCTGGCGGCCCAGTTGTCCTGGAGCCCGCGACAGGCGCAGCGGTGCTTCCTGATCCCTCAGCTGCTGGCCCTGTGGTCGCCGATACCCCGGCCCCCGGCCCTGTTGTCGCCCCTCGGCCAGCTGCTGCTCCAGTGGTTCCGGATCCTCCGGGTGATGGTCCAGGTGTCTCAGTCGCTCCAGACGAGGGTCTGGCGGTCCCGGACACCTCCGACGATGGTCCGGTTGGTCCTGAGCTTCCAGCTGATGATCCAGTTGTCCCTGACCCTTGAGCTGGTGGGCCGGTTGCCCCTGATGCCACGACAGGTGGTGCACTGCTCTCCGACCCTACCGAAGACGGCCCGCTGGTCCCTGGCGCGCCGGCTGATGACCCAGTGGTCGCTGATCCTTCCGCTGGGGCTCCACTTGTGGCTAACCCTCCCGGCGGGGGCCCGGTTGTCCCTGTGGCTCCAGGCAATGTGCCACTTGTCCCTGATCCTTGAGCTGCCGCTCCAGTGGTCCCGGGGCCCCCGGTGGACAGTCCTCTTGCCCCTGACACCTCAGCCGAGGGTCCCGTGGTCCCTGATCCTCCCGGTGCTGGTCCGCTCGCCACGGTGACTCCGGCTGTTGGCCCACTGGTTCCTGCACTTCCAGCTGCTGCTGCCGTTGACTCCCTCGGGCCTGAAGACGACGGCCCCGTGGTCGCGGATCCCTGTGCCGACGGTCCGCTTGTTCCTGACCCTCCTGGGGCTGGTCGGGTGGTTGCTGACGCTTCCGCTGATGGTCCTGGGCTCCGTGGTGCTCCACTTGCTGCTCCCCTTGACCCCGTGACTTCCGCTGCGGGTCCGGTTGTCCCTGACCCTACCGCAGATGACCCAGTCGTCTCCGGGCCTACGACGGGCTGTCCCGTGGTCCCTGATGCTCCAGCTGGTGACCCGCTTGTCCCTGATCCCTCAGCTGATACCCGAGTTGCTCCTGATCCTCCTGGTGACGACGGGCCAGCTGTCCCTGTCAACCCAGACGACGGTCCAGGCGTCCTTGAGCCCTCGGCTGAGACTCCAGTTGTCCCTGACCCTTCACCTGAAGCTCCAGTTGTCCCTGTTCCCACCGCAGCCGAGCCAGTCGCCTCGGACCCGACGACAGATGGGCCACCGGTGCCCGTTACTCTGGCTCTTGGCCCAGGAGTCTCTGACGCTCCAGCTGACGGCCTTGAGGTCCCGGGCCCTCCGGTTGCCGGTCCCGTAGCCCCTGTGTCTCCAGCGGATGGCCGCGTTGCTTCGGACCTTCCACCCGACGACGCGGTTGTCCCCGGCCTTGCCTCTGACGGTCCGGTCGTCCCGGACCCTCCAGCGGAGGCTCCAGGGGTCCCTGAGCCCACAGCAGGTGGCCCAGTGGTCGCTGATCCTACCCCAGGTGGCCCAGTGGAACCTGCCCCTCCGGCTGCTTGGCCAGTTGTCCCTGGCGCTTCAGCTGATGGGGCTGCGGTCCCCGATACGCCACCTGCTGGCCCTGTGGTCTCCAATCGCCCCGCTGAGGTTCCAGGCGCTCCCGATGCGGGGGCTGATGGTCCAGCTGTCGGGGACTCTCCCACTGGTGGTCCAGTTGCCCTTGGCCCTACAACAGATGGTCCGGTGGTCCCTGGCCCCGCAACGGTCGGCCCGGGGGAACCTGCCACTCTGCCTGATGGTCCAGTGGCCGTTGACCCTCCAGCTGCCGGTCCCGTTGTCACTGACCCTTCAGCGGGTGGTCCTGCGGTCCGCGACGCGGCCGTGGCTGGTCCGGTTGCCCCTGTGACCCCAGCCGTTGGCCCACTTGTTCCTGACCTTCCGGCTGGCGGCCCAGTTGTCCTGGAGCCCGCGACAGGCGCAGCGGTGCTTCCTGATCCCTCAGCTGCTGGCCCTGTGGTCGCCGATACCCCGGCCCCCGGCCCTGTTGTCGCCCCTCGGCCAGCTGCTGCTCCAGTGGTTCCGGATCCTCCGGGTGATGGTCCAGGTGTCTCAGTCGCTCCAGACGAGGGTCTGGCGGTCCCGGACACCTCCGACGATGGTCCGGTTGGTCCTGAGCTTCCAGCTGATGATCCAGTTGTCCCTGACCCTTGAGCTGGTGGGCCGGTTGCCCCTGATGCCACGACAGGTGGTGCACTGCTCTCCGACCCTACCGAAGACGGCCCGCTGGTCCCTGGCGCGCCGGCTGATGACCCAGTGGTCGCTGATCCTTCCGCTGGGGCTCCACTTGTGGCTAACCCTCCCGGCGGGGGCCCGGTTGTCCCTGTGGCTCCAGGCAATGTGCCACTTGTCCCTGATCCTTGAGCTGCCGCTCCAGTGGTCCCGGGGCCCCCGGTGGACAGTCCTCTTGCCCCTGACACCTCAGCCGAGGGTCCCGTGGTCCCTGATCCTCCCGGTGCTGGTCCGCTCGCCACGGTGACTCCGGCTGTTGGCCCACTGGTTCCTGCACTTCCAGCTGCTGCTGCCGTTGACTCCCTCGGGCCTGAAGACGACGGCCCCGTGGTCGCGGATCCCTGTGCCGACGGTCCGCTTGTTCCTGACCCTCCTGGGGCTGGTCGGGTGGTTGCTGACGCTTCCGCTGATGGTCCTGGGCTCCGTGGTGCTCCACTTGCTGCTCCCCTTGACCCCGTGACTTCCGCTGCGGGTCCGGTTGTCCCTGACCCTACCGCAGATGACCCAGTCGTCTCCGGGCCTACGACGGGCTGTCCCGTGGTCCCTGATGCTCCAGCTGGTGACCCGCTTGTCCCTGATCCCTCAGCTGATACCCGAGTTGCTCCTGATCCTCCTGGTGACGACGGGCCAGCTGTCCCTGTCAACCCAGACGACGGTCCAGGCGTCCTTGAGCCCTCGGCTGAGACTCCAGTTGTCCCTGACCCTTCACCTGAAGCTCCAGTTGTCCCTGTTCCCACCGCAGCCGAGCCAGTCGCCTCGGACCCGACGACAGATGGGCCACCGGTGCCCGTTACTCTGGCTCTTGGCCCAGGAGTCTCTGACGCTCCAGCTGACGGCCTTGAGGTCCCGGGCCCTCCGGTTGCCGGTCCCGTAGCCCCTGTGTCTCCAGCGGATGGCCGCGTTGCTTCGGACCTTCCACCCGACGACGCGGTTGTCCCCGGCCTTGCCTCTGACGGTCCGGTCGTCCCGGACCCTCCAGCGGAGGCTCCAGGGGTCCCTGAGCCCACAGCAGGTGGCCCAGTGGTCGCTGATCCTACCCCAGGTGGCCCAGTGGAACCTGCCCCTCCGGCTGCTTGGCCAGTTGTCCCTGGCGCTTCAGCTGATGGGGCTGCGGTCCCCGATACGCCACCTGCTGGCCCTGTGGTCTCCAATCGCCCCGCTGAGGTTCCAGGCGCTCCCGATGCGGGGGCTGATGGTCCAGCTGTCGGGGACTCTCCCACTGGTGGTCCAGTTGCCCTTGGCCCTACAACAGATGGTCCGGTGGTCCCTGGCCCCGCAACGGTCGGCCCGGGGGAACCTGCCACTCTGCCTGATGGTCCAGTGGCCGTTGACCCTCCAGCTGCCGGTCCCGTTGTCACTGACCCTTCAGCGGGTGGTCCTGCGGTCCGCGACGCGGCCGTGGCTGGTCCGGTTGCCCCTGTGACCCCAGCCGTTGGCCCACTTGTTCCTGACCTTCCGGCTGGCGGCCCAGTTGTCCTGGAGCCCGCGACAGGCGCAGCGGTGCTTCCTGATCCCTCAGCTGCTGGCCCTGTGGTCGCCGATACCCCGGCCCCCGGCCCTGTTGTCGCCCCTCGGCCAGCTGCTGCTCCAGTGGTTCCGGATCCTCCGGGTGATGGTCCAGGTGTCTCAGTCGCTCCAGACGAGGGTCTGGCGGTCCCGGACACCTCCGACGATGGTCCGGTTGGTCCTGAGCTTCCAGCTGATGATCCAGTTGTCCCTGACCCTTGAGCTGGTGGGCCGGTTGCCCCTGATGCCACGACAGGTGGTGCACTGCTCTCCGACCCTACCGAAGACGGCCCGCTGGTCCCTGGCGCGCCGGCTGATGACCCAGTGGTCGCTGATCCTTCCGCTGGGGCTCCACTTGTGGCTAACCCTCCCGGCGGGGGCCCGGTTGTCCCTGTGGCTCCAGGCAATGTGCCACTTGTCCCTGATCCTTGAGCTGCCGCTCCAGTGGTCCCGGGGCCCCCGGTGGACAGTCCTCTTGCCCCTGACACCTCAGCCGAGGGTCCCGTGGTCCCTGATCCTCCCGGTGCTGGTCCGCTCGCCACGGTGACTCCGGCTGTTGGCCCACTGGTTCCTGCACTTCCAGCTGCTGCTGCCGTTGACTCCCTCGGGCCTGAAGACGACGGCCCCGTGGTCGCGGATCCCTGTGCCGACGGTCCGCTTGTTCCTGACCCTCCTGGGGCTGGTCGGGTGGTTGCTGACGCTTCCGCTGATGGTCCTGGGCTCCGTGGTGCTCCACTTGCTGCTCCCCTTGACCCCGTGACTTCCGCTGCGGGTCCAGTTGTCCCTGACCCTACCGCAGATGACCCAGTCGTCTCCGGGCCTACGACGGGCTGTCCCGTGGTCCCTGATGCTCCAGCTGGTGACCCGCTTGTCCCTGATCCCTCAGCTGATACCCGAGTTGCTCCTGATCCTCCTGGTGACGACGGGCCAGCTGTCCCTGTCAACCCAGACGACGGTCCAGGCGTCCTTGAGCCCTCGGCTGAGACTCCAGTTGTCCCTGACCCTTCACCTGAAGCTCCAGTTGTCCCTGTTCCCACCGCAGCCGAGCCAGTCGCCTCGGACCCGACGACAGATGGGCCACCGGTGCCCGTTACTCTGGCTCTTGGCCCAGGAGTCTCTGACGCTCCAGCTGACGGCCTTGAGGTCCCGGGCCCTCCGGTTGCCGGTCCCGTAGCCCCTGTGTCTCCAGCGGATGGCCGCGTTGCTTCGGACCTTCCACCCGACGACGCGGTTGTCCCCGGCCTTGCCTCTGACGGTCCGGTCGTCCCGGACCCTCCAGCAGAGGCTCCAGGGGTCCCTGAGCCCACAGCAGGTGGCCCAGTGGTCGCTGATCCTACCCCAGGTGGCCCAGTGGAACCTGCCCCTCCGGCTGCTTGGCCAGTTGTCCCTGGCGCTTCAGCTGATGGGGCTGCGGTCCCCGATACGCCACCTGCTGGCCCTGTGGTCTCCAATCGCCCCGCTGAGGCTCCAGGCGCTCCCGATGCGGGGGCTGATGGTCCAGCTGTCGGGGACTCTCCCACTGGTGGTCCAGTTGCCCTTGGCCCTACAACAGATGGTCCGGTGGTCCCTGGCCCCGCAACGGTCGGCCCGGGGGAACCTGCCACTCTGCCTGATGGTCCAGTGGCCGTTGACCCTCCAGCTGCCGGTCCCGTTGTCACTGACCCTTCAGCGGGTGGTCCTGCGGTCCGCGACGCGGCCGTGGCTGGTCCGGTTGCCCCTGTGACCCCAGCCGTTGGCCCACTTGTTCCTGACCTTCCGGCTGGCGGCCCAGTTGTCCTGGAGCCCGCGACAGGTGCAGCGGTGCTTCCTGATTCCTCAGCTGCTGGCCCTGTGGTCGCCGATACCCCGGCCCCTGGCCCTGTTGTCGCCCCTCGGCCAGCTGCTGCTCCAGTGGTTCCGGATCCTCCGGGTGGGGGTCCAGGTGTCTCAGTCGCTCCAGACGATGGTCTGGCGGTCCCGGACACCTCCGACGATGGTCCGGTTGGTCCTGAGCTTCCAGCTGATGATCCAGTTGTCCCTGACCCTTGAGCTGGTGGGCCAGTTGCCCCTGATGCCACGACAGGTGGTGCACTGCTCTCCGACCCTACCGAAGACGGCCCGCTGGTCCCTGGCGCGCCGGCTGATGACCCAGTGGTCGCTGATCCTTCCGCTGGGGCTCCACTTGTGGCTAACCCTCCCGGCGGGGGCCCGGTTGTCCCTGTGGCTCCAGGCAATGTGCCACTTGTCCCTGATCCTTGAGCTGCCGCTCCAGTGGTCCCGGGGCCCCCGGTGGACAGTCCTCTTGCCCCTGACACCTCAGCCGAGGGTCCCGTGGTCCCTGATCCTCCCGGTGCTGGTCCGCTCGCCACGGTGACTCCGGCTGTTGGCCCACTGGTTCCTGCACTTCCAGCTGCTGCTGCCGTTGACTCCCTCAGGCCAGAAGACGAGGGCTCTGTGGTTGCGTATCCTTCAATGGTTTGCATAGTTTTTCCTGTCAACACATTTTGTCCAAATATTATTTAATTTCATTGCAACCTTATCCTGCTTTGCCTTAAAGGCTAATGCTGCTTTACTCCTCTCCTGTATCTTTCATGCCTCTTCGTACGTACTGCGATTGCCAAATTTCACCCCCTTACATTCTTTTACAGTAGTAGTTCTTCCTTAGTTTTTCATCATTCATCATTTAATTTTCATATCTGTATTTGTTTTAAGTTCTCATCCACCTGTCAGTATTACCACTTTTTCCGTTCACAACAACACTCTCACGTATATAGCGTTGCTTTCCCTTTTTTATACAGGAGAAACTAACCAAGATTTTTAGATTACAGTAGTTCTTCTTTATCCTCAGATTATACGTTGCAAGAATCCCACGGATGCCTGAAAGTATGAATAGCTCCCAACTGTATATATAGTATATTTTTTCCTATATATACATTCCTATATTAATGTTTAATGTCTACATTATTTCTAGTCAGATATTCACGACTATAACTAATAACAAAATAGAACATATATACCATATACTCTAATAAAATTTATGCAACTGTGTTCTCTCTCAAAATATCTTCTTCTACCAATTTAGTACCTTTTCCATCTTACTTAAGAACCTATCATGCACGGACATAACTTTTGTGGCTTGAGCAAAACCCCAGCAAATGACAGCAAACTTAGCTCAAATTTCTTTTTCCTTATTCACAGTTTCAAATATAGGAGATTCGTTCTTTACCATAGATCTTAGCAACCTTAGCATATGATTTTTTCCTTTTCTTATTAAGTTGAGAAATTGTACCTTTTCACTCTAAAGGAAGCACTTTATGGCCTGTCTTTAGCATATCTGAATTGCCAGCATCACTGCTCTCTCGCTTTTTGGCCATTATTAAGTAAAATAATGGTTACTCGATCACAAGCACTGTGATACTGTAACAGTTTATCTCATTACCCAGATGGCTACTAAGTGACTAATGAACGGGTAGGGTATACAGTGTGGATACACTGGACCAAGGGATGATTCACATCCCAGACATGACGGAGTGGGACAGCACAAGATTTCATCACACTACTTAGAACAACAGACAATTTAAAACGTAGGAATTTTTGCTTTCTAGAATTTTCCATTTAATACTTTTGGACCACACTTGGCCACAGGTAACTGAAACCATGAAAAGCATAACTGTGAATACAGGGAGACTACTGTGGTTTTTCTAAGATCAGTAAGTAGCTCTCTGTTTCCATAGAACATTCTTGTTGGATGTGAGCGACAAGCAGACATATAAATTAAATTACTATCCAAACAAACAAACAAATTCACAAACAAGAAAAGCATCAGAGCACTAACATAAAGTGAGGTGATATGGAGAAACTGGGATTCTATTTTAGACTGCCTGGTTAGCAGAGGCATCTCTGAAAAGATGTCATTTATTTCAAGATCTGACAATGAGAAGCAGACAACAATGTGAAACTCTGGGGAAATATCATTCCAGGCAGTGGGAATAGCCGCTGCAAAAGCCTTAAGGCTAAAATGAGCTAAATGTGCTAGAGAAGCAGAATTATAAGGTAAATGTATATGGATCATGGGAGATTAGGGGAATAACATTAGAAGATGCAGACAAAAACATAGGATTGGGCTAGTTACTGTGAATCAGGGGAGGGAAGTTGCACATTTTTCTAAATGCAATGGAATATAATTTTATGCAGGGGAATGATACAGTAGTCCTGCCTAATTCATGGTTTCACTTTCCAGGATTTCAGTTACCAACATTGAACTGTGGACCAAAAATATTAAATGAAAAATTTCAGAAATATGGAACTCCTAAGTTTTAAATGGCTCGCTGTTCTGAGTAGCGTGATGAAATCTCACACCATCCTGCTCTGTCCGTCCAGGATATGAATCATCCCTTTGTGCAGCATATCCATGCTGTGGACTTTACCTGCCCATTAGTCACTTAGTAGCTGGCTCCATTATCAGATGACTGTGGCGGTATCACAGTGCTTTTGTTCAAGAAACCTTTATTTTACTTAATAATGGTCTCGAAGTACAAAGGTGGTGATGCTGGCAATTCGGATATGCCAAAGAGAAGCCAGAAAATGCTTCCTTTAAGTGAAAAGGTGAAAGTTCTAGACTTAATAAGGAAAGAAAAAAACTGTATGCTGAGGTTGCTAAAATCTACAGTAACTTTTATTACAGTATATTGTTATAATTGTTCTATTTTATTATTATTGTGTTTCATCTCTTACTGTGCTTAATTTATAAATTAAATTTATAATTTAAGGTACGGATGTATAGGAAAAAACAGTATAGAGATTGCAGTACTATCCGCAGTTTCAGGCATCCCTGGGGGTCTTGGAATGTATCCCCCATGGATAAGGGCGTACAACTATAGATTTATATATACTTAAAATCCCTCTTTCCACTCTGTTTCCTCTTTCATCTGTGGCATTCTAAACCCATGATGGGTGTTGTCTCTTTTATTCTAAGCTCCGACTTCTTCCACAGCCCATTTGCTGTCACAATTATTTCTACCCTGTCCTCTGGAATCCACAATTAGTGATTTAAAAAATCTCTTCTATATGCTTAACAGCTTTACAGTTAAAATGCTTCTGACTCTTCCTGGCCTTACCCTAATGGGACTAATTCTGCAACAACCTAGCATAACCCAGAATGCTCTAGATCTGAGAGCCTAACATCAAGAATTCTACTAAGAGACCAACTGAGGATGGAAACCTTGGATTTGTAGAGATATGGATCTACATAGTGGTGTGTGTGAGGATGCGTGTATGTTTCCAGCAAAGCTCCCTTACTTGGGTATAACAGCAAATAGCCTACTCCCTCCCACATCTCCAATCTTTCCAGAAGGTTCTCTTTCACACAGCCTGTTATTTTTATTTCATTGATAAGACTAAAACCCCTTGATCTTTTACCAGACTGGAAGCTCCTATTCATTTGTTTACTTATTTACCAGATATCCACCAAATATTTATCAATCAGGCACTAAGCTAGGCACTGGGAACACAATTGTAAACTAAAACGGGCAAGGTGATAAGATCTTTCTCTGATTTTGACAGAAATCCACCATATTGGTGGCCTGTCTAGTAATGGAGAATGACTGGATGAAGTATCAACAATCTAGGCCCTGTTCTGGCCCCACAACATACTTATACTGGGACGGGAGTGACCACATTGACTTTTCATATATAGAATACAAATAATTACTAGTATACTGTCAGTTGCACAGGATGGTTATATGATTCAAGTAAGTAAATATATGTGAGAACATTTTGTCCATTTTACACTTAGGGGACATTCTTCTGATAATCATTTTTATTTTTGCTAATACAGATGA